>NC_135316.1:101955062-102260971 GCF_048772815.1 Callospermophilus lateralis | reverse complement strand
CGACTCTTCCCTTCCTGGTTTTCTTAGAAGTCTCTCCGCCCAGACCTGTAACTGTGAGCACTTTCTCTCTGTATGGTCTTACTCAGTCCCAGGGCTCCAGATCCATCTGCATCAAAGGCGCGATCGCTCAGACTTCCCTTCCTACTTCCAGTCCTGTGTCGCCTTCAATTTCCCATTTTACATCACAAGCCACTCGGCATGACCAAAAGAGAACCACTGATTCCCCCACACTACATCTCCTCTGCTCCTCACAGCCTCCCTTACCCTTTAGAAGACATGAGTAAATACCTGGTGACTCAGACCAAGACACCGTGAGTCCTCTTTCATTTATATTGCAAATCAAAACCTTTGGTAAAATAGACTCTAGGTGCGAGCAATTGCACAGCGCCCCTTCTCCTGGTCCATGCGATCCTCTCCTTCCTGAACTCATGATATTTCTTAATTGGTACTTGTCCTCACTTTTGGATTCCTAGAGGTCATTTGCTCGCTATAGCAGCCAGTGATCTTTCAAAAGAAAAAAAAAAAAAACTATACTTTCACCCTCCTTTCAAATCTTCCCATGACCTTTATTAATATAATAATAAAATCAAATAATTAAATAATAAAATTAATATAATAATAAAATCAAACTGGTTTCATTGTCTTCATACCTGTTATATAGTTTTAGAGCCTGTTCCTTCCTCAATTAAAATGCATGTTTCTTGAATTCATAAAGATCCTGTCCACCTTTAGCACCCATGCACCCCATGGGTGTTTAACATATCTTTGTTGACTGGTATTTTGTTTAACTTTGGCAATATTACTGGTGCTACATTTACTTTTTATTTGCCTGCTCCTTTGCTGATCCCAGTATTTCATTTTGTTCTTTCTTAGAACTCCTTAAAAATGGATTCTTATAAAATTAATGGCATCCTGAAACTCCCTGGCAAACTCTTTTGTATGGTTGATCTCCCTCTTCGCCACAGGAGGAACAGGCACTCTGCTGAGATGCTGGCTCTAGCTTTTTATAACTCCAGTTTGTTGTTCCATGAGGATCACCACCGAGGGGCCACTCTTCTATTCCTTCTCACTCCTTCTGTGTGCTGCCCAGGGAGCCCTCCCTGAACCGACCTCCAGTTCCCCACCTAGAAGCTGACATGTTTAAATACTGCAATGATAGATATATCCATATATATCCATATATATATATATATATGGAGCAGACATGACAACCTTCATTATTCTCAGAAAATCAATTTGAATTTTCCATATGTCAGTTCTGGGGTTGGAATTCCTGACAATGTCCTGGGACCGTGGGTCTGCCAGAAAACAGGCTTCCCTGAACCATTTGTGTGAATAAAGATAGAATTAGTTTCTTGATATCCCACTAAATATTCTCTGTCCACTGACTTCTCTGTGGACCCTCCACTTTTATTCCCATTTTACAGATGAGACATATGGACTTCATGAGTTTAGATAATGTACACAATGTCATATATCCAGTAAATGTTAGACTCGGGATCTGATCCTATTTCTTACTTACTCCCAAACACATGTTTTAAATCAATATGTGATGTGGATCTTTATTTTGGACAGATGCCAAAGATAAGTACTTATCTAGGATTTCAAAATGAAATAAGGATCCTGATTTAAAAAAAAAAAAAAACTACTCTCAATCAGGGGAGGTGCTGCAAGGGACATGTCTAATACAAACATCCAAATATTCACTATTGAGCACAGGCAAAAGGGAAAAACAAAACAAAACAAAACTTCATATCATCTCCTTAACAATCACATCTGCAAACCAGTTAGTTCATTTGAAAATCAGCCGAACCTAACCCTTCTCCTTGAAGGAAAGACAACCTTTCCTAATACTATTTGTCGATATCTGGCGAAATATAAAGCCATGGTGCAGGGCACTACATTTCCTTTAGTGAACAAATTTTGAGGCATTTTAGGTTCTGATGAGAAAGCTGAGATGCCACAATGTTGGAAACCGAGAGTCCTCTTCAGGAAGAGCCATCTGTGCCTCTCACTCTCCCTCGCCCTTCCTGGGGCGTCTCACACTTCACTGGGCAGAGCACTCACAGGATGAGAAGATTGTGGCAAATGCACCTGGAGAACAGAACTCTGGGTCCGAGCCCTGATAGCATCTTGGCTGAGTTCTGGAGTGAAACTGAATGGGTGCAGGGGAAAAACAAATGCTGGACTCATCCTGCAGGCTTAATAAACTTTAAACTGGAAAATTGGGAAATCAAATTTGGATATGGGGGAGACTACCTTGAAAGCAACATGTTAGATACATAAATCAAAGTGCACAAGACGGGCAATCCAAAAGGTCACGCACTAGTGCCAGCGGGGATATTCCTTCACAGTACAACTGACAGATGATCACCTGTGCTATGGTTGTGCAAGGAACAGACATTGATTTATTTGACTGGAAAAGAGTATAAGCTACTACATGAGTATAACCTTCTGTGAGAAATACTATCACCCACAAGGCCAAAACCTTGAAAATACTCTTAGAAAGCTCTTTCTAATTCTAAAGATAACCCAGCTATTTACTCTTCATGAGACAGACTAACAAAGATCTGATTTCCCAGCCGTATTATCTATTTGAAACAAGAAGCTGATTTTTGCAGAATATGCATCTTAAGGCAGCCCTGTGATGGCACCTGTTCCTTCTAAGCTTGGATGGTGACTTTTCTGAAGCACCACATGAGCAGACGGCCGGCTTCTGACCACTATGTGACCTTCCTGGATGGTGATAGTGGGCACCAAACAGATCCAGTTCACAGGAGCAGACTGAACAGACAGTGTCACAGACAGTCCTGGTGCTAAGAGCAGAAGATGCAGGTGCAGAAGGCCTCCGCAGCACACAATAGCTGTGAGCACACCTGCACCAGCCCCCTTCAGGCTGCACAAGCTTCACTCTCTGCTTCCTTGGAGAGGCAGTCTGTACTTCCCAGGGTGCTATCTCCCCTAGGCTCCAGCATAAGTCCCCCAGAGCCTCCTTCAGCTGGTGTCGCTTGCCTCTTCATGGTTTCTGTCTCGAAAGGAGCAAAAGAAGCCAAGGCTGAGCTGAGAACACCAAGAGATGGCTATTAATCTCCTCAATTGTTTATTTAGTGTCCCTACTTACATTGGTCTTATGCTAATTTAGAAAGACAGAAATGAACGACTAGAGAGGCAAACATTTAATATAATTCCTCACATAAACAAGCAGCAAGATGCTGATTTCGGTACTTGTCTGCTTTCTCTCCATAAATAATACGAGGACACACCCCTTGTGTTTTGAATGATTTCTCAGTTCACAACAACACTCACTTCAGAGGCACCATGAAAATATGAATCAGAGAAACAGATGTGTTTTCAGACTGGAATTTCAATAAAAACTAAAAACCTGTGAACAACAAAAGTGAACAGATGTTCAAAAGCCAACAAGGTTCTAAAACTAAAATTAGCCATTTCTTGATCAATATGTATACTCCTTTTCATTAAGAGGAAAAAGTGTATTAATCATAATTTTATTATGGTTTTTCTTTATAATCTTTAAAATCTTATATAAGTAACTCGTATCTCCAGTTTGTTAATATAAACGTACATATATTTATAGGGTTCAGAGAAGTATGCACATGAAGAATGCATGGGTCTAGGGAAAACAGAGGTACTTTGGATTAGGTAGAGGGGAGTAAAGGGAGGGGAGGGAGTATGGGGATAGGAAGGATAGCAGAATGAATCTGACATTATTACCCTATGTACATATATGATTACATGACCAGTGTGGTTCTACATCATGTACAACCAGAAGAAGTTATACTCCAATTATGTATGATGTATCAAAATACATTCTACTATCATGCATAACTAATTAGAATAAATTTTTTAAAATCTCAAAAAAAGAATGCATGACTCAACGAATTTTCATAAAGTGAATGTTCTATGCATCACCCAAAGGAAGAAATGCAATACCACCAGCACCCCAGCTGTTCCTCTTCTGTCACCCATCAATCCTCAAAGGATTCTATCACTAGAGCTCAATTTTTGAAATTTATGTAACTAGAGTCTTATAGAATATACTCTTTCATGTCTAGCATTGTTACTAGGATAAAGTTATGCAACTTATTTTTCTTGTGTTCTTGTTTTTCTAGGATAATACATATGGATAATACATGTGGATAATATTTTGATTGCGTTTAATCTCTTCTTTGGGTGACTGTTCATTTTATAAAAATTCATATATATATATATGAATAATGATAGTTAATTTTTCCTTTTCATTCCTTATATCTCTTTTGTAATTTTCTTACCTTTATGTGCTGATTAGGTTAATCAAACAATAATGAATAGAAGTGTTAGCATCAGGAATCTTATTCTTGTTCCATATCTCTTGGGAAAAGCTTTAAATATTTCACCATTAAATTTGCATCTTTCATTTTTTAAATGAATACTTTTTCAATATTTCCAACCTGCTGTTAAATCTACCCCTTGAGTTCTCAATGCTCTATATTAGTTATTGCATTATTACACTGAACCTAAGTATGTTGAAATTCTATAGCTTATCATTTATTTTCTCAAACACAGACCACATATATTTGATAATATAGATAATCTGTCACCTGTGGGTCTGTTTCTATTACCTGTATTTCCAAATGGTCTTAGTAGGTTGTTGTCTTTGCTTTGACTGATTAGACATTTTTGTTGAATGCAGAATATTTTAGATGCTTTGGGTCATGTGATAATTTTTTTGAAATAATTTACACTATTTTCTGGCAGACATTGAAATTAGGTATAAATATCCCCAGATGATTCAGGAGTGAGATAACTCTAGGTACATTGCAGTCTTTGTTGGATTGATCTATCTCTGACTCACCAATATTCCTCCAGGCTTGTAGGAGAATATAGGACTGGTACTTCTTGAAATTCAATTTTCAGATTCAATTCTTGTCTTCCAAGCATCACAAGATTTCCCAAAGTTCTAATCACTTTGTTAGTCACTTTCATCCTAGCATAAGTTTCTAAATCTTTCACTCTTCGTGAATTGGCAAATACCTAGGAGAAAAACCTAAGGGGGTACATGTGGCTCACTTTCTCACCCCTCCCTATCTCCAAGGTCAGGATGCCTCAGCGCTGGTGGTTTTGACAAACTTAACCTTCTCTATTTTATGCCCATCATTGCAAAACCCCAGAACACTTTAATAGCTTCTCTTATTACAACCAAGTTCTCTACTGGGCTTCCCACACTTTTAACCAGCACAAGGTAAAAATTAACAAAATGGCCCGAGGAGAAAGCATTACACAGAATGATGATTCCCAGGAAGTTAGCTTTGCTTCTCTTCTCAAGCCCTGGCCGTCTCGACAGCATTCCCATACCTTCAACTGGATATGTTTGTATACTATCCAGCTTTTCTTATTGTCTTTGGCAGTACATTTATTCTACTAAAATTATTGCATCATAGTGAACAATGGAATCCTATTAACTTTTTAAATGTGTGGATGGAGATGTTTTTGCCATGTAAAATCCGATGTTAGATTACAAATAAATTATGAACAATTTTTTCTACCATAAAGGATTCTGAAATTGGAAGATATTAATTTGGGTAACTCCATTTCTATTACCCCAAAATTAATTACTGGGGCTAATTGATTTCTATAATGGTGATAAATCTAAAAAACTATTTTCAGGGTCACATGACATTTATACTATCATCTATCCTAGAAATTAGCTTCAAATATTTTAGTGAAGAATAAATATTACACTAACCAAGATACTTAATCACATTTTAATGATTCAATTATTATATATTCATGCATAAATTGCAAAATATAAAGAATAAAACAAAAATAATTTTTTATTTCACAATTGGGATTCTAATGCATATATTTTTGGTCTGTTTATTCATTTTTTGAACAGATTATATATCATATGCAATTTTATAAAACTTAAGGATGTATTTTTAATCTTTTATTTTTATTATATCATGAATATTGCTCATGTCTTTCACTACACTTTGAAAAATTCTTTTTGTTGTTTTAGCATGACTTAGCATTCTATTTCATTTAAATATTTTATGCTGTTATTAGACATGTAGGCTGTTTATGATAAAATTGCAAGAGTATCTTTACATATTAAAATCTCTGTAATTTTTAGTACTTGCTTAGGTACATTCTTTGAAATAAAACTATTGCATCAAGTGGTATAAATTTTTGAGGCTCTTTAATTCATGGTTGACAAATTACTCCATTGAAAACTTTAAGTCAAAATACATTCCTTGTGGTAAATCCTTATCAAACACCTAATGTCATTAAAAAAGACATTATTTTAAAAGTTTAAATTTTTCAGTCAGTGGGACTTCTATGTATACATTAATTCCTGCCTCTTGGGCTAAGTAGCTTTTTTAAAGTCCTTCAATCACTTTTTCACTTAATGTTTATCTTTCAGATAATTTTTAGCCATTTTTATTTTATTAAGAATGTTATGTGGGCTGGGATGTGGCTCAAGTGGTAGGGCGCTTGCCTGGCATGTGCAGGGCGCTGGGTTCGATCCTTAGCACCACATACAAATAAAATAAAGATGTTGTGTCCACCAAAATCTAAAAAATGAATATTAAAAAACTCTCTCTCTTTCTCTCTCTCTCTCTCTCTCTCCCCTCCCCCCAAAAAAAAGAACATTATGTTTCTCTACTGGAGTACAACAAAGGAAAACAATTACACCTTGTGGCTCCCTCTGAGGAGTGCCCATCCCCATTCTAGAATGTCACTCAAATAGAAGCTCTGTGATAGGGTAGAATGTAGGAGAACATGGTGCACCACAATAAAAAGCATGCTATCCTCAAAAGAACGCTTAGGATTCAGACCACGGAGCTGTCAGGAGACAGGGTGGGAGACCGTGAGGGAGAAAGCCAGGGGAAGTACATCAATCACAGGGACAGCGGAGAATGCCGCCAGCCCTTGTTCTGACCCTCCCTCTGAGCACACAGTCATTGGCATTAATCAGTATTAATTGCTTTCATTACACAGAGAACAGTATTATATTGCTTCTCCAGCAAAACTAGAGACCACTTGAGGAGTCAGGTGGAAGGAAATTTCAGTAGGAAAAAAAAAAAAAAAGAAAAACAAACAAAAGTCTACGTCAAATGTTAAACAGTTGGCTTTCTCCCACAAAATTAAAAAAAAAAATGAACATAAATCATTCCAACAAACAAAATAGGAGAAATGTAAGAGTCACTTATAAAACAGACTTTCCAAAACTCAATATCCTTATCCATTTGTCAGACTTGGTGTCCCTCCTGCAGGAGGCGGTCATAGGCTATGAATCGTGCAGTGGCCATGCTATGGCTCATGCCTGGGCCATCATCTTTCCCTCTGTGTGCCTGGGTTCAGGTTCCCTGTCTCAGACACTGGGCTGCAGCCAAGGTCAGGCCAGATAGGGTTGATGCAAAGAGCCTCCAAACCAGACATGGATATATTGTTACTCTTAATTTTCTCAGAGAAATGTGACAGAAGGTGCTGGTTTGGTTTCCTATGCCCTACAATGATTCCCTGTTCCTTATGGTCAAGACTTCTATTTCATTCAAGTTTTCAATATGCCGAAACAGAAGGCTTTATTTTGAGGCCACTGTCCAATGTCACCCTGTCCCATGTGAGTTGATGGAATGGAACAGAAGGAGAAGGAAAGAGTGGTTGCTGTGTGGGCTCCTGAATGGTTCCTTCAAAGAAGTTAAGTTTTTCGCTTACAGAGCAAGCGCTGGTTTTTCTCCCCTCTCCCCCTTTGCATTTCATCTTGTTCCTTCCTGAGACATATGCAGGAGGAAGGGTCCCAGCAGATACCTCGAGAGCATGGGAGCATGTGTAGCCCCACCCCAAGATCCACAAAGCAAGCATTATTAATACTGTGGAGCTGTCACATCAGCCCAACCTGTCTACCTTCAAATTTCTGCAAAATGAGACCTCCCTCAGAATTTCTGCAATCTATTGCTATCTGATTTGGAGCAGGGGTGTCTGTTAATCAGAGCCTAAATTATTCCTGATGGATGCAATCCTCGTGTTCTCATTTACTTCCCGACCTCCACTTCACTCTGTAGCTTCTCTACCCTGATTACCTTCTTGTTCTAGCCAAAATCCTTCTATGTGCAACAGACTGAATACGCCCTCCCAGAATCGAGTGCTTAAGATAGTACACGAATTAGCAGTCCTTTTTATTTACATAGTCTAATATTTTCATCAGGTACTTTGCATTACCTAATTTGTTCTTTTACTTGCCAATGGCTTATTTACATAAATGAGTAAACACTACCCATAAAATAAAGTTACTGGGTTTTTTATTAAACAGAAAATTGGAGCCACGGTCACGTTTTGCACATTTTTATGTAAAACTGTTACGAGTGCATTTTGTAAAAGATGAAAAATGACATCTAAAGACGTTGACTTCCAAGTGTTTGCAATCCCCAAAAGAAAAACTTGAATCTTATTTTGATTAATTTTTCAGTGCAAATTTGGTGAATCTTATTTTCCCTGATATAATCTCATTGTGGGTATAGAGTCCTGAGAAACCAAAGGATATTCTACTTAATGTCTTTGATGCTCCATCAGTAACCCATCACCATTATCTACAACAGATATTAGACATTGCTTCTTTTTTTTAGTAGACCCATTTGTTAGATAACATATCTAATATTCAATGTTTTCTCTCCATCAATATTCAGCTTCCAAATGCATTGAAAGGGATAGAATTAAACCTAAAAATCTGGGAAATACTCAGATATCTGCAGCAACAAAGCCTGCAACAAAGTGAGTGAATACTTTCTTCTCCACCACCACACAGCAGAGGTGACTTGGCTATGAGAATCTCTGCCAATGCTGACAGCTCTTCCACTTTTTCATGAGTTTCAGAAATCTACATGCCCATCCTCATTTTGAATGGTGATTCCATTGTGTGGCACTATCTGGAAGAGCACTGGTTTACAGCCACAGCAAGAGGAGAAGGAGCTTGGTATTTATTAAGAAGCTGAAGTATTTCTCACTGCAAAACCAGAAGTACTGAGCACAGCACCCCAGGAGGAGAGCCAGGACTCCCCAGACTCCTAATGTCACAAGAGTGCAGTTCCCAGGGACTTTGGTCAGATTTAAGATGGAGGAGCTGATCATGTCCAAGGCCCACGAAACAACAGATGCCCCTGATCTGCAGGACATGGTTAGCCCTGGACGATGCCCTGCTCCTGAGCACATTTTCTTACACTGTACTGCAGGATGAAAAACCTCCTGGGCTTTTCAGAATAATTTATATTGCTGATAATTCATTTTTCTCAGTTCAGATTCCTTTCTCTTATGTTTTGGTTCTATCTCAGTCACTATGCAAAATGTATAGATCTTTACATTTTTATTTTATTCCATTTATATTTATCACTTAACAGTCTGTACTAATAATTATATTTTTTAAAATTGTCTAGTTTTGTCTGATAATAAACAACGCCTTTAATGAACACATAAATAAATAATTCTTTCCTTTTAATTGGTAAATTATTTTTATATAGAAAACAAGGAAGTGGCTATTTTGGCTCTCTTTGTAGTGTCATATGCTACATCAGCTATTTATATTTTTTGTTTTACATTTTCTATAATTATGTATGCTGCATTATAATAGGGGTATAGATAGTTGGATGCTTTTTTTCTCCATTGTTTCTTTAATTGTGAAAAAAAAAATAAACAACCCTTTGCAAAATGTGAAGTATTCAAATTCAAAGAATTCTAAAAGCATGCTGTCTTCTCCCACTTCAAGGCATGAATTCATTACGGAATATATGTAGAATTTACAGTCCATGTATATTATCTCATAAAATTAGCAGTCTCTGGGATATCGAATACTTGTAGAAAGATACAAATCTATGCAGATTAGGAAGGAAATAAGTGGGAGGAAAGAGTTATTACTGAGATACTACTCTAAATATCTAATGTTTACTATGCAATTTAATCTTTACAACATCCCACCAAAAGGACAGGCTGCATAATTTGAAGGTCCTCAGCGCAAAGTGAAAACATGAGGCCCATCGATCATAAAGCACTAAGACTCTCAAGACAGGGAAGGTAGAGTGCTAAACTAAGCCCAGCACTTCTGAGCACAGGGAGATGGGCCCCCACATAGGTTACAGACCCCCAGTCTCTGATGTCCAGGGGTAACATCAGAACATCTGTTTTCCAGGTGAGGGGAGAGAGAGGCTTGAAGAGAGAAAGTGACTCTTTCCATCCACACAGGGAATCCAGCTGGCTCCCCAGTGCCTCCCCTGACCCCGACGCCTTCCTTGATTCCTACCAGGAGTCAAAGGAGTGGGAGAAAGTCTTTCTAACTGGTGACTAAAACAACATGTAAAAACATAAATAGTCCAAGGACTCTTTCCCCCTGTAACTCATGCTTCATTGCCATGTAGGACGCTATTCCACTACTCCTTGGGACAGAGAAATATACCTAAAGGAAAGCTGTGAAGAAATACCACAAAGACTCGATACTAATGACCATAACTACATAAATGAAAGATAGAAAAATTAGAGGGGTTTAAGGAAGCATCAGTTTAATGCCTTTATTATACAGAGAAGAAATGAAGACATATAGAGAGAAGAAAAATTAAAATAAGTGTATATTTTTACTTTTATTTGTAAACTGACAGCCTATCAATTCATTGTACATGTAAACGCAGAGCTTCCAATTTACGTCAGACATAAAACTCAAAGGATGAAGATACTGCAAGTTCATGCCATCGGGATGTTTAGATTGTAGTTGAGAAGAAAGATTCATATGGATATGAGACAACTAAGGAATAATCATATTCAAACAGGAATAAGGAAATATATTGAATGGGGAGGGGAAGATTCCTAGTGAAGTCTTGCAACGCAGATTTCAAAAACATTGAGTCATAAACACCATGTATGAAAAGTATGTCGCAAAACGTACACTAATACTAAATAAAGTAAGTAATGGTGGATTTGTTCACCCACCCAGTCATCAACTATTTATTGTGACACCATAGGACCTGATGCACCAGAAACATGGGACAACACAGGTAGATAAGAAATGTACCCTTTATTCTGTAATTTCTATTCTAAAGGCTGAAATAGACTTCTGGAAGTAAACAAATTTCAGGTACTAAAAGCACTATGAAAACCATCTACCAGGCTGAGAGAGGAAAAAGACTCCAGGAGATCCTTCTAATAAAGTGAAAATAATGTTTTGTATCCAATAGTCTCTGATGTTTTGATTCAAATGTAACATGAACAAACTTGCATATAAGTGGATCGCAAGTGTTAACCACAAATAATTGAGTCCATACATTTCATTCTTTGAATTATAACAAACAAGAAGTTTAATTCTTAAACTCTGAATGCTTTATTTTCTGAGAAGAATTTTCTCAAAAGAATAGTGTGCTGATTTTCATGGAGTTGTTGTCTTCCTGAAAGTTGATTTAAAAATTAGTGTGTAAAGTTCCTGCCTGTAAGTATAATCATTTTCACTTGTGAATATGAGCAAAGAAGATTATAAGCTGTCAAGAATTTCCAGAGCTTCTGCCCATGACAAAATGATGGGTCCACATGCTGTATTTAAAATCCCAGCTGAATGGATAAAAATAGTATTTAACTTTCATAGCCATTATGAGCTGAAGCAATTTATCGAACCCTTCAATCAGGAAAGGAAACAAAAGACGGGAAATGGGTGAATGACTCATTTCTTCGTGTGTTGTCTACATAGAGCTGTTCTGATAATTGGATGATCTGAAGTTTAAATGAAATTGCATTAATGCATTTTAGAGAAGAGACAACCACAAAATAATTCAAAAATGAAAACAAAATGCTATAAAAGGCTAAAAGAATCCAACGAAATGACATTTTATCATTGGAAACATGCCGAGATTACACATGATGCAGAACAATAAAAGACTCTCAAATAAATGTTAAATAGAAAGCATGGGGAAAAAAAAGGTTTCCTTATGCCTAAAAACCCAAATTGAAATCTTGTATTTTCCAGTGTAGTAAAATCCTTTGTTTTAGAATAAATCTTAAAATCAAATATTTAATTTCTTTCAAAAAGACAGCAATTTCAGGAATATTTGTGGGTTGTAATTTAAACTATTGATATAATCCTAATTAATTTTATTGATTGATTGATTGATTGATAACAGGGATGGAACCCTGGGATGCTTAGCCACTAAACCACATCAGGCTGGCCTCAAACATGCAATCCTCTGCTTCAGCCTCCTGAATGTCACTGGGATGACAGCCTAGAGACTTCATCATATCTCGAATGACATCATTTAAAGATGACTTACCCAATTCCAAATAACAATGAAATATGTATTTTTTTTGTTGTTATCAGTGCCCTCAAACATCAGAAGTTAAATTCACCTTATTTCATGAATCTCAGAACAAAAGAAAATTTGATCTCAGAAGTAGGATGGCCAAGAGTAGAAGATATGGTATAGATAATCTGTGAGGTGTCAGAAATTCTTTAAAAATGTGTCTCCATTTTTGGATAAAATATTTAAATAAAATATGTATAATACGGTCTTCCAAACTTAAACAGCTATTTGAGGTCTGGACTTCTGGAAGGACTGATGTTTGGATGTGGGGTCCCCAGGAGTGGAGTCTCAGGTCATAGATGGGTCTGGAGACGGGAGAGAAAACCCTCTGTGCTAAACCAGATCAACTCCTTGTATGTAGTACTGCATTCCTGTCCCTTCTCTCTCTTCCTGTCAATTGTTATCTTTTTAATATTTGAAAAAATTAATACTAAACACAAACCATTATCTAAAACATGAAAACCTTTTTTGTTCATTAGTGAAAGACAAAATTACTTTTTACTCAAATGGAATTACGGAACACTATTAATGTCTATCTCTTTTGCATTTGATAATAATTATTTCAAACAATAGCTGAATTTTTTTTTTTTGAGAAAGACGATTAACAAATATTGTAAGCCTGACATAAGCCAAGCAGTGTGCTAGTTTCTCTAATCCTCAGGTGACACCATAAGGTGACAGGAGGGGCTCTTCCCATTGTACTTCAAATGCTGGCCCTTAAGGGCAGCAGCAACTTGCAACATACAAACTTTGTGGCAATTACAAATGTGAGGCTTTTGCTTCTCTATGGCATTAAATTGCATTTCATTATGTTAAATTACATTTCATTCCTACAAATTGACTATAAAATAATGTCATTGACTTTCTTTAAAGAGGGGAACTGAGCTTCCAAAGAATGAGGAACACACTTTCATCAGAGGCTCTCAAAACACTCTAAAATTGGATACAATGACATGGAAAACCTTATTTGGTACCTTATTTATTAGTGATCCTTCCTTTCTTTTATGCTCAGATTAACAGTTAGTACTATATTTTATGGTGTATTAACGATATTCCTCTTAAATGGGGCTTTGTTTTATATGGGGTTTTCTTTCAATAATAATAGTAATAACAATTAAACATAGAAACAAATAAGTGAGGATTTGAAAGGAATATCCTTTTGAAGCTCAGTTCTATATTCAATTCATCAATTAACCTGCTGTCATCAGATTAATTTAAATGTTAGCAGTGTTGAATCATGGGAAATGTAGTACTGAAACCCAGGAAGTTGCATTTCTGTACATGCAGAGAGCCAGGCATGTGCTTTCTATGTACATCATGGGTAAAAGAGTTATACAGTGATGGTTAAAATGGTTATACAGTGATGGGAGTATTTCTGCCTGCAAGATGTAGCTAATACAAAAATAGCTTTTGAATTACCATTCCAATAATTTTGACTTTGCTGCCCTCATTATTGATTTGATTTCAAAGTAAACACATGCACAATACATTTCAAAGTGAATTCACCTCTCAGGCACACACATAAACACACCTTTATGTATATATAGAATAAGCATTGAATTGATGTAGTTGTAAATATTTTTTTTAAATATCATCATCTCTAAGTCATTGAAAATGTCTACATAGCTTGAAAATTCAGGTTTAGCAAATCTGCTCTACATTATTTTGATACCTCTTCCCATTTTTATATTTTTAGTGTGACAAATATATCAACTCTTTATAACTATGAGAAAGAATACCCATGGATTTTCTAGACTTAGGAGGCTTTAACTTCATCCATAGTGAAGAGTTCTTTTCAGATGTAATTAAATAGTAACATGTAAAATTAATTCCTTCATGAAATATATTTGATGTGATGAGCTAGAACAAAATTTATCAAAGCAGTGGACTGAACTCTAGTATCCAAATACCACAACATGTTATTTTTTCAGTACAAGATATAGTAATAGCCACACTAGAAAATACAGAGTTGTTGGAACACATTGCAGTGTTGAAAATTACATGATCATTTCATTACATATTGGAAGTGAGGAATAATCATCTTTTCTGTCTTCTACTTCCACCTGTGCAAATCACAAGCTAAAACTATTTTTAAATAGTTCAAGACATAGAGAAACATTCTCTTAAACTAAGAACAGAACTCAAAATCTTCAAAGAAAATCAATAATATATTCCAAATCATTTTTAAATGATTCCATTTTACATACAATTATTTTTCTACTCTGATTGGCCATTGTGAATTTCTTGGCTAACATTAAGGCAAACTGAAAAGAGAGTTTCACACATTTTGAAATTTTTAAAGTGTATTGAATAAAAGAGCAGAATTGAAGGAAAAAATCTGATCATTTACCCACTGTACAAAAACATTTTCATCATAGAGTAAATTGTTAATTCTTAGAATTCTCTATGCTGTTTATTTTCTAATAGTTCACTGGAAAAACAAGGCATTTAAAACACAAATATAAGTAGCTGTCTTATTTGTATTGATGATTACATAAATAAAAATAGTTTTCTCTCAGTTCTCTTTAGATTTTTGTTGAATTATGCCAAAATTCACTCACAATGAATAGAAATGGTGAGATATTCTCTGCATTTTCCTTAGTTACATATAAGAGTGGGTAAACACTCTAGGGACTGTTGGGAGCATTTGGAAGAACTCAATAAGCCCACCATTATGGATATACTTTGACTGCTTTCTACGTGACTCAGGACCACATTCTTTGTTGGAGCTAATTCACACACAGGAGCTGGGCACTGAATCTTCTCTCCCGGAGTGCATTCTATTTAAAGGGCAGTTCTTCTGTCCTCATCATGGAATCAGCAAAGTATTTCAACAACAGCGAGCGCTATTTGAAATGGAACATTTTACATATGTCTGGCCTTTAAACAAGCAACAATTTTTCATCCTTGGATATGCTTTAAGATCATTTTTTTTTAAATCTCATATGGCTACATGACGTGGAATATTGTGACTAATATGAGTAATGTTCTTATGATTAATGAGATCATATTCTTATTCTCTTGAAAGAGATGATTTTTTTTTTTGGTACTTTTATTTGCTGAAGTTGTCTAAGTATTAAAAATGTTCTCTATTTTCTCTTGTCTCAATATTTTTTGGAAGGGAGAATGGAGGTAGGAATGACCCAGTGACGGATCATACTCCATGGGGCATTCTGTGCCACCAAAGCTTGAGAAAGTCTTATTTTCTAGGCAACCAATATTATTTTCAGAATGTTCATATGACTGATATCAAACATCCCAGAACATCACACATTCTCATTTTCTGTGGAATACATAATATGCATTTTAATGTGTTCCCTTTACATCTCTTAAGATAAAACATACTCACAAAGCTAAAATATTAAGAACAGAAATTAAAATGGACAAACAGCATCCTCTCCTATAAAAACAACCATTTAAAAGGAGCTCAACAATAGAAGCACACGTTCTTTCCATATCTTTAAAGGGATATATATGTTTCCTTGGTTCATTCAAGTCTCAAACACCAGCTCCTCGGCTGCTCTCTTTTCTGTTTTTCCCATTTGCCCTCTTCCTCCTGAAAATCCATCCCTGCCTCACTGCAAGTAGTGACACTTGAACTCCTCCTCCCAGCTCCTTTTCTCCCTGTATTTATGACTTCCAAAGGCAGTTCCTTTGTTCGTGGTGGCTTTTCCCACTGCAACACAGGAAACCTGTGAGAGCAGCTTCATTTCCTGCTTAATGCCTGCAATCACCATCTGGGAGGCTTGCAGACAGCAGGTGTGCTGTAAACATGGGCTTAAGACTGAAATGAATGAAATATTTGAGGAAGTTAGTCCTAAATGACTAGCCCAGTGGATTCTCTAATCTTTCCTTATACAATATCTTATTGCAATCTTTCCCATCATAATGGTAAGTATCTTACCTTGTATAGCCCTCAGCACGAACTTAGATGTGGAGGCTTTTATCATCCCTCCTGCAAAATTCCATTTACAGCCTCATTAGCAGCCAAAGTACCAAGGATCAACTTATTGTTTTGATATACTCATCAGAAGACTTCTTGAATAGGTGGAGGTTGTCTCCCAGTCATTCTCCGTCCCCCCATTGGAGTCTATTATCTTCCACTTAAAAAAATCAAGATCTTAGCCTATCGACAAGAAACCCACATCAATTGTACTCAGAGTTTTGGAAAGTAGAGATTTTTAATTGTAAGTTTCTGCTTATATAAAGATATATAGTCAATTGACTTTGAATCATTTATAGTTAAGTTCTATGGTTGAATTGATTTTGCACATTGAGCAACATATTTGGGTTAGGAAACATTAAATTATATTTATTAAGATCTTTTCTGTGTTTGCATATAATCCTATTGACTTCTATTTCACCATTTCATGCATTATCACAACTGAAAGAAATCTCCTGCCAGAATTAGTAGATAATTTTCAATAGACTTTAATTTCTTCCTTGTAATGAGAGAAAATTTCTAACCAACCAGATTATTTTGATGAGTAATAGAAACTATTTACAAAATCAGCCTTTCCCCATACCTAGCATCAAGGCGGAGGCATGGTGAATTAGCCAATTTTCTCTGGAATTTGCTATACTAATAACTGCCCCAAAGTCTCCCTGACATACAGGAACCAGCATTTATTTCCTGCTCAGGTCATGTGGTGGCTGCACCTCTTCCCTGTGTACTTTTCTAATTATACTGAAGGAGCAGCTGCTTTGTGACTTGCCATTCTTATGCCAGACAGAGAAGCGCAAGAGGGTTGAGAAGCCACCCAAGGGCTCTCACAGCTTCTGCTTAGGACTCTCATGAATTCCTCTTGCCTTCCCTTGGCCAAGATAATCCCAGGACTAAGGCTGCTGTCAGGTGTGGAAGTCTCCTCCTCCCGCCCTCCCACTTCACATGGCAATGGTATCAAGGAGGAATTGGGCACCATACCATTGCCTGTTTCAATAAAGCCACAACAGGGCTTGCTAGCGCATGTTTCACAGAACATGTTAGTGGCTCTACAGGGATAACTTACTGAGGTTTTAATATAGTTCTCTTATAAAGATATCGAACACCTTTTTAGGTGGTTACTAGCCAAGCACATGTCTTCTTTTTTGATATCCAGTCCTTTTCTTATGTAATTGGATTTTTTATCATTCTATTATTGAGTAATAAAGGTTGTTTATACATTTTTAGGTACAAGTTGTCACATAATAGTATTGAGAATATTTTATCCCATGTGTGACATTCTTTTTTTCATTTTCTTAACAGTGTCCTTTGATAAGTAGAAATTTATTATTTTTATTATGAGGAAGATCAATATATCTAATTTTTTTATTTGTGTTTCTTGTATCACTAGATTGTGTTCCTTTTCTCCTAGATTCTTTGTAGTGTTAGTTTCTACAGTTGGTTGTGTATAGTGTGAGCAGAGTCCAATCATTCTTCTTTGACATTTATTTCATTTTTCTAACACTATTGTTGGAAAAGTTTCATTTCCTCTTTGGATTGACTTGGTGACTGGCTGGAGCTGCAGAGACCCCCTTCACTTTTGTCTTTACGTACTTTGGTGTAAACATCTTTTCACAGTCTATGCAGTTATAAAAATGGAGGATAATTTATCCAATACACAAAAAATGAGTTACTGACACTTTACCCGCCCCCAACATACAAAGTCCTACAATGAGAAAATTTAGGCAAAAACACAATCTCACATCCTGTGACTAGTTCCTGTTATCTTTGAGCATGCCTGTGACATTTCAACAGATTTATGATAGTAAGATATGTATGGTAAATGTGTTTGCACTCTTCTGCAATTTCTCAATGTGGGAGTTATGGTTTGGATATTAGGTTTCTCCCAAAAGCTTCTGGGATGCAGGAATATTCAGAGGTGAAATGATTGGACTGTGAGTGCTGCCCATCCTCGTTTGATGGCAGCCCTTACCCACTCTTCCTTTCTGCTTCCTGACCCTGCTATGAGCTGAGCAGCTCTCCTCTGCTGTACTTTCTTCCATGATGTTCTTGCTGCCTCATCCTGAGCCCAGAGCAATGGAGTCAGTGGTCTATGGAACGGACCTCAGAAACCATGAGCCCCAAATGAACTTTCCTTTCTCTAAGTTGTTCTTCTCAGGTATTTGGATCATGATGATGAAAAAGCTAACTAAAATAGCGAGTGTCTGAAAATATGACTTTTAGAAGTCCATTACATATTTTTTCTCCTCATTTAAAGAATTATAAGACATACACTTAACATCTACATATTATTTTTACATTATAAGAAAGAATGTTGGGGAACTCAGAATTGCAATTTATTTTCATTGTACAGAAACACTAACCAAATGTAAAATTGAATAGTTTATTTTTACAGCCAAGATGAGCACAAGTCAATAATTACAGCAGTCAAAGAATTTCTCATATGATATTTACCAATTATCACATGACATATTTTTAACCATTTCTGGTTAAGCATGTTTTCACACTAGTTTTGTGAGGTGTTTCACAGGGAATAAAGCTCTTGGATTAATTAATTTCAGGAGATACTAGGTTGGACAGAGGTAAAAAATTTTCTCACTACAGATGCACCAGAACCTTTGACTACCCATAGACACCAGACATCTCTAAGAGGACATAGAAATCCACATATTTCTATTCTTTAGAGTGTAAGAGTAACTACAGAACCAGCAAATCATCAAGCTCAAGAAAGCACCTGTTACTGAAATTTTTTAGCAGAAACAATAAGATTTTTTGTCTTTATTGATTGCAATAAAAGATATAGCTTCAATTAAATAACAAAAAAAATCCATTCAGTAAGAGAGCCAACTAATATTAAAAGGGAACAAGTGAGAAAGTGAGAAGAACAAATAAAATAAAATCACACTTGTAAAATTAAATTTTCCACTAAAACACTGAAGGGATGATGAGGCTGATAACATGAAGTATGAATTGAAAACATCTCTAATAGAGAGGAAGTGAGTGCAGGTCAAATCATCAGAAGGTAATGATAGACATGCAACTCTTCAGCCTTAGAATTATGGGTCTTCTCAGAGAAAAATAAGCACCACAGTCCCAGATGTGAGGTAGAAAGAATTATTGAAGTGCACGTTTTATACTTAAAACCAGATCTCAGTATGAAGTTAAAAACAGCTGACCATGATCAAGAGAACAATAAATTAGAAAAAAATTCACAAAGTGAAAGAATCAAACATATAGGTCATCAACACAATGAGATCACCTGTAAAGGATCAAAATCTCTCATAGCTAAAACACCAGAAGAAGTGGAAGCAGTTAGAGTTAAAATGTTATCATTCAAAATGTTGTCTCCAAAGGTAAATTGTGTTCATGTATGAGGGTAGGGAGGTAAGAGAAAAAATAGTCTTAATAAAGTTTCAGAAAATACATTGCCCAAATAAAGTTCTTTACTTCCAAATGCATAACATGGAAATGTAAATAAAAGTACTTATGGGGTATACTTATCAGATATACTTATTTTCAAAGTGTTAGAGATTCAAACCTATAAGATATGACTCACACAGAAAATTTTTAAAACTTTTTAAAAATTTACAAAATTTTTAAAAGAAAATTTAGTAAATGAGCAATACAAATGGACATAAAAAGGACAAGACAAATTGGCAGGGATAAAATCAAATATATCAGTTATGATAGTAAACTAAAATATTTTAATCTCCACCCTGTTAAAGTAAAAAAGAAACAAAATCATAAATCAAAGTGTGTGATGTTCAAGAGATAAGTCAGTTTCAAAAAAAATGAAGAAAAATAGAGGTAGATTCACAAATGGAAGAATCAAATATATAGGTTATCAATAAATTGAGATCACCTATAAAGGATCAAAATTTCTCACAGATAAAACGCCAGAAGAAATTGAACCAGTTAGAGTTAAAATATCATCATTCAAAATTTTAGTTACCAAAGATTTTTCAAGCAATTAGCAGAAATGGATGATTTAAATTTCAAACTCTATAGAATTTAACAAGAAACCAAATTGAACAAGAGTGTGGTATAATTTTGATTGACAATTTGAATGTTAATGAATATGTGAAATCATGAAATTTTTGGTCAGAATCATGTATATTTATCCATAAAAAATGTTAGAAATAAAATGAGAAATAGGTGAGATGTAGAGCAAAATTCAAGCAGGACATAAGACTTGAACAAAATAATCCATAGGCAGAATTCATTATATATAACAACTTTTCACCCTTCTGTAAATAACCTTCCTTAAAATGTCTATACAGCTGGCCCAGGGGCCCGTTTCATCCCAGTGACTTGGGAGGCTGAGGCAGGAGGATAGCAAGTTCAAAGTCAGCCTCAGTTCCTTAGTAAGACCCTCAGCGACTTAGCAAGACCCTATTTTTAAAAAGGGCTAAGGATATAGTTCAGTGGTAAACTATCCTTCAGTTCAATCTCCAGTACCTGTCCCCCAAAACAATTTGCCATAGAATATTTACGAAGATTGGTCACGTACCTCAGGTACTGCATCAAAAACAAAAGGAAGTATTGAGCGAATGGACAAATGAGGCACAATCAGGAAGAAACTGTTTGTGAAAGACATGTCTGTCAAGACTGCTGTCCAAAATAGTCAAAGAACAATTAAAATGTAATTTTTTTTTTTAAAAAAAAAAAAGGACCAAAGACATCAATGAACATCACACCAAAGAAGATATGTGTGTGGCATGAAAGGATATGACAAATTCTCCACATTGAATGTCACCAGGGAAATGCAGATTAAAACAACAATGAGATACCACTACACACAAGTCAGAGTGGTCAAATTCAAGAACCCTGACAACACCAAACCCGGGCATGGTGAGATGTAGAGCAAGAGAAATGTCCATTCATTGCTGATGGGAATAACAATGATACAGCCGGTTAAAAAGACAGTGTGGTGGCTTTTTACGAAACTAAACACACTCATACTGTAGGATCTACCCAAGGTGCTCCTTGGTATTTACCCAACGGAACTGAAAACTTATGACTGCGCAAAAACCTGCACACAGATGTTTATAGGAACTTTATTCATCATTGCCTGAATCTGGAAGCAACCAGCATGTCCTTCATCTGGACAGTGGATAAATAAACCGTGGTTCACACAGGCAATGGAATATTATTTAATATTAAAAATAAATGAGCTACATGAAAATACCTTGAAGAATGTTAAGTGCATATTACTAAATGAAAGAAGCCAACCTGAAAAGGCGACTGTTGTACGATTGCCACTATACAACTTTCTGTAAGACAATCCATGGAGATGGTAAAGACACTGGTGGCTCTCAAGAGGTTTGGGGAGGAAAGGCTGAACCAGTGTAACGAGCACAGAAGACTCAGGACAGTGAAATCATTCCTGATGATATGCAAGGATGGATACATGTCCTTATACATTTGTCCAGACCTGCCAAGTGGACAACACCAAAGTAAACCCTGATGCACTAAGCAATTTAGCAAGACCAGTCTCAAATTTAAACATAAAAAAGGCTGAGGATGTGGCTCAATGGCTAAATGCACCTGAGTTCAAACCTTGGAACCAAGAAAAAAAAATCCCTGATACAAACTATAGACTTGGGGTGATAATGCCATGTCAGTGTAGGCACGCGGTCTACAGCAAATCAACCTCTCTGGTGGAGGAGTGGCAGTGCGGGTGTGCGGGGATGGGAATTCTGTACTTTGTGTTGAATACTGCTGTGAACCTGAAATTGCTTGAAAAAATAAGGTGTATTTAAAATATCAAAATAACCTAATATTTGGTTTCTATGAGCTATGTTCATAGCAAAAAAAAATTTAAAAAATGTTCAAAACTGTGTTTAAAGGAAAGTGGAATCCTACAACTTAGAAGTCCCTTTGAGAAGTGGTGGAAAAGGCAGTAAAACATAATCCCAGAATAACATACTACAGAGAGTAACACAACCCAAAATTACAGCATTTAATCCTCATTTAGTCCTAACAAGTGTTTTTTCCTTATCTGCGGAGCATCTGAAAGGTTTGAAAGTGACCCATTCAAAGTCACACAATCTGTAAGCAGCTGAGACAAGACTCTGGTCCTGTCTTCTGTCTCTGATTCCAGGCAATCAAGATACCACATTGTCTCCAGGACATAAACTAAGATCACAACTGGGAAACATTTAGTTAGCCAATCCCTTGACTCTATAAACTAATTTTTTTTCATATTTTAAAGTTTCCGAAGATAGTATGAATCTTAAAATGATTCCTTGCAAAGAAAAAAAAAAAGTATTCTAATTGTCTGAAAATAGGCAAATTAACATTAATGGAAAGTATCTATGGATTAGAATTTTTACCCAATTGAAAGATTAACTTTAGTAAGAATGTGTGTACTTGGATTTTAATTTAAATTAAAATCCTTCATTTGCATTTAAAATGCCTTCACAAATATTGAAACATGACTATTGTACATGCAACAAGAGAGAGAGAGCATCTGAAAGGTTAAGTGACCCATTCCGAGAGAGAGAGAGAGAGAGAGAGAGAGAGAGAGAGAGAGACTGTCAAAAGCAGAGCAATGTGGTTAAGATAGAAACTGCCAGGCTTTCTGGAATACACAGTACTTTTTAAAGACAGGTGAGAAGAATGTGATTAGTTCTCCAAATGGACCATCAGTCAAAAAATAACACCAATCAGTCATTAACTAACTTTTAGGGTTAGCCGCTTATCTTGGGGGAAAAGAATGCTATTCACTCAAAATCACATTTTATAAAAGTTGAAATGCCCACAAAACTGTTATTCTTTCCTTGCAATGAAATTATAGATTCACTTTCAAGCTGCTTAATAGATCAAGGATTATGAAAAAGGTTATAAAAAATCTATGGGTCACAGCGGTGCATATTTTAAAACAACAAAAATGTCCCAGAAAAATGTGCAGACACTGTCCATGAAGAATTAAATTTTATTTTGTTGTGGGTAATAAGATTGATAAATATTTTCTACTCATAGTTTATTTTTCAATGTGGAAATTTTATATAGCATTCCTTTTCTTCTTACCACATCTGTTACTCAAGTATTTGCAATTATTGACATGTTTTATAATCAAATGTTTTAAATCTAACAAACAGGTTATTTTAGGCATATTGGAATGCTACAGCACTTTTGGGGGGGAGGGGGGTGTCACCACAGTCCACTACAAGACAACTGTCATCTGCAAAGGTAGAGATCTGCTATAATTTGGACCATAAATGTCCTCCAAAGCCCTTGTGTTAAGTGCTTGGTCCCTAGCATGACACTCTTGGACCATGGTAGAACCTCTGAGGGGGAGGTCCAGTGGGAAGTCCTTAAGTCATTAGGGGTGTGCCCTCAAAAGGACTGTGGGACTTGGCCCCTTCCTCCCCTTCCTCTTCCTCTCTTAGCTTCTTAAATACCAAGTCAGTTTTGTTCTGCCATGTGCTATGTGGAACCCCCAACCAGAGGCCTAAAAAAGGGAGTCCTGCCGTCAGGGACTGGAACCTCTAAATCTGTGGGCTAAAATAAATCTTTTACCTTTATAAGCTAACGGATATCTCAGGCATTTGTTATCAGAATGGAAAGCTGACTCACAATGTCCATCCATTTCTGTCTGTTGCTAAAGCGTCTGTGATGATTTGTCCAATGCCCCAACTCAATCCATTATATTACCACTATGGTGATATTAAAGCTAACAGATATCATGGATCCTGGAATATCAATTATATCTCTGCTATTATTCAAACAATTGAAGTTAACAAAAGTAATATTATAAAGCATGATAAAACTAATTAGGCTTTTATCTTCAGGATTTGGTTTTTACTTTCTGATATTTAAATCTGTGACATCATGCTTCTTCTAGGGTCTGTTCAAAACCCTGAATTAAATACTATTCAATGTTGAAAAACCACTTGAAGGGGCTGGGGATGTGGCTCAAGCGGTAGCGCGCTTGCCTAGCAGGCTTGCTGCCGGGGTTCGATCCTCAGCACCACATACAAACAAAGATGTTGTGTCAGCCGAAAACTAAAAAAATAAATATTAAAAAGAAATTCTCTCTCTCTCTTAAAAAAAAAAAGAAAAGAAAAACCACTTGTAATATATTTCCTGGAGCTTCACTAGTGAATGCAATCCTTTAAACTTAAAAGAAAAAAGTTATTTTTTCAAATGTACAAATATCAACTTTATTCATTGAATTTTTGGGGGGTGGGGAGGTACTAGGAATTGAACTCAGAGGCACTCAACCACTAAGCTACACCCCCAGCCCTATTTTGTGTTTTATTTAGAGACAGAGTCTCACCAAGTTGCTGAGAGCCTCACTGTTGCCGAGGCTGGCTTTGAACTTGAGATCCTGCTGCCTCCACCTCCCAAGGCATTACAGACGTGTGCCACTGCACCCTGCTTATCTGTTGAATTTTAAGAAAGCATTTCAGAACTGTAAAGATTAAGTACATCACTAGCAAATTTGTTACAAATTTAAATTTCCTACAAAAATGTACCATCTATTTTAAAAGGGGCCAACATAGTAATTTGGCTTCATTAAATCTGAATGAAAGGCCTTTATAATGATCTTACAAATGTTTCCCATGGAATAAAATATAAGGCTGTCATCGGAAGCAGAGTGTCCAAGAATCAAGAACCAAATGATTTTATATGGTAGCATAAGAGAAAATAATTTTTATTTTAAAAAAATGCTTAAACACATCAAAATACCTTTCTTTTTTTTCTTTTTTTTTTTAAAGAGAGAGTGAGAGAGGGAGAGAGAATTTTTTTAATATTTATTTTTTTTTTAGTTATTGGCAGACACAACATCTTTGTTTGTATGTGGTGCTGAGGATCGAACCCGGGCCGCACGCATGCCAGGCGAGCACGCTACCACTTGAGCCACATCCCGAGCCCCTCAAAATACCTTTCTTGAATTTGATATTATTTTCTTTTAGGATTTCACAGTGACACTTTCTATAGACTCCCTTTAGCCCCTCCTCATTGAAACTAGAAACACCATGCTCCTTACCACGTTAGGAGAAAGGTCCCAACCTCCCGCACTGCCCTCAATATTCACATGCCCTCCAAAAGAGTCTTCAGCTCCTACCAGGGCTCAAAGCCTTTATTTACGCAAAATATGTCAGCAAACATTAGAATGCAGATTCAGATTAAGTAGGTCTTGGATAGGGCATAAAATTATGCATTTTAATATGATACTGATACCTCTGGTCCAAACAGCATACTTGTAACGGCAAAGATACTATGATTGAGAGGGCGGATGATTGATATCCAACCCAGCTGAGTCCAAGTCCTACCCTTCATTAGCTATGTGGTCTTTCACAGGTCATTCCCCTGAGCTCTAATTTCTTTCCCAGTAAAAGAAGAATATCTACCTCACATTTTTAAAATAGTATAGGGATAATGAAAAATTTATGTGGATTCCTTAGAATTTAGTACTTAACACATTGCAAGTGCTCAATAAAAGATAGCTATTGCTTTGCTGAATATAAATACAAAGTTGGACCAGATGAGTTTGGGTAATACAGTGTCTTTACAACTACCTGGCCACTAAAGTAACCCTTGACCTACACATGAAGCAATGTCATACCCAGAAATCAAATTAAGCCTGTCATCTCATGCGTTACCAGCTAGCTCATTTTATTGAGAAAGCAGACATATTAAGTCATAATTGGCAGGAATATAATTAAGACTTGAAGTGTATCATCAAAAATCCATCATTTATAACACTAAGCAGTTTTTCAATGACTAAACTTTGTGTCAAAAGTGTTTACTAAATTAATCTGTATACAGCCAGACCATCGTCACTGGGCTCATTTCTGCCACTTTGCGACACCAGGCCCCCATCAGGAAGGATGATTACATCTACAACCTTCCACTTGGTAAAACAAGAAAGGTGATCACAAGGCTGTAACTGCATCACCAGAAGAAGTCTCCTGATTTAAAAATAAATATGCTGCCTTCGCCATTGCATCCATCTACTAGCAGGGGACCAATACACATTGACAACATTGTGTTTCAGAAGCATTACCCCGGAATAATTACCTGCTCCTTCTCTCTGTGGAATGCTATACCTGCCAAGCCTCTTTTAATCTGGAAGTGGTAGGATTTACTGATTGCCTTTTATTACAGTAAAAAATATCTTCTTCTACCCCTAAAAAATTGGAGATAAATGATAACCCATTGTCACCAGCACTACTGTGTATTTGCAGCCTACAAACAGGGAAGGTCTACCTACCTTCCAATACCTACCCAAAAGAGGAATCTGGGTGACTCCAACCAGCACTGGGGACCAGAATTTGAAGGTAAAGGAAATCTCTGATGCTGAGCTCTCCTGATTCTCAATAAAATCTCTTTTCACAGAATAAGATACAGGGGGAATATGAGCAAGGCGAGGACTGGGCGAAGAAAAGCAGTGGTGTCCAAGGGATTCCTCTCCCTCCCTCCTCATTTATCCAACCTCACTTTCCTTTGGTCCCAATCCATGACCAGCTCCAGGTAAATCTGTATCCTGAGCTCTGTCCCAACTCTCTTCCATGGGCAATAACTTCATTCCCTGTGAAGTTACAGATTTTTAAAAATGTTTTCAGGTGAACACTTCAAGGTTCAGAGCTTGGAAAATAAAAGAGTTGTAGTTACTGGAGCATAGAATAACAATGTTTATCCAGAGAGGAGTGGCTAGCAAGGAGATGTGACTCAGAATGTGATGGCATTTGCTCTAAAGAGAAGGCTTTTACCTTTGGCCAAACGGAAGAATCCAGCAGAAACATTCGGTTGCAAATGAGATCATGAAAAGATTCTTGCTCAATAAAATATATGTAAGTGAAATTTACTTGTAGAAAAAAAGGGGCTGGGGTGGCTAAATCCCCATGGGCCTAGATTCTTCTCACTCTGCAAGCAACCTCTCCAGGATCTCTCCAGGAACCCTGGGTTCAAGGTCACCCTGTGCAAATCACTAGAAGGAACTGTGTACATTGGTGTTTCAAATGGATTGGGGGGGGGGGCTTTTAGCCTCTACAATGAAATGCTTACAGAATTTGTTCCTTTAGTTGTTTTCTGCAATAGGAGATTTAAAAATAAGATTTGAAATAGACCCAGAAAGCTGAACTGATTATCTCGCTCAATGTGAAGGAGAAAGTTTCTGTGTTACTTTTCCATGTTTAAACCATGCATCTCCTTTTAAATCCATGTGAATGAAGGCTAAGTGTGATCACAAGTGATTCCTTTACATCTTTGGAACTACAGTGACCCATGGATGAGCTCAGTCTCTGTTCGCAGGTGAAAGCTGGAGACCCAGGTTTCATAATTTTATAGAATCTTCTGTCAGGAATCTGTATGGGAACCATACATGAAAGAGTAACTATATTCATATGCTTTTTATAAAAATAATGGAATCATATTTCTCTACATAGAATGAGAAATAAAAGAGAACTATACATCAGGTAGTGGGGCAAGGTGATAAACTAATATCAATATACAAAAATATGAGACTTGATTTCATTTCACATTCTATTTTTACTTTTTAGAAAAACACTATATCCTAGAATAATTTAAGAGGCAACCTCTGAAAATTTCTTATAAGGAGCCTATCATATACTTAATATTAGCTCATTCATCAATTTAGTTTGATCACAGGATCAAGTTGAATTAATAAACAATAGATTGAATTATTGCATTAATTTTTAATTTTTTAAAAACTTGTGGGTGGTGAATTATTTTAATAGGAAAGATAAAAGCATCCAATTTCAATGTAGATGTTATATCCATTGTAATAATGCTAACATTAATAACCGTCAGTGATTTATGAAATTTACACATTATTAATGAATTAAAATTTTGTTCATCTCTTTGCAAAATGTAAATACAATCTATTCTCAATTAGAGAAGAGAAACATAAATAATAAAAAAAAATTTCTATATCATCTGTAATTGACTTTGGCAGTGGAGCACAAGTTCAGGAAAACACACACACACACACACACACACACACACACACACACACAGAAATTTTCTTTCTCCCTTCCATTCACAGTTACAGAGCCTAGATCTAGATCTAAGGATGGAGCCCTGTGTTCAATGAACTGTAGATTTTTTTACGAATAGATCTCCAACTGCATGAAACCCATCACATGAATCAGTTCTTGGAATACTTGACCATTTTTTTAAAAGGACACCCAGGTTGTGGTTGCTACGGCAGCACATATACTAAAATTGGAACGATACAGAGAGGATGAGCATGGCCCCTGTGCAAGGATGACACGTGAAACGTCCCATATTTTTCAACAAGGTTCTCAAAATTAAAAAAAGAGGAAAGCAGAAATTAAGGGTTTCAAAGTACCTTTTCAAGATATAGTTATGATTTTGCTATCCAATAAATATCACTGGGAAATGAAACAAACAAACAAACAAAAAAAGGACACCCAGGTGGTCATTTACTTATTACCAATTGTCAAGCAACTGCCACATTCTAAACTCTCAAAATACAAAATGAAATAAAATAAAATCACTACTCATGGAGATAATGGTAAGAGAGATCAACATAAGCAAATAATTACAGAAATGTGATATATGTGTAAAAGTGTGCAGAGATTCAGTTGCAGTGTGGAAGAGAATGTGATCATACCTACATGTGAGGTTTGACAGTGGACGTGCTGGGCAGAGAGAAGGGCACACTCAGGACCTGGACTGGAGTGGCATTGATGGAAACAGCAATGATGGGATTTATATAGACAGACAGACAGACAGACAGATGTCGTTATTAGCTATCTCGGATGGTCATGAAGCCACCACGAGGCTGGAGAGAGTATTAAATGGGACTTATCAAGCACCTAGCACAGAGCCTAGCACTGAGTTAAGTACTCATTAAATGTCACCTACTATACTTTTAAAATCTTCAATTTAGTATTAACAGCAGTGCATAAGACACGAGTTTAATCATACGGACAGATGTTTGCACATGGTGAATAACACACAGGCCTCCAGCACACACATGGACAATGTGCAGGCAAAGGAAACCTTAAGAAGCAGAAGACACACTCCCTGGCCGCTTGATCACACACCGTTCAGCAAAAGCACTGAAACATTTCTTCCTGTTTCTTCTTCTGTCTCTGCTCCCCAGCAGGCTCAGCCCTGAATGTGAGGGTGCACATCCGCACTAGGGTTTGTGCCGCCCCTGGCTTATGTCCTTGTCTGATCCAGGCTTTGGGGATAATCCACCAACTTTTCCACTTCCTTACTTCAATGATCCCTTCAAAGCCTTCATTTGTCATTGCCGACACACTTATTCCCTTTTGACTCAGATAAAGGTCTGCCTTTTCCCAAGAGGAGTCTTACAGACTAAAAATTTTTAAAAAACACTTTCTTTTTGCATTATCTTCATTTCAATGCATTAAGACTAGAATTCTCCTGCTTCCAATGTCTGTGAAGAGATGGACAAGAGTATCTTAAAAGGTAAGAATAAAGACACTAAAGTGTGGGAACTCTTTTCAGTAAGTATGCAAAGCTCATTTCAGGCTTAGCATCCATCTGGGGTGGATCAGCTTCCTTATCCCTTTTTTAAGTAAGGAAAAAATAGTGTGGAGGGCTCTAACTCTGAACTTTTATAACCAAAAATCTAGCTTTTCGTGGACTGTGAAACTAAGCATGAGGTCATGATTTCATTCTGCTGAAATGTCTTCAAGGAGTTCATGTGAGAAGGGAAATTCTGTATAACAAATAAACAAAGTTATGTAATGTTTTGAACAACTAATAAAAAAAATAAAATAAACAAACATAGAAACACTGAGGCCCCAGGCTACCCACTTCCCAATTAAAAAAAAAAATGTATCTGGAAACTGATAATGCAACATAAATCTCACTCCACACACACTGAAGAAGGGGCTGGAACACTGCCTTGGGGGAGGCACCCACCTGTACAAAGCTATGCATCTAGAGATACTTCCCTGTTGAGAGCTCAGAAAACTGCATATGATACTCACATCATCAGGGTGCCCGGATGCAAAGGTCAACAGTCCTTCAAGGGACTGTCATAAACAGGTACAGATAGGCTTCAACTTCTACAGCAAAATAGAGAAGGTCTGAGCCACTTCTGCTCCACTTCATGAAGGATTTGCTCATCATTCCATTGAAAGTCAACAGCAGGATATAGAAATTCACTGTTCTCTACTTTGGGTACACACCAGGTGCAGTTCTTCACTACCAATCACTAAAGACACAGAGGCACATAAACCATGCAGCTAAGAGCAATTGACCTTCAGATTTCTTCACTTGTGGGGGTCACTTCCACAGCTCTAGAGAAAACCCTGTAGTAGGTGACATATATTTTGAAATGTAAGAATATTTACTGAATTGATCTAGTCTATGCTCTCTTTCTATTCCATCTTCTACCTTTGGCTCATACCAAATGGCATTGGAATGGCTCCAAGTATTTTTGAAAAAAAGGGAAGCTGAACAGAAGATACATCTGTTTTGATATTAGGGGAGCTTCTAGTCACTTCCATGTCTTCTCAGGCCATAGGAAAGGCTCTGGGAACATTCCTCTGGTTCTTTTGGGTAATGACAACAGAAGACCAAAGATCAAGTCATGAAACTCTATGCACTCTACCATCCCAACACACATCTGAGAAGGTGAGAAGAAATAAGTTTGAAGTATATAGAGCTAAAGACAACAAATTTATAAAATTATAACTATATCATACTGTGGATCTTCTGATGTTCATGGTATTTGTCTGCTTTTAAAACATGCAATTTGTACTGATTGATTTTTTTAAACTAAATTAGTATTCACATTACCTAATTTTTTTATACCTTCATTTTATTCATTTATCTTTATGTGGTACTGAGGATTAAACCCAGAGCCTCACATGTGCTAGGTGAGTACTCCACCACTCATCCACAACCGCAGCCCCACACATTACCTAATACTGTACTTATATTTTTAATTCATTTTATTAAAAAGAATCCCCAAAATGTGGGCCCTACAACATATGAATCTACATATCTATTTTAGATAAAGATGTTCACCCATATGTGTGCAATATAGAATTACATTGTAGAAACATGAAAAAAATTCAGGCAATAAAGTTGAAATCTTATAATTATGTTCATAAGCCATTTAAATAGAATAATGGATTAAATGACAGAATAATGAGGCATATTATGCTTGGTCAAAATATCTTAATATAGTATGAACCAGTTAAATACAATGTATCAAGACTACACTATAATATGGAATAAATTATAAGATCTTAAATAAGTGCAAAAAAGAAGGTATAAAGTTGTGTTTAAAAACAAATTTCCACCAGACAGGGGGGCACATGCCTGTAATCCCAGTAGCTCCGGAGGCTGAGTTGGGTGGATCATAAATTGAAAGCCAGCCTTTGCAACTTAGTGAGGCCTTAAGCAACTTAGCAAGACCCTGTCAAAACAAAAACATAAACATAAACAAAACCCAAACAACAACAACAAAAAACAGACTGGGGATGTGACTCAGTGGTTAAACACTCCTGGGTTCAATTCCTGGTACAAAAAATAAAAAATACTTTTCACTAATTTTAAAAATGTAAGAAAAAAATTTACCTTCATTAATCTCTTTGTTTATGCCTGTATTTGAAATACTACTAGTAAAATAAATAATCTTTTTAACATTATCTTTTTCAGACTGTGTGTAAGAAGTCTTTTGAAAAACACAAAGAGTACATGAGTCACTCAGAAACAGATTCTGCTGTATTTTCTGGTGATTATGATGAGGACTAATTCCTATGATTACTGTATTAGTTTCCTAGTGCTGCTATAACAAATTACTACAATTGTGTAGCTAAAAAACCACTCAAATTTATTAGCTTACAGATCATAAACTGTTCTCCTTGGGCTCTAACATCAAGGTGCCCATAGATTGTGCTCCTTTTGGAAGCTCTGGAAGTTTATCTTTCCGTGGCTTTTTCAAGGTTCTAGAAGCTGCTGGCCTTACTTGGATATTGGCTTCCTTCTCCATCTTCAAAGTCAGCAATGGTAGGCTGAAGCTCTCATGAGGAGTCACTCTGATTATGATTTTTCTGTGTCTTTTTTTATGTACAAGTACTCTTGTGATTACATTGGGTTCGCCCAAATAATCCAGTATAACCTAATTAACAATCAGTTCCTCTTTGCATGCAATCTAATGTATTCACAGGTTCTGGGGATTCAGACATGCATGTCTTTGGGGATACATCATTCTGTCTACCACAATCGCTAAGAATTGCTTGGTCTTGAGATTCTGACCTTTGATTATAAGGTCAGAATATAAAATAAGTAACATATCATCTAATATGTTACTCTAAAAATAAGTAACATATCATCTGTCCTACACCAAGAAGACTACACATAATCAAAGATCCTCAAGATCAATACCAACCTAAATACAGTGTTTATCAGTAAAAACTGTCTGCTCTTTGAAGACTTACAATTTCACATCTCACCCCTTCAGCTTTGACCCTAAGGGACTAAGTGTAGTACTCCATCATTCCCCTCATTGGGCACAGATACTGGTTCAAAGGTGATCACTTGGCTCAAGCTATGTCAGGCAGAGTTTTCTTTGAGCTTCCAGGGAAGAGCCTTGGCCAGGGAATAGTGAAAATGTAAACTTATAGGATGCTAATTTTCATGTCCTCCTGAAAACACACCCATCTACAGAAGGCACAGTAAATATTAAACTGTCGATGGAAGAAGAAATGTGTGTGCTGGGCACTACTGTGTGCATGTGTATGCGTGTGTGTGTGTGTGTGTGTGTGTGTGTGTGTGCATGACAGAGAGAAGGAATAGGTTGTTTAAATCCCTTTACCTTTCATTGAAAAAGTCACTTTTACCCCGTCCTTCTTGCTTTGTGAGCACATAAATTATTTGCTTATTTCTGGATGTTTGAATTGGGATCTTGCCATTTCCATCCAAAAGACTCTTAACTAAAATAGATGCTGTGTAATTTTGTTATATGCTCAGTGCTGTAATTAATGACAAATGAATTGAAAACATAATTAAGAAAGCAGAGTCCCATCAGGTCACAGGAACAGAACAACTCCTGATCTGTGCCAAGCTGGGCTTGCTGGTAAGTGTGATCTGGTCCCAATGATGACTTATTACCTGCAGTCGGGTCCTGTAGGAGACATCAATAATGTTCTCTTGAACACTTTCCAAATTCATTGCCTACATAGGACAAGTAATAGCAAATATTCTCACTAAATATCATTCCCCTCACTATAGCCAGTTTGCAGCATAGAAACAAAGACCTTCAATTCAAGCAGAGGTTATAAGCTCCACATACAGAGGTACAATAATAGCTACCCAAGTCATTTCACTAAGTAGTAGTGTCATCTTATACTGCCAGTGTTATCATGCATTGAATGAATGAGAAAGTGAAAGGATATGCAATGAAAAAATAAGAACAAGCCTACGACGTTGGCCCTGAATCATCCAGTAACAATAACTACCTATTACTGCTCCTTTGTGATCTGTTCATTCATTTACAACAATGTTTTCTAAGGTTATGTGCTCTATCACACTGATGAAAATTTCTTCAATAATTTGGCCCTAATCCCAAGATTCACATGGACATTCATTATCCAAAGTTAAAACAATAATATAATTAAGTATTGATTAGAAATAAGTTTATAGACTGGCTAGTTTTCTAGGTATATAGAAATTATAAAGCACCAATTATATTTCTTTATAAAATTTTAAATTTGTTAATAAAGACCTTATTTTTACATAATGAGATGGATCTTCTCAAAACAGTTGCAAGTAAAACTTGATTAGCATACAAATTATACTTCTTCCCTTCATTCCTGTATTCCTGTTATTTCTAGAATGCCAGGTTATAAACGTAAAAGCATTCTGTCCCTAACCATTCATTAACCAGAGTGGAGACTCCTCTCCTGGGTAGAAACTAAATCCAAAAGCATTATAGAACAAAGGTACTTCGTTTCTGAGAATAAAATGAGAAAGGGATTTTTTTCCTCTTCAGCTTGAACTTTGCTTGGGTTTCCATTTACTCTAACAAAACACTTTAGTGACAAGTTATCATGATGTAGAATAATATGACTTGGGGTTTGGTCCATTGTGCATTTCAAAATTGAATCTTATGAACACTTTTTTTTTAAAAAAAATAGCAAAATAGAAAGCTAGAATCTTAGATTTTATGCAGTGGTTTCTAAATCGTTGCTACCTTTTATTGATATTACAGGGTCTTTTAGAATCTGTCCAAAGAAGCTGTGGACTCTCTCTTCATAAAAGTACTTAAAAATACATCAATTCATGCCATTTTAAAGAGATTCTAATTGGCTGTTACCCAACCACCTATGTTGTACCAATTCCAGGATAAGAATTCCTAATACCGCATTACAAAGATTCCTCATCACAATTCAAATTATTCTGATTCAGAACCACATCAGAGATTAGCTGAAGGAACACTATAAAGGTTGAAAGCAGATCGGAAGGTCCTGAGCAATCAAGGGGCATGGAAGGATATTTTTATGAAACAGCTAGTCCCCCAGCATTTACCCCAAATCCTTCATAATCACACTAGAGACCTATCTAAAAGTACAGACTCGCTCTCCCACCTCAGATATGGCACATACTGGGATGAAACAATTACCCAAGGGATACACTACATTCTTTTATCCTTCTGTGCTTTTGACATGATTTTCTGTCATGAAAATTACCTTTTCTTTTTTTCCAAAAGCAAATCCCTGGGCCCACAGGATCTCCCTAACTCAGGGTCTCAGTTCCCCAGGAGAAGGTCACTCTCCTTTCTCCCAGAGCCCAGAAGTCTTCCCTCCTTCAGACCACTGTAAAGAATAGTGTGTGTGTGTGTGTGTGTGTGTGTGTGTGAGAGAGAGAGAGAGAGAGAGAGAGAGAGAGAGAGAGAGAGTGTTTCCTTCTATGCTGTGCCTATATCAACTATGACAATTCCTTAGTCAATTTGAGCTACTATTTAAAAAGATACCATAGATGGGGTGGCTTATAGGAAACAGACATTTATTTCTCACTGTTTGGGAGCTTGAAAATCCCAAGATCAAGGCACTGGCAAAACAGAGCCTGCTTCCTGGCTCACGGACAGCACCTTCCTGCTGTGTCTTCACATAGTAGAAGCATCAAGCTAGCTCTCTGGGGCCTCTTATTTTAAGGACACTAATCTACTCACAAGGACTCAATCCTTATGACCAGACCACTTCCCAAAGGTCCCATCTCTACTACCATCACCTTAGGGTTAGGCTTCCACATGCTAACGGTTCAGGGCAAGGGGCAATCCTTGAGACCACAGCAATGTACAGCACAGCACAGAGGCTTACTCTCTGAACAAATGCCTCAGGTGGAGGCAGAGCTGATTTCCACTAAAAGGGTATAATGGGTTCTTGAAAAATATCTCCCCCAAAATCATGCCTTTCCACAACATCAGAGTGTCATCCAGTTTGGAAACAGGGCCTCTGCAGATGTACTTAGTTAAGGCCTTAGAGATGGGTCATCATGGATTTAGGGTGGGCCTAAAGAAAGAGATTTGGACAAAGAGAGGAGCAGGGAAGACAACCAGTTAAAGAGAGTTGGAGGCTGGCACACAGGAGCCGCCACAAGTCAGAAAAGACCGGGAAGGAAGCCTTCCCTAGACCCTTTGGAAGGACCATGGCCCTCCCGACACCTTGATTTTAGATTTATGATCTCCAGAACCATGGAAAAATGAATTCCTGTTGTTTAGGTTACCAAATCTATGGCTACTTGCTTCAGCAGCCCTAGGAATCTCTCCTAGGGAGTGGGGCAGGCGTGCCTCAGTTGTGGACCATACAGGTCTACTGCAGCTAAGGGAGAAAGGGCTCCTAGGCGGGTTTCTGGAAGGGCATCCGAGGACAAGCACGACTTTCCTAGGACATTTCCTAGCATCGATCCTGAGCAGCCTCTGGACAATGTGCTGAGATTTAATGCTATCCTTAAATAGGCTAACTGCTCCCCTGAGCATGGTGCCACTTCTCAGCACGATCCCATCTTCCAGTGCCTACAAAAGCACAATCAAAAACATGGTTACAAAGCAGACAAGTCCTCCGTTAAGCAGCCAATCAAACGGAAGTCCTGGGCAGTGAAGAGATCCTAGGGAAATAATTCAAATCTGTTGGTCAGTTCTTTGATTAATAATGGAAAATGTGTTCAAGTTGAACTCTGACTCATCCACAAAAATCTTAGTTTTATTCATAAGGAAAAACATAATTGTGGGGCGTGAGCCTCCTCAAAACACAAGATGGCATGTTAAACAAAAGACAACATGGAAGCCAGTTAAGGAGTGCTTTTGTGGTAACAGAGCCAAACAGCATTTTACTATTCAATGTTATCATGGTTGCTCCAGAGAAGGAATAGCTAAGTATGTCCCTCCATATTATCCTTCGGTCCTAAAATTCCTATAGTGAAAACTCAAAATGTATTTCTGAGACACTTTATTTTCTAGTCTCCTTTACAATTTATTTCAGTCCAATTATCATTCACTTAAAAAAAAAAATCTTAGTCCTGAATGTGGTCAGTGTTAGAAGGTGCCTAAGAACGTTCCCTGCTCAAGGCTCCCCTCTGCTGGCCCCCCAACCCACTCTGCCATATTTACCCTGCTTCAGCCCTTCCCTGCCTATTCAGCAGAGCAAGGGACAAAAGCCCATGCAATAGCAAGTCTTGTACACCTTTTAAGCAGTCCTTTAAGTCTCGTTTGATCAATGGGTAATAGGGCAAAAACTAAAGTGCCCATCCTTCTGCGACTGGACTATACCTGCTAGACAACCCTGCAGAATGGTGGCTCTTAATGGGACCTCACAGTGGAATCACCCAGTAAGCTTTTAAATCCCCGATGCTTAGGTTACCTAGCAGACAAATCAAATCAGGAGATAACTGGGCACTCGTTTTTTTAAAAATACTTCTGCAAGATCTAAGTGTCCTTGCTTCCTCTATGAACTCTTTAAGGAAAAAAGCCACTTGACTTAGATCTCTTTTAGAAAATCTTCATTACTTGAGTCTAAGATTGTATAAATCGCTTTGTTTCTATTTCCTCTGGCTATCTTCCCTCAGTTCTCATTTGACCCCTTCCAATATTCAAATCTGGCCAAGTATGGGCTCCTCAGGAAGGTTCCTTGACCACCATACCTAAGGCAACCCAATGCCACCGTGGCCACTCTTTCATACTATCTCAATTTGCTTCAATGAGAAGCTCAATGACAGTGGTTCCCTTGTTTATCAGCCCATCCACAGCACCTCAGGTGGCTCTATGTACATAGCAGGATCTCCAACAGACACATGTGGATTAGGTGAATGATTAAAGGAATTTTGATGGTGGTTTTACTATTAAATTCTACGTCTTAGAGATCACTGATATGCCATCCACTTGAATTCTTGTAATCCCTTGTAATCTATGTTACTTTAAAGTTAAGAAAGAAATTTCGCATATAGTGTCTGAATTATTCCTTACAATATCTTAGAGGAAACAAGTTATTATAGTATCATTTTTACAGATAATAAAATGAGGGCCCCAAAAGCTAAAAACAAAACAAACATTTTCAGGTCATGCAATAAGTGGTATAAGAACGTCTTCTCTAGGAGGATGTCATGATGTCTAGGGGCCATTCCTGCCCCTTCTGTGGTATCCAACTCCACAACTGGAAACTGGTTGACTAGATAAGCCAGGGGCTGGAGTAACACCTATGTACAAGGTGATGTCAGCAGGTACATGTCCTGTCACACCTTGGTGTAGACCTCTCACACCTCCAAAATCTTATTTACTAATAAGCCCCACCTGAAGACTGCAATCCCTCTCGATCTCTCTCTTTATGTAATAGAATTATACAGACGAATGTGTCTAGACTCAAGCATGAATTATGCCACTTGAGTTTTGCTACTGTCTCTTTTGTAATTACAATAAACCACACTTGGGAACATGAGTTCTGTGATTCTGTCTCATCACTACAACCACAATTCAGTAGGAACATTAACCCTACCCACCTTCCAGCTCAGCAAGACAAGACAACAGTGTGGAAGACCTTTTCAGGTTATCATCTACTCTATATTTTCTTGACATTAACATTTCTGCATTTTTCAGTTAACTGTTGTGCAGTACAGGGCTTTGGGGAGAAACCCTGGCAAAGCAGTTAATATTCTTATAAATGACTTTATACATGACCTCAAAATAGTTGCTGTTTCATCCTTGGGACTCTCCAAGTCTCAAATGTCTCACTACTGCACTATGCCAGACCATTTGGTATTATTTATCAGCATCCACATGGCACGAATATTTCAAACAGCAAAGAGGCTAAAATTATTTAAAAATTTAAACAGGAAGCCAGAGAATCCTGTTTTCCATCCTTTCTCCAAATAGAAGACATCACATGAGAAATAAATATTTATGGAGAACCAAAACTCATCCATCTTAATTATTGTATGCCAGATGAAAGGGTGCCACACTGACGAATACGTTACTCTGTACTCCAAACAGATACTTGGTAGAAGGCAGACTGAAAGCATGCGTGGGTGAGTCACATGGTTCCCACGAGGAGGAGCTGGCTCTCCTTTCCTCTAGATAGCTAGGCAAAATCAGACTCCAAGTCGACTGTGAAGGTGAGCCAGAAATGACAGGTGTGAGTCCATGAAAGTAGATACACAATCTAGGATCCGAATGAGTCAGAACCCAGAGTCAAGTTCACTTACTGCAGAGAGAGTGGAGAAAGGGAGGAAATGCAGATTTACAGAACTCAGTTCAAAATTACCCAGAAGGATTTTGCTGCCATTTTTGCCTAAGACTTGCTGAGTTCCACACCTGGCAAGTGGTGGGACCCAGACTAAGTCACAGTCTGTTCAACTACTCACCCTCATAGCAAGGACTCAGTATCACAACTAGCTACAGTTCACTTTATATATATCCAATACCAAAGAAAATGTGACCCTGAAAATGACAATCTGACTACTAAAAACAATTGTCATTTTAATAATTTGCTGATACAAACAATTTTGAATAAAATAATTTTGTATTTGTGCTTGTTTTCAGATTGTGTCAGTAGATACACAAGAATGATTTGAGGTTCAGGGAGGCAGAAGAAGGCTCATGTGAGGAAGTGAAGTATCTGTTTTGTTCATGGAAAGATTTGGATCTCTGTCACCTTAGTTTTATTTATCAGTTCAGGAATAATGCAATATATGGGCCTTAAGCAAGATGAATCTGACATGCCCCCCCGAGAATTCTATGTAGTGGGAAATGGGACGGCAATCTTGAAGGGAACAGAGGACGCTTCCCCTTTACAAGGTGTTTCTGGAAGCCAGCAGGAGTGCTGGGGAAAGAGGCCACAACCACTCCCCCGGGTCTCCTGGCAAGCCAGGCAAAGGAAAGAAGGGTGTGAACAACTACCAGCTCTCCAAGGGGCTCACAGCCTAGGAAGACTTGGAAAGTATCACTGATTGGCACAGGTGCCAAAGAGCCCGTCTTGCCTGCACCATCTAGCACTTTGGAAGAGGGGAAATTTTTATTTTTTTTATGAATACATTTCTTATTGCTGCTGCTGCTGCTGTGTGTGTGTGTGTGTGTGTGTGTGTGTGTGTATTCCTCTCTTTTCTTTTAACATTCATTTGGTCTTTTCTTCCCTGTTTAAAAACTTTGGCATTTCTCCTGCTTTCCCTTTTCTCCTCTTTTTAACATTTTTCTTCTTTCTTTTTTCCTTGTTTTCTTTTTCTTTCCTTACCGTTCATCTTAATTTTATTTTTTAACATTTTAGTTACTGTTATGTTTTACCCCTCCCTTTTCTGTCATTGTTGTTATTGGGCTTGCTGTTTTATTTGGTATTTTCTTCACTTCTTACTCTGTTTTGCTGCTGCTGTTTTTCTCCCTCCTGTGCAGGGATGGGGAACCTGAAACTTGAAGCATGTTGGGTGGGTGTTCTGCCGTTAAGTTATACTCACAACCCAGCTTGGAGAAATTTCAACTTACTGCAGCTATGACCTACCCCAACTCAAACCCTGGCAGAAATATTAATATTAACTTAAAGAATAGGTGAGATAAGAGCCCAGCCATTGACTAGTCCCAACTAGGCGCTGCTGGTAGAGGCTGAAGTCCCACTCCGTGACATTCACCTATACAGCAATGGCACAGAGAACAACACGATAGTTGTGGACACTGCATCTACAAGAAGGGAACTCTGTATAGGTTTCTACCATGATATACCAGGCCACACAGTGATGACCAGACTGCAGAGTAACCACAGATGGTGCACCCCACATATTCTGCTGTCTACAACATTCCTGCTGGAAATATCAGAGGAACCCCACTCTTGCAAGACCTACAGAGAAAGCAGTTCCCGCAGGCTCTGTTCCTTAAGCATTGTGTCAAAACCCACTAATCACAGCCAAAGAAGCCACAGGGAAATCACAGTGGAGAATGTGAAACAAAACTCAACATTTCACAAGTTAGAATCAAAGGACACATCATCAAAAGAAGGTCCTCACATAAAAGTGGAAGAGATAGTCATCCTAACAGATGCACAAATCTCAATCAAAAAACATGGACTATATGAAGAATAGGATATTATTAGGCAACAGGAAACCTCCTAAAGTTCATAACTCTCTAGTAACTGATTTCAGTGATGTCAAAGTAGAAGAAATGCTGCACAAAGAATTCAAAAGGATAATTTTTAAAAGTTTAATGAATTCCTAAATGATACAAAAAAAAATCTGAAATAATTAAGGAAGACAAGTATATGAATGAACAATTAAGTGAAGAGAATAAGACTCTGAAAAAGAGGCAAACAGAAATCTTGCAAGTGAAAATTGTAATACGTCATATTAAAAACTTATTATATCACCAATAAACAAGCATCACCAATAAACTAGATCAAGTGGAGGAAGAAAAATTGTCAGGGCTTAAAGAGAATGTTGATGAATTATCACATTCAGACAATAATAAAGACATAAAATAGTAAACAGAATGTACAAGATTTATTAGGCACTATTTAAAGACCAAAAATATGCATAATTGGAGTACATGAGGGAGATGAGATACAGACGGATGTTATGGAAGTCTATTTAGTAAATTTCCCAACTCTTGAAAAACATGGACATCCAGATACAGGAGGCAATTAGAAGGCAAAATTGAAATGATCAGAAAATAAGCCCTCAAAAACATAAACTGTCAAGTCACATTTAAAGGCAAACCCATTTGAATGACAGCTGAATTTGCAGCAGAAGTTCTAAAGGCTAGGAGAGTATTTAATAATGTATTTCAAGTCCTTTAAAAAAATTTAAAACTGCCTACCTAGACTACTGTACCTTAAAGTTATCCTTCTAATTTGATGAAACAATAAAGACCTTCAATGTTAAGCATAAACTGAGGGATGACCACTAAACCAACATTTCAGAAGATACTTAAAGGAATCCTACATCCAGAAAAGGAAGAGAGAATGGGAAAGAGTAAATCTCACCAGAAGAGTAGATAAGCAAAAACAAAGCAATTAAAGAATCAGTAAGAATCAATCATTATTAATACAGAAAACTGTCAAACTTCTAAATTAATAAGAGAGGAAGCAATTAGTATAAAATAGTCAAACCACCAGAAGAAAACCAAAATGACAGGAACAAGTATGTAACTTTCAATAATGACATTTAACGTAGATGGTCTTAATTCTCCAATTGAAAGTCATGGATTGACTAACTGGATTAGAAAAACAAGACCCAACAATATAATGTCTGCAAGAAACTCATCTCACCTGCAAAGACATATGCAGATTGAAAGTAAAAAGGTAGGAAATTATATTCTAAGCAAATGGAATCCAAAAGCAAACAGGAGTAGCTGCACTCACATCTGACAAAACAGACACTAAATCAATTAGTTCAAAGTTACAACAAAGGTTATTACATATTAATAATTGACCAAGAACAAATAACAAAGCTGGGAATGGTGGCACATACCTATATTCCCACCTACTCAGGGGACTAAGGCAGGAGGATTTCAAGTTTAAGGCAAGATAAGAAGACTCTGTCTCAAATAAAATAAAATTTAAAAGGCTGGAGATATAGTTCAGTGGTAGAGCACTTGCCTATCATGTGTGAGACCTTGAGTTCAAACTGCAGTATGAAAAAAAGGAAGAAAGTATAATAATTATATATGCATATAAGTATGGAGCACCCAATTTTGTAAAAAAAAAAAAAAATGCTACAGGACACAAGGGAGAGAGAGACTCCTATATTCCACTATAGATTAGAATTCAAATCCTGCCCTAACCAATGGATTCACCATACAGACAAAAGCTCACCAAAGAATATCAGAGTAAAATTATAGAATAAATCAAATGGACACAACAGAGATCTACAGAATATTCCCATCAACAGTTGAAGAATACACATTCTTTTCATCAGCACATGGAACTATTTCCAGAATAGTTCATATTATAAATTAGGCCAAAAAAAAAGTTAAAAAAAAAAAAAAGAAATCTCTCCATGTCAAATAGCTATGAATGGAAAATATAAATCTCTCTTAGTTCAGTTTTTTGATTCACAAATATCTTATGTATTGATTTGATAGGTTTCCACTTATTATTTGATGTCACAATTCTTAATCCAACTTTATTTTCTTTTACTGTTTTAATGCATTAGCTGGATTTACTCTTTTGCCTCTTTGTTTATGCCTGTACTCTTCTTCTCTTTTGTATTTTCCATTATCTTCTCCTGTTCCCCTCCTCATTTTTTGCTTCTCTTTCCCCCTTTTTTCTCCTATCTTTCCCTTTTAGGTCGTATAAAGTTTAAGTGTAATTTTTATTTGCTTTAATATCCAACTTTTCAGATTATTCTAGAGCATTATTCCCCATTTTCACTTTTAGATTGGTGGAGTTGTAGAGGACATTTCCAATATGCAGTTTAAGGTTTATTAATGTATGGCTTTGTTTTGAAATGGTTGCAGTGACTGGTGATTATTATCTCCTCTCAAAGCAAGATTAGGGACTGACAATTAAAGTGTGATCATGTTGAGTGAAAGTTTTGACACATAGATATACTCTCAGCTTGGGATACATAGGAAAGAGAAAATAGTTCACTAAATAGTCCCTCTTATGACAATGTCAGAGATAATCACAACAGCAGATGTGCAACACTCAACATAGAAATGCAGGAATTATGAGAAAGCAAGGTAATAAGATACTCCCTAAAGTTCATAACACTCCCAAAACTGATCCCATAGATATTGACATGGAGGAAACTCTGGATAAAGAATTCAAAGAGTTGATTATTAAAATTATCAATGAACCAAAAGATCTAAGAAATAAACTAAGGTAGAAAATGCAAGATAAGAGTATTTCAGTAAAGAGATAAATATACCAATGTGTAACCGATGTGATTCTGCAATCTGTATATGGGGTAAAAACGGGAGTTCATAATCCGCTTGAATGAAATGTATGAAATATGATATGTCAAGAGCTTTGTAATGTTTTGAACAACTAATAATAAAAAATAAATAAAAAATAAAATAAAAACAAAAAAAATTAGGCCATAAAAGTCTTGGCAAACAAAAAATACTGAAATAATTTCTTCCATCTTATCAGAACATAATGGAATGACCCTAGAAGAGAAGCTACAGAAATAATGCAAACACATGGAAACTGAAAAATACACTTTGGAACAAATAGTTGGTCATTGAATTAATACATAATGGGATGAAAATTCCATAAGATCAACTGCAACTCTCACTTATTCAATATACTAACTAAAATGATAACCAGAGAAATTAGGCACAAGAAATAAATAACAGGGATACAAATAGGAAAGACGGAAGTCAAATTTTCTCTGTCTGAAGATGATACGATTCTATATTTAGAAAACACTAGAACTCCACCAAAAGACACAGAATTGGCAAATTAAGCAAAGTATCTGGGTTAAAAATCAACACAAATATATCATTAACTTTTCTATGCACTACTAATTAACTTTCTAAGAAAAAATTCAGGAAAGCAATGTCATTCACAATAGCTACAAAAAGTAAAATACCTGGGAGTAAATCTAACCAAGGATATAAAATAACTACAATGAAAATAACAAAACACTGAAGGAAGACATTGAAGAAGATACCAGAAGGTGGAGATACCTCCAATATTCATGAGTTGGGAGAATTAATATTGTTGAAAGGCTCATAGTAGTGAAATCAGTCTACAAATTCCATAAAGTTTCCATCAAAGTGCAAATTACATTTTTCACAGAACTAGAAAAATTAATCCAAAGATTCATAAGAATTCACAAATGACCCGGAATAACCAAAGCAATCCTGGGCAAAAAGAGCAATGCTGAAGGCATCACAGTACTTTACTTCAAAATGTACTCCAGAGCCACACTAACAAACACAGCATGGGACTGGCATAAAAACAGACACATAGATCCATGGAACAAGATAGAGGGCCCAGAATAGAACCACACCTCTACAGACAACTGATTTTCATATACATATGAAAATAATATACATGTTATAACATACATGGTACATATAACATATATCAAAGAAATGATTGCTTCTTTAACAACTAGTGCTGGGGAAACCAGATATCCACACACAGAGATGGAAACTAGACCCCATCTTCTCATTCTGTTAAAAAAAATCAGCTCAGAATAGATCAAAAGACTTTAATGGAAGACCTAAACTTTGAAACCACTATAAGAAAAGATAAGGCAGACACTTGAAGTTATATATCCAATAGCTCGGAAAACAAAAACAAGAATTGACAAATTGAATTTCATCAAATTAAAAAGCTTCAGCACAGCAAGCAATCAGCAGAATGAGGAGACAACTTACAAAATGAGAGAAAATCTCTGTCTACTATTAATTTGACAGAAAGAATATTCAGAATATATAAGAAACCCCAAATACTTAACAATCCAATCAAAAAGTGAGCAAATGATCTAAATAGACCCATCACAAGTAGTTGTATGAATGGCCAATGGTCAATAAATAAACAAAAAACCGCATAAGGAACACATATGTCAAAATTACATTGAGATTCGTAGCACCTCAGTCAGAATAGCTGTTGCAAAATAATGATAACAAATTCTGGTGAAAATGTAGAGGAACACGAATCCTTACAAGGTGTTGGTAGGAATGTAAATTAGTATAATCACTATGGAAAACAATATGGCAGACCCTCATAAAACTAAAATTAGAACTAAAAAAAATGACAAAATCATGGAATTTGCAGGGAAATGGATGGCACTAAGTGAAGCTAGCCAATCCCTAAAAAACAAATGCCAAATGTCTTCTTTGATATAATGAGAGCAACTAAGAACAGAGCAGGGAGGAAGAGCAGGAGGAAAAGATTAACATTAAACAGAGACATGAGGTGGGAGGGAAAGGGAGAGAAAAGGGAAATTGCATGGAAATGGAAGGAGACCTTCATTGTTATACAAAATTACATATAAGAGGTTGTGAGGGGAAGTGGAAAATAAACAAGGAGAGAAATGAAGTACAGTAGATGGGGTAGAGAGAGAAGATGGGAGGGGAGGGGAGGAGGGATAGTTGAGGATAGGAAAGGTAGCGGAATACAACAGTCACTAATATGGCATTATGTAAAAATGTGGTTGTGTAACCGATGTGATTCTACAATCTGTATTTGGGGTAAAAATGGGAGTTCATAACCCACTTGAATCTAATGTATGAAATACGTCAAGAGCTCTGTAATGTTTTGAACAACCAATAATAAAAAAAAATGCAAAAAAAAAAGAACTAGCATGTGATCCAGCTATACCACTACTGGGTATTTATCCAAAAGAAATTAAGTCTTCATACAAAACAGATGCCTACATATGCATGTTTACTGCAGAATGATTCACAGTAGCCAAAATATGGAATCAGCCTACATGCCTGTCAACAGATGAGCTGATAAGGAAAAATATGGTTTATATACACAGTTTAGCCATATAAAAGAGTGGAATCATGTCATTTTCAGGGAAATGGAAAGAACTGGAGGACATAATGTTAAGAAAAATAAGTCACATACATAAAGACAATTACCATGTTTTCTTTCATATGAGAAAACTAAAGACAAACAATAAAAGGATGACCTAAAAGCAGAAGAAGGTCTGTAAGGGGAGGAGAAGGAGACTTGAGCGATGGTAAAGCACAACAAGAGCAAGAGGGTATACAGGAGGGAGGACATTATCAAACTAGGATATATGCATCTAAGAAAATGTCACAGTGAACCTATGAATTTATATAATTATTAATTATATTTTTTTTAAAAATGAGTTTGCTCCCTGTTCTCAATATTCAAGTTAATACCTTCTTGTTTCAGCATTTCTGCCCATACTTACTCCTCTACTTGGAATATCCATTTCTAAATTATTGTCTTTCTAATGCTACTCATCCCTGCAGACTCAATTCTAGGTTTCCCTCATTTCATAAAGCCATGTTTTTACCCAAATACAGCAAATGATTTCTTCCTCCTCTGACTCAAAACTTTAATCCTTTCTCTGAATACATTCCCACATTTATCACAAATGCTTATCCCTGTGGTCAGCACACTTTGTCTGAAAAGGGCTATGTGTTAAATATTTTAGTCTTTGAGGGCCACATGCTCTCTGAGGCAATTATTCAATTTTTCCAGGACAACAAGAAAGCATCTGTAGGTAAACAAGTGTGTGGCTATGTTCCAGACATACATTATTTGCAAAAACAGATGTGGAGCTACTGGCTCTAGTTTCCTGAACCCCAGGCTTAGCAAAAAAAAAAAAAAAAAAAAAAAAAAAAAAAAAAAAAAGCTGGTGGGGTGATCCCAAAGATCATAATGTAATATTGATTAGATTTGATAAAGAACATCATTTATGAACATTGGAGGCATACATTGTCTAGGGAGTATACAGTGTATTACATTTCTGAATTTATTTTGCAACTATAGCACAATGCCTGGACTACTAATTTTTAATAACATTCGTATATCCAAGAGGAGAATCAAGGTTCTGACCAAGCTACGTGACCCTGAAGCTTGGTCAAGCTTGATGGCAGTCTGCCTCATTGATTTTCTATTACTAAGGACATCTGCCAAGAATCTGGTTCCATGAAGATTAAGGCTGATTACCAGACTGCTGCCCACTCAAAGTATCTGGCTTTCCTGTTTACATTTAGTAAAATCAGGTAAATAACTTATGGAGACACACACTGTATCTTCCACCAAGATTTTAATAGAAATAAATATGTAATTGTAGTAACAAAATTGTCCTGATTGTCATGTTTTATTTTTAGCTTGCTTACAGAAATTGGGGTTGAATTCAATTTTCTATTTTCATTTCAAATAGATTTTGACAGTATTTGTTGCAGCCTGTATAAGGAAGTTTTCTTAGCCAAAGAATTTCACTGGTTTTCAATTTGCCACATAAAAATGATGCAGAATGTAATAAAAATTGAATATTTATTTGGACTGATTCCTATCTTTGATATAAAATGTTCTGTTGCTATACATAAAATACTTAAACAAGATTGTTGACTGGAATATATGCAAAAATTACTCATTCAGTGTTACCTGGTAGTGATATAATTTTATGGACTATGGGTTAGAAAAGCATCAGGTAATTTTTTAAAAAATGTGATGTTTATTATGTTTTAATTTAGTTAATATATACCATAATTTAATAAACAAAACTATTAAATCAACTTCTGAATTCTCCTTTTCCTTTCTGTCTGTTGAATAAGAAAATATCAAGAAGACAAGCAAGCTAAAATGAAAGAGAGGAAGTGAGGACCATAAATAATTGTCCACCAGAAAGGAGAGCTCCCAAATCACCCTTGGCCTCCATTCTCTTAATCATACCCTTTAAAGTATGCACATTACACTTCTAGTTTAGTAAACGATGCTCCATCATATGATTGAGAGACTCAGTATAGAATATGATCAGGACCTTCAAGTGGACCACAGTTCTGGGCACCTGCACCTTTGGCTGTCATGAGAAAACACAGTGTCCCAGTAGAGAAGTGCAAAAGTGTCCGGAAGACATGGAGAAAGGATGCTAAAGGCATCCTCCTTAGTTCTCCTTGGATGCCAATCATTTTGCCTCATACTCTCTTTTTAAAAGTCACAATAAATAACAATTATATGCCTGTGCTTTTGTGAAATTTAGGATGCATACACAGTTTAAGATGTTCTAATTTTTTTTCTAAGCAAATGACCAAAAGGCTCCCCTCTTCTAGACCACATATCATTATCATGGGTCACTGCATGGTAACAGCATATAAAAGCCAAAATACCAAGCACTGTAAATTCAAAGTACTCTCAAAGAAAGAAGGATGTCTCCCTGGTGGTCCAAGAGTGAGTTTTTACTGAACATGTTAGGCATGACACAACACAGTCCACACTATGGCTGCTGACATAATTCACCAACTAATGAATATTTGTCCCCATTTGAGTCACACTTAAAGCAGAATTCCTCCTGGATAAGAAGAGTAAAGAGGATGATTTTTCACGGCAGTTTCTTCATCTTCCAGGTTGGAAATGCCACAGAGTCTGCAGCACTTGTGGACAGAGTGGATTGATCTATCAGGACGCAGAACAGAGGAAAGCTGAATCACCCTTGCTTCCTCCAAGCGCTTCTGGAAGAACACACGGGGCTTCCCTTGTCATGTGGTCACTCGGGATGTTCCCGCCACCATTAACTTACAATAAGGCAGCTAATCAAGCCAAGATATTTTTAAATAGAATCAAAATCACAACATGTGGTATGGTACTTAATTGAGAATGTCTGGAGAATTTCCAATAGTACAACTTTCTCTCTGTTCCTAATATATAACATCTTTGTAAATATGAATAAGAAAATTAATGATTCAGGGGTCTAAAACCACATGTAGTGGAAACACATAGGTTTTAAAAGAAAACAAGTATGCATCATGGAAACTACTCTTGATAAATACAACAAGAGAATTGGAAGATGTGGTTTGCCAATACAAGGGAGAGATGAATTATGGCTTCAAATGAAAAATGTACAGATGGTGTGAATTTGGCATGCTATTATTCTTTCAAAGTATGATCCTAGGTAAGGAAATTGGGAAAAATTGTCCAATTCATTAATTAAAGCATGCTAATTGATAAAAATGAAGCCATAGCTTCTATTTTCTGGACGTTCCAATATTAAATAACTTACTTTACTTTATCATTCTTCCTCCATTTCATATCTTTCCTACAGGGACATGTGGCTGTGTGTTTATGGAACTAAACACAGGCAATACTTCTAAGAACAAACCTGATCAAAGAAAACCACAGGGCAGGCATGACTGTATTCCCAAGCAGAGAGATGGTTTAGCCCCAAGGACAAATAGTGATCAAGAAGGCAGACAGTGAAGACACGGCTTTCTGAGTAGCAATGCCTGCCAATACAGCACTTATATTGGATGATCATGGAAATCAATGAAAGGAGTTTGATAAATGGCAAAAGTTCACAGCACATACAAAGAGCAAAATTCATCTGGGAAAGTGCATTATCTAAATTGTCACTATCAGTGGGTGAAAAGAACCATTCTAATGCTCCTGATAAGTAGGTATATTGGTGCAATTTTTCTAGAGAATAAAAATCATCTGATCTTTTATATTTAAAAAATGTAATCCATTTTTATTTATTTAGATCTATGCATTCCACATTCAACAATAAATACTAAGGATTTGTGTACATGTTCTGCTACAGGAATATAAACTGTGGCACTGAATAAGAGACAATATTATTTCTATTATACAAGGATTGGTTAAATTCTTTTGCTAAGACCATATAATGATTACTATGTAAATATATAATGGAATATTATATAACTACTTCAATGATTTCGTATGATATCGTATTTGTAGCAGGAAAATATATTTATTATATATTTTTTAGAAAATAGCATACTAAAATGTTAGAGTCTGTAAACAAGTCTGGATGGCGCCTGGCAAAATGCCAGAGGGAGTGGTTTGTGAAGTAACGCCAGCGAGCCATTAAGTGTGGAGATTCCTTATTGGTTGACTGCTGTATCTAGTTTATGCTAATTAAGATAAGCTGTGTGGAATATATAAATACTGCCCCTGTTCTACAATAAACGGCTCCCATTCCTGCTGTATAAACGTACACAAGTTGTTTGTCACTCCCCGGTTATTTTGCCCAGCCAGCCGGGCTGCAGCACTAAAAGAACAAGTAAATTATCTAAAACAATAGTTCTGGAGTCAGTAAAACTGTATTAAGAGTTTATATTAAAACTTGCACCTTTGATGTGAAATAGCAAACTGTTCTAATTTCTACTTCATTTTTCTGTAAAAAGAATAATAATTATACTTTTTCCTACTTCATTATGTTTGAGGAAAGTATAAAGAAAATTCATTTAGTGTTCTTAGCATTCCACCTGTTGAATACATTCACATAACTGCTGTTTTTAGAACAGCATAAATATCTCATTTGTAAAATGTATGCTTATATTTTTTTGATTTAGCTCTTGATCCTGATAACCTATACATACAGATATTAACCCTCAGTGTTCATGTGATCATCTAAATCATTAGGTTTATATGTAAATTTGTTGTGTTTGCTTGCCTGTTCATTTGTTTTAGGTTAACTATATTTCCTAAATTTTTGGAAGAGAGTATCCATCAGTAAGGAGTTCTGCTGCAGTAACAAACAAATCCCAAATCACAAATCACAGTTTCTTAAAACAACAGAAATGTCTTTCTCGTTCACATTAGAGGTTCTTGGAGGTCAGCAGAGCTTTCTGACAGTGGTCCTGTTTCCAAAACCCAGGCTAAGGAAACAGCCCCTATTTCCAGAACTGCAAATCCTCAGGCCAAAGGGAAAGGGGATTTCAAATGATGTCCTGCCTCCCAAAGCTTCTGCTTAGATAAGATAAACATCCTTTGCTCATGTGTATTGGCTAAAGTCCGACTCATGCTCAGAAGAACCTCAGTAATAAAGAAAATGTATTTTTAAATCAAGAAGAGTTTAAAACTAATCTATAGCCTATCATAAGTCCATTAGTAGCTGTTTCTGTTAGTTCTTTTCAGTTATACATAACATTAGGATTCATTCTGACATAACAATTATAAGAACATGGATATAATTTGTTCTAATTCAGTCCCCAGTACTTCCCATTGCCCTCCTCTCTCCCCCATTCCCTTCTCTATACTCCACTGATCTTTTTGCTATTTACTTTTAGTGTTTTGTTGTTGTTGTTGTTGTTGTTACCAAGGATTGAACCCAGAGCCACTGAGCCACACCCCCAGCCCTTTTTTATATTTTATTTAGGGTCTCACGAGGTTGCTTAGGACCTTGATAAATTGCTGAGGCTGGCTTTGAACTCATTATTATCTTGTCTCAGCCTCCTGAGCCGCTGGGATTAACAGTCATGTGTCACCACGCCTGGCTAATTTTAGTTTATTTTAATGTCTTAAGGGTGAGATTAACTGTGGTATATTCACATATGTATATAGGAAAGTTAGGTCAGACGCATTTGACTGTTTTTCCCCTATACTGTTAGCAGAGCACTGATATGTGAATTTAGAATGTGATTTTCCACTCCTCATCTCAGAAGCAGAAACTAATAAATAATTCTATATGTACATGGCTTATAGGCGATACATCATGAAATGACATCTGTAGGTAATAAGAAATGGAACACAAGGAATGATTAATAAAGAACTTAAGAGATCATATAATTTGTTTTCCTACCTTTGAAACATAATGCTCCCACTTAATCACCACCAGTGGAAGCAAGGAGTCTCAATTCATTTCTGGTAAAAAAAAATTCCGTCACCCGACCTCCGCAGAATGTGAGAACATCCTACAGGAGGTTTAGGCTTCTGGGCCTTTGTTTGTCTTTGGGCCCCAGCTGGTGAGCTGCTGAGGCTCTCAGGCTTGAGAACTGATGGGCCTTGTAATTGCTTTCTTCACTCATGTAACCACAGCTGCAGCTGTTCATTCAAAAATTGCAAAACTAATCCTTTGAAAGTTTTCATGTTGGATGTTTGCTTCCAAACACCCAGTGCCAGTGAATTTGCAGATGTAGTTCGAAGAACTCCAAGGTCTCTGACCACTGGTCTGAGCCCTGCACTGGCTGTCATAAATCCTTAGTTTTTATTCTCCCTTATTCTACCTTCTATTTTGCTCTGGTTCCCTGGAAGATCACTGCACTCATCAAGATCTCCTTTTCCCTGTAAAGGAACTGGTGAAGTTTATCATTTATTTACAAAGTATTTCTCTGACAATATAGTCCTAGGCAAGAATTTTTTAAAAAATTATTTAACTTATTAATTAAAGCATGTTAATCCATAAAAATCAAAGATAGGATTTCTATTTTCTATAGGTTTAAGTGAATTTAATGACTTTTAAGTCAAAATTCTATACATGTATTCAACATCTTTTTTGATAAAATATATTTTAAATATACTCCATTACTTTCAAATGATAGCTAAATAGTTACTCTTAGAAAGATAAGAGACCAATATGTGTTGAAGATCAAGCCTTGTCAGAGTTTATTCAAGATCAATATGATGTCTACGAAAATGCTCTTACTATTGTTCTATGTATTAAAAAAAACTTAGAGACCAATGAAAACCCACTGGAATCTGTATACTAACGTGATTTTCCATGTTTGAGAGGTAATGTATGTGCTTTCTCTTTCCCCATTATATAATTTATCATTTTGATCTTTAAATTAGAAAGAACTTTTGTATTTTGTTGCAGACTTTTTGGGGGGAGTTGACATAAGCAGATATCCTTATTGGTAAATAATATAAGTATAGTATAGAAACTACTCTATTTACTTATACTAGATACATAGCCACTCAAGATTTTAATTATCTTATAGAAAGTGAGCCCTTTAACTTAGAAAATGCTGTAAGATATTAGACTTCCCTGTGCTTTATCACATTAAGATGGTAGCAAAACTATATCTTACCTTTTCTCAAGTAAACACATCTGGAAAAGGTTCTCAAGAACAAAATCTATTTTGAGATAAAGTTATTTTCTTTCTCTCCCTGAATGAATTTTTCCCCTATAGTATTATAAAGTTATGACAAGATAAACTGATTTATTTTAATAAGAAGAGACACTGATTGGACTTCCTATGTCCATCCTTTTTCATATGACAAGGCACAATAGGTAAGCATTTTGTCGATATTAAATTGTAATGAGAAATTGTTTGTTTTGCTGTAGATTGTAAGTGAGGGTAAATAATGTTAATCTGAGGGATGATAATTTTGATTCTTTGATACTTCAAAGCACAACAGGCATACACAGCACCATCTGGCAGAATTATTAAAGCAAGTGGAGAAATAGTTCCTCTCTGGATTGCTGGTGGAAGATGGGGCTAGTCAGAAATTAAAACAATAAATCCTTCTACCCATAACCTAGTATCCTATTTATAATCATTAGAGGAAAATATTGGTCATGCGAAAACACCTATAACACACACAAAAAAATTTTGGAGACTGGGGAGTTTTCTATACAAAGAAACTGGCAAGTAATAAAAAGCTAGGCAAGGACAAGATATGAAGAAATTGGAACTGTCACCGCTGATTGGATCATAAAATGTTGCGACCATTTTAGAGACACCCTCATAACACTATACAAGTTACATGTGGTGTGATCATATGACTCAGCATATGGAATTCACTCATAGGTATGCACCCAAGGGAATGAAAACTCATGCCAACACAAATTTGCATGAATGTTCATAGAAGCATCATTCATAAGGACCAATGAGTAAAAGACAAGCAATTATTCAAATATCCATAAACCAATGAGTGGATAAACAACTATGGGATATCCACACTATGTAATATTATTAAGCCATAAAAATCCATGAAGTACTAACACACACTACAACATTGATGAACCTTGAAAACGTTATACTAAGTGAAAACATTATGTTTTCACTTAGTATAGCCAACCACAAAAAGACTACATATTTTGTGATTCCATTTATACAAAATATCCAGAATAGATAAATCCACAACAGAAAGTAGGTTAGTGGTTTCTACTGGTTGCGAGTGACACCATGGGGGGTGGGTTTTCTAGAAAATGTCCTAGAATTAGTGGTGGTCGTTTCATAATTCTGTGACTATAGTTAAAACAATAAGTTTTGCATTTTAGAAGGCTAAATTTCATGTTATGTCTTAATTTTTAAAAGTAGATTTTAAAAAGAGATAAGGAACAGAAAATTAAACTTCTCCTTTTCTCTTTTTTAAACAAAAGTTGTAATAACATCAATTATCAGTTCCTCTGGAAGTACATTTCATGTAAAGTTTGCTATTCCCATATGAAACGTGAATTTGTGTTTCTCATTTTGACAAAAAGAACAAACAAGCCACTTTTCCTCTAGGTGAATTTTTCCTTCTGAAATTATGCTGCTCTGGTAGTAAGCACACATCTGAGTCTGTCTTCTAAAACGACAGCACCTGTTCAGGGCTGCTTATACAATTCCTTTGCAAAAGCCAGCCATCTCCCAAAATAAGGGTAGTGGGTTTCATAAATGTCAGTGCACAACTGAATCATCTCATTCAAAAGCTTTAAGCGAATATACAAACTGAACTTAAATAAAAGAGTAACATTGAACAGAATGAAAGGGAACAGAAATTGAGCAGTCTTCAAAGCTACAGAGAACTGTGGACAGTGTGTATGTGCATGTGTGTACAAGCAAGTGCACATGTGTAGGTGGAGCGGTTGCGGGGAGATCTTTCACCATGTAATTCCACTGGTCAGTGGTGGACTGGTTATCAGTTCAGATAACCAACCTTCTCTCATGCAAGTGCTCTTCTGTAAGACTCCCGTGAATGGTATTCCTCTGAAGCACAGGATTAGGAATCAGTGACAAGCCCCAGAGTCCACACTCACCCCTTCCAGAGCAGGGCAGCTCAGCGCCTCCTTGACACTTCCTGATGCTCTCCTCAGCAGACAGCAGGCAGGAACGTGGGTGCTCACACTTCTTCCCATACCAGCCTGCTTTGCAGTCACATCTCCCACAGTTACACTGTCCATGACCTTGACAATGAGAGCAGGAAAAGAGAGAAAGAGAGTGCATGAAGATAATGAAGGCAGAATTAGTTTTTAGTTTTCATTCTAACCATGAACGTCAAAAAGGAGCCAGGATCGTCACTGACAATATAAAACCATTACTGCAAAGTCACAATTTTCACAAAATTACTAATGATTGGTTTATATTGATTGATTATGAGGGGCAGAGGAAAGCAACAACTACAGCTAAGACAAACAGTTCAGAGGGCTGTAACCTGGGATCTACCGAGTTCCTGATAAATGGGATTCTATTGGTCTGTTGGGACCCAAAAGGAGTGGCTGATGGATTCAGTCATTAGTTCATGTGGAGAGGAGCCGTAGGAAACAGAAAACAAGTTAATTTTGAAGAAGGAATTCGTTTCTTTCTAATGAGCCGCTCAACTGATCTTTATGTATGAAGATCCCATAGAAAGGCTGAAGAAACTTAGAAAGCCTGAGGCACAGACTGACAGAGGCAATGAATCTGGAATTTGGGAGAAGTTGATTTGTTTTACCCCAGTTTTACTGGGGCATAACTGGTAAATAAAAAACTGCACATATTTAAAGTGTACCACATGAGATTTTCATACACATTTGCACATGGTGAAATAATCACAAACAGGCTAATTAGCATTTCTCTCACCTCACACAGCTACAGTTACGTGTACGTGTGTGTGTGTGTGTGTGTGTGTGTGTGTGTGTGTAGAACCATTTAAAAACTCCCCTCACAAATTTCAAGTACACAATACAGTCTTACTAATTATGGTCACCATGCCATGCCCTAGTTCTCCAGAACGTGTTCATTTTATAACTTTGGAAGTTTGAATGCTTTGATCAAGAGCTCCCCATTTCCCTCACCCCTGCTTCTCAGTTAACCGCCCTCCTATTCTCTGTTTCTAGAAGTTCCGATTCTTTTTAGTTCTCACAAGCATATAAGGGATGCAGTACTTGTCCTTCTGTAACTGTGTATTCAAAGGTCCCCCAGGTTTATCCACGTTGAGGCAAATGATAGGATTCCATCTTTGCTTTAGATGAAAGTCATTCCATTGTATATATTTACCACATTTTCTTTATCCATTCATCTATCAACAGACACTTAAGTTGTTTCTCTATTGTGAAGAATGCTATAATGAGCATGGGAAGGCAGATATCTGACATAATGATGTTACTTCCTTTGGATACATACCCACAATATATTAGGTCTTATGGAAGTCGTATTTTTAATTTTCGGAGGAACTTCCATGTTTTTCATAATGGTTGTACCAATTTACCATGCCACCAACAATGTGTGTGTATTCCCTTTCTCTACATCCTTGCCAACACGCATTTTGACTTTTTATATTGGTATTCTCACAGGTGTGAGGTGATATTTTATAGTGGTTTTGATTGTCATTTCTCTGATGATTACTGATAGTCTGTACTTTTTTGTGTATTTATTGACCATTTATATACCTTTTTCAGAAAAAAAGTCTATTCAAGCTTTCTGATCATTTTAATTGGGTTATTTGATTTTTTACTATATAGTTGTATTAATTTTTATATATTTTGGATATTAACCCCTTATTGGGTATATGTCTTTCAAATATTTCCTTCCATTCTGTAGGGTGTTTTTTTTTTTTTCCATTTTGTTGACTGCTTCCTTTGGTGTCTCAGAAACTTTTAAATTTTATATACTCCTACTTATTTATTTTTGCTCTTGTTTGACTGTGTTTCTTGTGTCATATTGAAAAAAAAAATCCCTGTGAAGCCCAGTGTCATGGGGCCTTTCAGCTTTGGGACTTAAGCCTGAGTCTTCACGCCATTTTAGGTCGATTTTTGAGTATGTGGCAAAATAAGGATCTGATTTCATTTTATTACATGTGCATAGCTAGTTTATCCAGTGCCTTTTATTAAAGAGCTACCTTTCTTCCTGCTGTGTTTCCTTGATACAATTTTTATTGGTTCTTTTTAGTTATACATGATAGTAGAATCTATTTTGATATATCTATACAAGCATGGAGTATGTCTTGTTCTAATTAGGATCCCAGTCTTGTGGATGTATGAGATGATGGGATTCACTACGGAGTACTCGTATATGTACATAGGAAAGTTATGTCAGATTTCTTCCACTGCCTTTAGATCATTTTCTTAATTTCTTTTCTGGATATTTTGTTGAAGCAAGACTTGATCTTCTGGAGTCTCCACACTTCACCTTCTTCTGCCATTTACTAAGTGCCACATGTTTATGAGGCCTTTAGCTAAAACCAGTAGCCCCCGTGGAGTTCCCAGTCCTTAAAAAACAGCCTCATAGATACAAAAGAAGTCAGAAAAAATATTAAAATTTTGGACACTTGGACACAGTTTGTAAAGATCTGTTATGAACAGTGAATAATATAGCAAAAAAAGACTCGTATTATCAATTGAATAGTGGGTCCGCTCCTGCTTCTGCTAACTACAGAATGGGCTACTCCTGAGACCTCTCTGAAGTTCAGTTCTAAATTTTTAAACAGAAAAATAATACCTTATCTATCCACATTTATTGAGAAGCACAATGTATATCTTAAAATGCTACATGACAATGAGCTGCTGTTATTTTTATTCATTTGAGCCCACGCATGTAACCAAGTAAAAGAAAGCCTGATCATTTCTACTGAGCTTTTCTTAACTCCTAATAAACACGCAGATATTCGTCATTGCAGACCAAAACCAAGTCGATTTCTATAACTGTTGCAAAAATGCATGAAGAATTTGAAGGCAACAGAAATAATGTACTTTTTAAAAGTCGATTGGGGCGATGCCAATGGGTGAGAACCCAGGCTGTTTGTCTTTGGCATCTGATTTAATGTAAATCATGCAGAATGGAAACTGGTCTTCGGTGAAGCCTGGTCCTTTGATCATCATTCTACGAGCTTTCTGGGCTCACCTTCTAGTTTGAAGAAACTGGCAATCCATATCTACAGGAGCTTTTCCCCATTTATTAACCTTGTTCTTAAGAAAATTCTATAAAACCACAGGTCAAAGTGAGGTAGCATGTTAGAGGTCATTGGATATAAATCTCTCATTGAATACCATAGTCAATTCACTGAAGATTTCTTGAGCACCTATTATGTAACAGATTCTGTTCAACAAAGGTCTGTCATTAATCCTCTGACTTGGAGTTCATCATTTTAAAGGAATAAAATGTGATTGCTAATAAATACATATGGCATGAATAAGATCATTTAGAACTTCTAAGAGAATCCACAAAATATTTCTTTTATTATTAGAAGTCACTAGACTGTATTTGAGAAAATGAAATATTTTCTGTACACATATTATGCTGGGAAATTCTTAAATTCTTGTACTTTCATTTGGAATATCTTTGTGTCATTAGTGTCAAGAACAAATAATACATAGATGTATTTATTCAAAGTTTTATTTTGGAAAAAATTCATAAAATGTGATTGCAAGAAAATAAATGTATTCTGTTGAAGGAAAAAAGAATTTTTCATATATATATATATATATATATATATATATATATATATATAGAGAGAGAGAGAGAGAGAGAGAGAGTGTGTGTGAGAGAGTTCTGTCCCAGGTTGTTTGGTTCCGTGGCTTTTCACCATTTATCACACCTTAAGAAATTTCTTCTTTCCAACCTTCATGCAATTTAGGACAAACACTGTGATCAGAGATAGACTGAAAACGCATACATAAATAACAGTTTTTAAAATCCAAACCTTTACCATTTACAGTGTAATCAATTTCATTGTTTAATAGAGCCATGACGTTAAAATGCTTGTAAACAAGAGGTTTCATTTCAGGGACAGTTAGATGTCTCAGGAAGAGGCTACACAAAGCATAGAACATATTGCCATTTGCGAAGACTAGTTGACACTGTAACAGCAAAACTGAAAAGCAGATTGGAGGAGGAAAAATCTTTACTTTTGGAAGTTTAAAATGGCTGTAAAAATCAGAACAAAACGTCTAGCAGAGGAGGGTGCCAGAAGTCTGTAGCTACCCCAGAGGAAGCCACCTGCTGCTGTGGCCCATCTGAATCCATGGCAGGGTATGTGGCTGCAAGAGGTTTCCCAACCCTGGGCAGGTAGAATGACACAGAAGCCTTGGGGGCAAAGGCAGGTGCTGAGCAAAGCCCATGACCAAGGAAGCGCGGTCCCAGCTGTGGAGCTGGCACACGTGTTCGGAGCAGTCACTTTCTGTGTGAGCTCCATTCACACGTCGACATTTTAAAAAATTGTGGTAGAATAAATCAAATTGTAAAGATGATCAGAAGTTAGCACAGTGAGATGTTCAGAGCTAGAAACCCATTCAGTGAATGTCCAAAGAAGTCAGGTTATCTGTGAAGGCCTTAATAGGTTTTAAAGGAAATGCAGATGCCCTATACTTGAAAGAAGAAATCTCTGGGAATTCTTTGCTTTTAAGTCCCGAGATCCCCTTTGTTTTCTGGTCACTCTGTTTCCCACAGTCAGCTTGCCATTCTCTAAGCCCTTTCTCCTAAGGCCCTCTTATTACTGTACCTCTAATGTCCTATCCCTTTGCCATTTCAGTGCTTTGCTAAAATCCCGGGGGAACAAGGGGTACAGCTTATAAGCTCTAGAGCATTACTTCCTGTGTACTGACTGCCATGTCACCCATGTCATTGAGGATTGTTCCAATAAATCCATGCTGAACTTTCAGTCATTGTCAACTCTAAGCAAAGCTGGGTGGAACACGTATGTGTCCTTACTTCTTCCGTGGGTGTGATGAGCCCTGGTTGCCTATATTTCCCGCCTCAACCTTGAACCTCAGTCTTTGCTTTAGCAACCCCAACCCTGTGGGTAACACCCCTGCCAACTGATGGCTGGTACTCAGCAAGGCTTCATGAGATCAGGTTTCTGCTGTGCTTGGCTGTGGGATGAGACTTTGCTCTGAACAACCAAGTCTCGAGGTGGGAGACTACAGTGGAGTCACCCACTTCTACGTCCTTCACATTTACCATCAGGATTCAGTATCCGCTGACAAGGACCAAGCTGAGCAGAGCAGGGACATTAGAATAGGAGTGACTTAGGTAAACCACCCTAAGGAATGAAGTTCCTGAGAGCCACTGAACAGAGGATAACCAGCCTATAGGATAAAATAAGGGCAGGGGATGTTTTCTGAAGGCTTCATCACTTTGGGATTTTCTAAATCAACTGTCTCAATGAAGATCATGGAAGAAGCAAGTGTATAAGTAATAGAGAGGTCTCTAAAAATCTCATCTACCATAATGAAAAACAGTGTTGACAACAGCATTGCCTGACAAATACTTATTAAAGATTGACTGATGGGACTTGAAACACATATATAATTTGGCTGTTTCGGTAATGAAAAATCATATACTACATTTTCCAAAAACTCAGTCATGTGCAATCAAAATAAATTTCAGATTGATATAAATTCCACTCTAAATGAAACTGCCCATTTTCTACAAAATCCTTCATGAAACTAAATCAGTGGAGTCAGAAAAGCAATTAGAAATACAAATGATTAATACTGGAGTCTGAAGAAGCTGTTGAACCAGAAATTGACTGGACATACCAGTCATTGCACCCAGATTCTGAAGCAGGTATTGAGCCTTTCAGAGAAGACAGGAAATCGTGACATAGCAATTTATCTTCCGGAATTACTAGTTCCAATTTCAATATAAAAGGTATTCCAAAGAGAGAGCAGGGAAACATTTGGAAGGCGAAAATGCTTGGTTTTGACAGAGAAGAGTTTAGACATGATAAGATGTGTTCAGCATGAAAACCCTTCACATTGCCCTAGCACGATACATCGGGGCTTTTATAAACAAATAATTAGAACAGCATAAAAGAAGAAATTAGCAGATTTTTGTTCTTGATTTAGCTTTGCCACTATCCTCTTTGGGTCTCGTCTCAATTTATCTTTCAAATGAACAGAACGAGCCAAAGGAAATTTTACCACATTGATTTGGGATGTAATGCTTCCATGGGTGTTTGTCAAATCTTTGTGATTGTTAAGCCAGGAGGAGTTAATTTCATCGCTGAAAGATAGGGACTGATTTTGTTTATCCCTGATCTCAAACATCAGAATGATTTCAATAAGAGACCCACTTTCCAAGGACCTACATGCATGTATTCTCTCTCTCTCTCTCTCTCTCTCTCTCTCTCTCACACACACACACACACACACACACACACCAGTGAAAGGGCATCCAGTGCTCAATCTTGGCAGGAATTGCTGACTGTCAACATGGTTACAGGGCTGTAATCTACACTTCCTGGACACGAGGGTTCACAGCATGACTGTTATCAGGTGGCACCCTGGCCTGAGATGACAGCAGCTAGACTTGCTCTCAGGCTACCCTAAGAAGGGTGTTGACAATAAACTGCAGTTTTTATTTATAACTATTATGCTTTTATGATTTTGAAATATCAGCCCAGGACAAATTCAGCTGATTCTACTCTGAACAAACACTTTCTGCTGCAGAGTGTCTTTCTTTCTTTTTATATAATAAAAATAATATAGCCATGGATACATATCTAATGTTTACAAGGAAGTGCTTACAAAATAACATGCTGGCCATCAACAGGGAAGAGCTTCAGGGAATAAATTAGACCTAACTAGTACTTGCTATTTTTAAAAATTCTATTCAATGTATTGATTTTCCTGTCAAGACAACACACTCTGAATATACCTAATCATTTCTATCAGTTTCTTTCCTCAGTGCTGTGGTAATCCACAATGATGAATTTCCCCACATAATACACTTCTATCAAATGAATCTATTTTCCAAACTATGCAACCCTAAGCCAAGATTCTTCTCACATACCCGTCATTTTTGCATGCAAGTGAATTTGAGAGATAAAGTTTAAGATCACACTATAGTGTATTTTTCCAATTATAGGATTTGGGGTAATAAACCAGAGCAATAAAGCACCATCATAGATTCAGGATTTATTTCAGAATCAGGATGCAAATTGAGCATAACAAACAGAATAGTCAGTACATCAAGCCATGGCTGGTCACTGCCCTGGTCGCTGCAGTGTGTGTGTGTGTGTATGTGTGTGTGTGTGTGTGTGTATGTATGTGTGTGTGCAAGTCATGATTGCATGCAGGTGAATGGACAAACACACACAAATACTAAGTGGATGACAAACAAGAGGAATGAAAACAAAGGGAAAGAAAAAGGACTAATTAGGGCGCAGGAAGTGTGCTGCATCCTGTCTGACCCCATACCCATGAAGCCCTGGGTATATTCACATATGCGTGAATTATTAATTAATGAATGGACAGAGTGAGCATGAATGAAGAAAATGAGAATCAAAAGCCTCAACTTAAACTAATCCACCAAGAGATTTCCCTTGGACTTAAATAAAACTAATATTCACAGGACGGCAAGAATGGCAGCTAAAAATAAAACTGCATTTCATCTGGGCCCTATTTCATCCCAGCCTGTAAGAATCACTAGAGAATATTGATGTAGCTGAATTACTTCTGTCTCATAACACAAAGATATTAACATACTCAATAATCAACGGCATGGTACCCGTCCTACTGTGCAACTTAGACTGATAATTAGGAAAATTGTAAAGTCTGCTAACTCTCGAAGCATAATACATAGAATTCTATAGATTTATTAAGAATGAGGAGATACCCCAGAGATTGATACCTCCCCAGATCATCATGATGTCCAGAAAAGCTTAGCTCTATAGGAATTTGGGCATCCAGAGGACAGTTCTCACAAAGTAATTTATTTCCAAAATAAAGTAAAAGAACTTTGTTTCATCACCTGGAGATTAACTACATAATGACTTAGGCTGTACCTGTTTTCAGATGACACTCGATGGCAGTGTGAACCTCATCAAGGTATTTAATTTCTCTGGAATGATTTCCTCTTCTGTTAAAATACAGATAAGAGTGTCTTTCTCCCAGAGTTAGTGCAAAAATACAACGAAATTATTTTGTATGAAGAGCTCTGTAAGAGTCTGACAGTGAGATCTCTGTTAATGTGAGTTGCTTATTTCTTTGATTCCATACTCTAAATCTGGGAGCCACACTCTGGAGGACTGGCCACACTTGTCTCACTTCAATCAAAGAACGATAAGATCACAATTACAGACTGAGGTCTCCCAGTAGCTCAAACTGCAGCTGATGGCCAGACACTTCTCCATCTCTGCCTGTCCACACCCGCGGCCCAGAGGCCACATAGAAAAGGATGAAGTCAGCCAGGCACAGTGGCACATGCCTGTAATCCCAGCAGCTCAGAATGCTGAGGCAGGAGGATCCAGAGTTCAAAACCTGCCTCAGCAAAAGTGAAGCACAAAGCAACTCAGTGAGACCCTGTCTCAAAATAAAATACAAAATAAGGCTGGGGATGTAGCTCAGTGGTCAGTGCCCTGGGTTCAATCCCGGGGGGCGGTGGGGCGGGAAGGGTGAAGTCTTCTTTCTGGAGCTTTCCTGATTAACCCCACCAGCCATGCAGCCACAACTGTCCAACTGCCTAACTTCCTCTGCATCCTCACAAGCTAGGAAAGAAAGCAAAATTCAGGGAGAGGAAAACAGAGTGGACTTGGGAGAAGGGGGAGACGTGAAGTGGGAAATTAGATTCCAGCGAGCCCACCATGGAGACACCTGCTCAACCACAGCAGCTCTGACCCTGGATAAGGCACAGGAGCAGTTAGCTTACGAAGAGACGCAAGTGTCAACTGAGTGCCATTCCTCATTTTGTCCTCATGGTGACACAGACCAGCTCACAGGACCCTGAAGGTCACTGTTATAAATCTGTCAACACCACTTGAAAGTCAGAATCAAGGTTAGGAGTGTAGATTTAACAAGGAGAGTATATTCAGATTTAAGGGGTGGGGGTGCCAAATCAGCAAATTACAAATGTAACTGTAAAATACAGCCTGATTTATTGTTCCCTTTATTTTCTTAATTTAAACTGAAAAATCAACATTTGGCTTGCCAATGGTCTTCTATGCTCATGATGTCTAAGCACAAACTTGATAACCTCCTCTATGGTCCCCACTTTCAGTAAATGGTAAAACATCCACCCAGACAACCACACTAGAAATAGGACCGTAGCACCTGTCTGCCTAAATCATCACTAGCTCCCCATCGCCTTTATTATCGAGCCTGGTTCTTCAGCACAGTAAAAAGTTGCCCCATTGTTATTCCTCATTACCTTTACTTTGACCATCCCTTCCCTTCCTAGTTCATTCTGTTCATTTCAAATCCATTGTAATGCCAGGCACAGACCACACCCCTCCATTCCTCCTGCTTAGGATGCCCTTCTCATATTTCATTACTTGCAAACCCACCTTTCAAGGCAAAACCCCACATGTGTGTGACCCAATAGCATCCTACAACGCAGGAGCCTTCCTGCATCACCACCTCTGTGAAGAGCCACCTCACTCAAATTAAAATGACAGCAGCCCCTCAATATGCGTCTGGCAGGTAGAAGCCACTCGATAGTTGCTAGCCATTTTATTACTGTTGTGTTGATATGATGATAATGAAGAATACTTATCTATATAATGAATAAGAGGGGTAAAAACAGAAAATGGTGTTCCAAAAAATATTCAGCAAATGCTCTGTAGGAAGGAATCACTGAGGAGGGAAATCCTTCTGCAGTGGCAAGTTTGAGCAGCGGGCTTTCCCGGCCTTTGAGGTTACATAATGGTGACTGCACAGGGCAGCACTTTTATCTCCCTTTGCTGGCAGACTTTCAGATCAGAGCAGCTTTCTATCTATCTCCATGCATCCACCAGTCTGTCGGGCTTAGAAATAAATGTATATGCAGATGCCTCTGCCCTCTGGATCGTCAAACATAACTGGACTGAAAATCTATAACTGCATTTTTGCTTTTTGCTAAGTGACACTCTTTCAGATAGCGCTGACTGCCTTTTTATTGATGTTATTCAGTTGACCATTAGCTCTTCAGCTGTGGGTTTTTTTCTTGGCATTTAGATCATGACATCCATCAAGTGAAGGATCATATTGGTCTCTTTTATTAATGGAACCAGCAGCCCAGATGTTGCCCAGTCCCTGGCAAATAATATCTGCTCCATTCATATTTATGGAATAAGATTTTTGAATCCATTTATTGATATTCAACTCTAGCCTATATTACAGGATAATGGTGTAAAAATCCTATCAAAGAGTTGGTGCAGAGAAATATCCCCGACCCTGTATTGTCCTAAGGTTTGTCATCTGCTAATGTGGTGTCCTGATGACAACTATCCTGTTCATGAAGCTGCTCTGGTGTCCTCGGAGTTGCACTGAGTGGGCATCCTGAGCTAATGGTCCTCTTCAGTGAGGAATTAGACTAATTTTAAGAAAGCACGTGGGCTTCCATCGTAAGCCTTGGCCAAATGTGTGAATTCTACAGAGTTTCCCAGGTTACAAGTCGGAGCTCTGCAAATGCCCAGAGCTGGAGAAACATCCGGTTTCTTCCACAGTGTCGTCAAGAATCGGAATCCATCTGGAAAAGAGTGAACAGCCTTTTTATGTAAAGATAGGAACGAGAGGAGCCCTTACCTGAACAGAAGTCATCGGAATACCGGTCGTAGACAGCTCTGCAGTCCCTTTCGTCACACTCACAGGTGTCCCCGTGAATGTCTCCCCAGTCCCCAGTTGGATCGACATCGTGGCAAGAACATTCACCACACACGCAAGTCCCTGGGTGGAAAACGGAATTTTATCCAGGGTCAGTCGAGAAGAACCAGGAAAGAAAGCATCTCCCATGCTGCTGCTCTTTTATACTTGGAAAATGCACATTTCAGATAAACATGTTCTAAAAAGGAAAATCACCCTCTGAATTTGGTAGCAGATAGTCCTAATAAATAAACAACAACTGCTATCCTCTTTGATCAGGTGAGACAGAGGGACTTGTCATTAGCACCATGTTAGTTTCTCTCAAAGAAAATGCCACAACAATTAGCACAAAGTCATCTTTTCCCTCTAGAAGCTTACAGTCTGTTGGCCAAAAAGAAACCTAGAGAAAGAAAAGAGTGAACAGTGAGAGCAGGAGCGCTGACATTTTGTCCACCAGGACATACACGTGTCTGAGTTTAGGAGGGAGGGGTCAGCGTGGGCTGGAGCCACTAGGAACCGAAGACCTGGAGGTAAGAGGAGGAAGCATCCCAGGGGACAGAGGAAGGAGAACCTGAGGAGGCTGAAGAAAGCGGGAAGGTGGTGGTGGGCATGGGGGGTCACAGTGCCCACAAAGGAAGACTGAGAAGTCAGTTTGCTGGAGGATGAGTCCAGGACATGGAGGATACTCGGTGTCCAAGTGAGAAGTGTACCTCAGTCACTAGGATGTGTGCAGATCATCAGTAGCCATCTTTAGGGCAACAGCTAATCCTCTGGGGGCAAATAAAGTTAGATTTCTTTCCCCACATCTCCCCCCTTTATATCAAAATAAGTAGTAATTGAATGAAAGATTTAAATGTACAAAATAAAACCAAAAATATGAAAAAAAAATCCTTTATTCAAACCCCCAAAGCAGAATTACTTAAACTATAAAAAGAAACAGATTTAACCTCATCAAAATCTGGATTTTGGTTCAGGAACAAGACAACTTAAAAAAAAAACTCTAAAGAAGCTGAAACAAACATTCATATGTATGCCAAAAATAAGTGCACATTCACAATTTTAGGAATCAAGACATAAAGGTTAAATATATCTGAAGTAAAACAAGCAAAGACAAGGAACAACCTAGGAAATTTCATAGAGAAGGATGGATGGATCAATGTAAGCAAGGATTACTAAGAGCCACACTGAGAGCTTTAAAGCAGGGGTGAGCTGGGGTTACTCTGGATGCCTGGCTGTGGAGGCAGAAAGGACTGCCAGAATCCAGGGGTGGTACAGGGTAGGGCAAGAGGCATCTCCCGCTCTAAAGTGCAGGACAGGAGCAGCAATTCTGGGTGCCATCTTCATGGAATACACTCTAGATGTGGGGTACTGTCCAGCGAACTGTCCACTGCAATCAATACTTCCAACAGAAAGGAAAAGCACACCTCAGGAACATGAAATGTGATTATGCTAGTGACCGGGCATCCAGCAGTGGAGAATGAGTGTGGTAACAATGTGTGTGTCCAGTGGATTACAAAGTCCTCATTAGGAGCAACAATCAGCTTTTTGCTCTATGAACATGGGAAGAGAAGCAAAATATGTTACTCAATGAATAGAATCAAACTACAAATTGGCATGGATAGTATGATTCAATTTTTGTGTCTACTAAGAAGAAGGATAGAAGTAGTCATATTCCTTAGGAGGGTGTCATGGTTTTGATGTGAGGTGTCTGCACAAAAGCTCACATGTGAGACAATGCAAGAGGTTAGAGGTGAAGTGATTGGGTTATGAGAGTCTTAATCCAATCTGTGCATTAATCCCTGATAGGGACTCACTGGCTGGTAACTGCAGGCAGGTAGTGGGTGGCTGCAGGAGGTGGGTCCCTACTCTCCCTGTGCTTCCTGACCATGTCCTGGGCTGCTTTTCTCTGCCACATTCTTTCACCATGACATTCAGCTTCACCTCAGGCTCCAAAGAATGGAGTCAGCCATCTATGGACCAAGAACTCTGAATCCGTGAGCTCCCAAATAAACTTTTCCTCCTCTAAAATCGTTCTTTTTTAATCTTTTGGTCACAGCAGTGAAAAAGCTGACTAAAACAGAGGGCACGGGAGTCACACAAGTGAATTTGAAATTAAAATTTTAATAATAATTTAAATAAATAAGTACCAAAAAAAGTCATGTATCTAAATACAAAAGGATGCTATATCTGGATGTTAAGATGATGCATCATTTTCCTTTTTTCCCTTATCCTCTATCACCTGAATTCTTTTAAAAAATGGATATGTTCTACTATCATAACAGTATAGATGATGGAGGACAGGGACCCCTGGCCACTAGCTCCTCAGGCCGCGGATGAGACTGAGAGTACACCAAGTGGACGACCAAGAACATTTCCCATCACCAGGTGGCTGTGCCTGCAACCTGGTGTTGGGCTAAAAATCAACCCCAGGCAAGCGTGAGCAGGGGCCAGTATCTCTCTTGTTCCTAGGGAGGCGGTGATAAGAAAATGTGCCAGAGCAGACAGGAGAGTGCCTTCTGAGAGAAAAGGCCCATCTCAGTGCTCTGCCTTCCAGTGCCCCTGAGCTAGGAGCCTCCCTTAGGCAGGCTGCAGGCAGTACCATGGAGAGGTGGCCTAGTGGGCGTTTCCAAGGGTCACCTGCCACTCAGAGCCCACACAGCTCTGTGGCAGAGCCTGACCCTAACCACAGCTCAACCCACCTCGCTCCTGCCTCTCCTGGTTCAACATCTGAGCAGTCACATTCCACAGCAGCACAGCTCAAGCTTCACACACTGACAACATGGGGTCTAGACACCCTATCAAATCTAAAGGACTTGAGCAGAAAATATGTCCCTATACATGAAAAGAAGCACGGAGTGAATTAGTATGACATAAAGCAAGATCTAGACCACATAAAGAGAGGACTCTATGAGATTGTGCTCTGAGTTTAGGATTTTTTACTTCCTCTTTCTGTTACAGAACTTTGGCACATGGAACTCTTTTCTCAGTTTTTAGAAGGTTGGATGTTAAAGGTTCCATGTAAGCATGACCTATTACAATAAAAAAATTTGTTTAAGAAAATGAAAACAATATTTTTCTTGCTTTTTAGAATTTTATCATTTTATAGAAGGAAACACAGCCATTATTTATGCCTCAAGATAGGCAATGGTCCAGTGTGGCCCTCTTTTATCTACTTCAAAGGAAAAAATAACAAAAACTTTAAAAACTGTCTAACAAATTTGATTTTACATCAACTATCAAGTAACTATAGTTTATATTTTATCAGTGTGAACAAATTTTTTTAAAATTCCTGCATAAGATCAAGTTTAAATTTCACAGGGCTATTTGATGAATAGTTTCTATATCTGTTGCATTCAATATCATGTTCCTATTATGGCAGACAGAAGTTAAATTCATCTACATCAATTCTACATTTTAGACAAGACTTCGGTTTACTCCTAATTAAGAGGAGAGGGTTTTCTGAATGCTCTCTGGATAATTAGATGCTCATACTGCCGATGGTTCTGTTAGTCAAGAGACATTTAGCAGAAGTATCTACAAGAATTGCCTTTTAGCTGTACTGTGCTATTTCTGGATGTCCGCCAAAGAAATTACTGTCCCTATGTCAACTGTTTGTTCAGTGAAGCTTAAAGAATGACAGCAACTTTCTTATCGTTCTGTTTTCTGCTCAGTAAAGAACAAGAAAGAGAAGATTGTTGGTAAGCACTGATTTACATTGAAGTAAATGACATAAAAGACAAGTCCCTCCCCCACTGAAGGAAATAGAGAGAAGTGTTAACAATTAAGAGCTCTGTTTGCTTCCCGATGATGTAGTAGCGTTTACGATGACACACCTCTGTTACTGCAGACTCTGCCATCAGGAGCTGTGCATCTTCGCTTGCTTTCCCAGGGGGGGATGTCGCACTGGAATTCGCATTTGTCTCCATGCCAACCAGCCTCGCAGTAACAGTTTCCACAGTAACACTTCCCATGGCCTGTACCCAAAAGAATTTTATACAGTGAGGAAAAAAGCAACTTTTCAAAGCAGTATTAGCTTTCCACGTCTTCCCAATCATTTTTGCCTTTTAAAATAATATGAACCCCACATTCTTTACTTAAAATAATCAGATTATATAGTTTTCCTTCAAAACATCACAATTACACTTATCCCAGCATAACTATGTAAATAGAGTAAGCTAGTGTGTCTTTTAGCTTGACCTACACAGACAGCAGACCAAACCAAAAAGTATTTCTAAAGAAATGATGTGAATGACTATGAGAATCTATTACTTTGCCATCTCAGATGCATGCATCAAACGCCAATGAATGTACGCATCCACTCTAAGGGCATTTCTTGAATTAGTTGTTACATTAGTTTATTTGAGATCCACTACTGGGAAAACAATGGCACATATTTACTTAGATAAACATTATTAATGACTGAACCATTTTGAAGCCAGCGGAAATATTTCATCTTTCCATTCAACTGTGTTGTACCAGCTGTTGTGTTTTACCACATGGAAAAAAGGTTTCCAGCTAAGTCAGCATTGAGTCCTGATTTAGACCAATAAAGTAGTGTGGGCTCTCATTCTCACAATCAAATTCCTACCCTGTGTCAAGGAAACACAAATGACAGTTGGGGATACCTGTCATCTTGGGTGCAGGGGCCACTGTTTCAGCCCCCACCTCTCTATAACCTCTTACCGGCTCACTGTACTGCTCACCCACCCACAATCCACAATGAAGGACTTGATCATTACCCACTCCATGCATGTCCAGTCAGCCTCTACGCTTCCCAAAGATAGCATTCATCCCCAAATCCCTTCTGGCACCCTCTCTTCTTTGTGGGAACGCCATCCCAGTATGAATGAACGTTCTTATTCATGTTTTGTTTCTTAGTCTATTCTTTCTATGTTAGAAGAGTTTGTATTTGTCTGTCTATGGAAAAAGGTTTTGTTCCTCCAATTTTCTTCTCCTACAGCCAAAATGACAGAGGACCCATGGAAAACTGACTGTGGAGCAATTTTTCAACATCTTCAAAGCATATTTTTCATTCTAACATATGGCATCTCTAGTCAATGACAAAAGCATTAGCAGGGCCTGTGAAACTCCCATAAAAAGTGGAAAACACAGAAGAATATTCTAGTCTCCAGTACCACTGGTGTTTAACAAATGAGACTTCCATCCAACAGATGTGCATTCAAGAGACAGAGAAAGAGTGATGAAGAGGAAAAACACTCTAGGAATAGAGAGAAGAAAGGACTTAAGAGTAATGTCATTTCTCATCTAAATGGGTAAGTTGACATATCCATGGAAACCTCCTAAACCCATAGACAATGGTCGTTTCTATAACGCAATTTTTGATTTAATTTGATCCCTTAAACAAATGCAAAGGATATTAAATGATTTAAGCAGCAATAAAACATAGTGTTTAAACATTTTATTTATTAACAGAGATATCTATGTGCACACACAATGAAATTGCATTTATTGCTATATCACAAACCTTAGGAACTTGAGGAGATACTACAAAAAAGCATGATTGCATTCACTAATCTTATGAATCAAGTTTTACAAAATTCCATCAACTTCTTAGGATTATAGAAATTACTAGTTGTTTAATGTCATGAAATTTTCACATATGGTACTATATATACATGTATATATACACATATATGTAGTATTGTGTGTGTATATATATTATACACACACTTAAAATATATATTATATAATATATATATATATATATATATATATATATTAAGGATAACCATAATACTAACAAATAATCATAAAGATAATTAATTTATACCCACATTCTTTATATATTTATAAAATTCAGTTCTGAATTAGGGTTCTATTAAGAAATCATGGTGATAAAGGTGAATAAGAAAACAAAAATTATGTAAAGCTACACCTGTCTGAGACAGAAAAAATTAAACAGAGGTTCATATAAGTCAAATGAAAACATTGTAACAATGCACACTGTGACAACTGATATAAAATGTAAGCTTCAGGACAACACATATTCTGTGCCATAAACATAACTCTGCATTGTGTAAACTGATAGAGCAAGAAGATCTCTTTATATAGTGCTTCACGGATGGACTATAGCATCATCTTTCAACAGACTGGTTTCATCTGAATGACAGAAACATGGAAAGACCTACCATCCTAGACAATGTCACCCCAGAGGCTCTTTACTAGGTTCTGGTATCTGTGGTCAGAAACTTCCCAGAAAATTGCCTAAGCCCCAAAAGTGAAAATAAAAAGAAGAAAGAATGAAGTCGAACACTTCCTGTTGTGCTGTTTCAAGTTAAATTTGCGTATTTCCACTGCAGATAGACGAGGCTTCGGTGATGTGAAGCACACACTCCTTTCTTATTTTTTCATCTGCAGTAACTGGAAATCAAATATCAAGATGACAAATACATAATACTTGTGGGAAGAATTATCTAGCTTTTCTAATTATTTTGGACTGAACCCTTTAGGGGAATTTTCAGAGACATCTAGATTAGGTCACTGACTTAGAAAAAATAAATGAAAGATTTTGGGTTTTTGTTGTTGTTGTTGTTTGTTGTTTGTTTTTATACCGGTGGGTTGTGCAGCCAGGAGACCAGGAAGAAGGACCGAACAAAGCTAAAGCAAGAATATCTGGAGGAGGCTACCATGGGAACAAAAGCAATGCAAGGGGACAAAGGGACGGCTTGCCACGCGCCCTGTTGGATCCTGATTCTCCCAGGGAAACACTCTCTGAAACCACCTTTTCCACATACAAGACAAGATTCCACAGACTGGAATCCTGATGGGCGTGAGTGAAATACAAGTTTCACAACAGGAGAGAGGGATTTGCCTCTCTGAAGTGATTCTTGCTGCTCTCTGCTTCACCCTTGAGCCAGTCAAGATTGCATATGAGACATCTGGGCCCAACTTGTGGGTGGAAGGATGAGAGAAGGAGGCTCTTCCCATGAGCTGCAGGCTCCCCGGTGTGAGGCTGTGCTGAGTGGTGAGGGGTCAAGACCATTCTTTTCAGAGTCAGTCCGACAGGAGTCTAAATTCTACCATGAATGGGGGAATGACTGTGGGTAAATTGTCCAATTTATCCAATGCCCAGTTTCCCTGTGGTTAGACGTAACTCTTACTCTAGAGTGATGCTGTGAGATATGACATTATGAGTTTGAAGCATCTGTTGCAGTCCTAGCACTAGGAAACCTACAAGAATTAGTGTAATAGGAAAACAGCCTGAATAATGATGGTTGTAGAAAAGTTTGTAGAAGAGGTTATCTAAGCAGATATGGGGCTGGCTATGGGAGGTAGGTTCTAGGCTAATAGCCTAGTGAACTGCCATTTACTCAACAGGACACAAAACTCTCTGAAGGTTTATGATTTAAAAACAGAATGAAATTAAAATATAAAGTCAAGAGATAGGATTAAAGAGAATAAGAGTAGCTAAGGTGAAAAGGGGAAAGATGATGTTCCATTTAAACTACTTCAGAGCTCTGCAGATGGTGCACTACCATAATGATGTGGTTCTCCTCCAGGGACAATCAAGTTTCACACTGAAAAAGCACTAGCCACTCCAAGTACTTTAGGCTAACTCCCTTCTGTATTTCCCAAATAAGCAGGTTCAAATTCAAATAGCACACCAGAGCAGAAACATATGTGGAGACAAAAGTATGGTAAAGGTACTTCAATGAATTTCTACAGTTAATATACGTACCTCCACATATCTCTTCGGTCTCATCATCTATGCATTCTCTGTCATCACACTCACAGAATTTACCATAAACGAGGCCATTTCCATCTGAATCGTCACATTTACACCTGCCACAGTGACATGTACCTAAACCATTAAAACAAAGAAAGATTGTTTATTATGTGCACATAAGTTACAGCTAATAAAGTTCTTGTCTTGTTTCTTTCAGGTGAATACACAATTCAGATCAATTCAGTATTCCAGTTATGCATTTCTGTGGGTACAATGAGGTAGAGAATAAGCTATTCCTTTTTGAGATTGCCATGGTACAGCATTATATTTTATATTATGCAGCTCTTATTATTGACCTCTAATAGTTTAATGAATATAATTTGACCTCTTCAGTGCAGAACTTGTCCCTTCAACTGATGCATAAATAAATATCTGCTGATTACACCTGGGTCTGAAGTGAAATAAAGCAGAAAATTTGAAGCATTGTGAGGAAAGTAACTTTGCTTATCTTTCTCACCAGGATTTATTCAATGCTTTGCATAATGTTTGAACATACTATTTATATAATAATATTTTTGGAATTAATTTCTTATGGAATGCATGAATGGAAAGCATATACACCTCTGATAATTTCTCATCCTCAGCATGAACTTATACCTTTGCTCTTAATGACAATAAAACCCAGTGGGTTTTCTTAGGCATAGATTCCTGGAATGTCACAGAATCTCAAAGAAGCTCAGAGTGATAGAGACACTGGAGTCATCTGGTCTACCACAGCCATGTGTTTATGCAATTCTGAAGATCTGATTACATTCCCCAAGAATGATTTCACTGACAGTAATATCGCATTCAGATGATACCAGAGATAAGATGACTTCTTAAGAAAAGTGTACTCTAATATATATTCCATGTTTAATTGGTTATCACAGCTATAACTATATAAAATTAAGACTTTATCATCCATCAGATTCTACTCTAATCTCTGGAAATTCAACAGTTCAACTCAGCCATAATCCCCTTCTCAGAGCTAGAAATCAATGTGATAAAATAGAGAAGTGCAAAGTGCTGCAAAAACACATAGCAAGGGGATTTAGTTGAGACCTGGAGGTCAAAGGTAGAGTTCCGCAGGAAGCAGCTGAAAACTGAGAGCTGTTTTTAAAAAATCGCTAAGCGAAGTGAGTGGCGAAGAGGCTCAGTTCCAGCAAGAGACAACAGCAAAGGCTCAGGGGCAAAAGAGGATAAAAGGAACAAACTCACAGAACTTTGAATTTACAAAATGACACGAAAAGTGTAACAAAGGGGGCAGTGGGTGGAACTTTTATAGGTCATGCCAAAGAATTCTGACTTTAATCCAATAACAAGAAGTCACAGAAGTGGTCTCAGGAAGGGTTAACGAGACCAGGTATGAATTTACACCAGGTGCTCTGGTTGTCACACGGAGAAAAAATTGAAATGAGGCAAAAGTGGACATAAGAAGTTAAGAGGCAGTTATATGTATCTGCAGGAGAGAAGGTAGATACAAGGTGGAAAATGACTGTGAGTTTAGAAAGAAGTAAACATATTTGGGGAAATTTCAGGAGAAAGAACACACAGCATGTGGTGGCTGATTGGGTATGAGAGATGAATGAGGGGGAGGAAACAAAGATGCTATTTGGCTTGAGTGACAGGATATTAGCAATTCTGGATGTGGTGCACTGGAAAAGTATGGACTCCAGATTAAGGTAGACATATAATTGAATCCAGGTGTTAATCCTCTCTGGCCATGCATTTTCAAGATCACTTTCATTTCTCTCTCTCAGATTGTAGATGTGCAAATAGATGTGCTCTAGCTCCTCAAATATATTGTCTGATCATTTTTCTAAAATCACTGCTGTGTATAGTCCAGAAGAGGCTTTCAGAAAAATTTGAGTCCTCCCTCCCCTCTTATACCACTAAGATACTGAGATATCATTCCTATTCCAAATACTTTCTCCAGATTCACCTTATATTTGTGGGTCCTGGAATGCCCTTGTTTTTATGTCTTCTGTATAATTCTAGGACCCAGATCACTTGCAGTTTACTATTACCTATAGGTGTTTTTCTCTCATAAGTACCTATAAATGATGATTATGCAGAATTTGAGTTTGTTATTTTCTAGCTTGAGAATGTGCATGAGAATTTGACTCTTATTAAACTTCATTTTTTTGTGTTTATTTCCTGAAAACTATTTTACTTTTATAAAAGTTATTTGAAAAGAGGTAGACTAAATTTTGGGGTGCATTATAATTATACATAACAGTGAGATTTATTATGCCATATTTATACATACATGTAACATAATTTATCTATCTCATTCCCCAGGACCTTCCCTTTCTGTCCCCTCTCCTTGATTTGCTTGCTCTACTCTACTTATTTCCCTCTTATAGTTGTTATTGCTATTTTAAATAGTTTATTACACACCTATATGGGATTCATTTCAGTATACTTGTACATAGACATGCCGTAATTTGGTTATTTCATTCCCAGTATTTTCACATACCCCTCCCTCCTCCCCCTGCCTTGATCATCTTTTTCTACTCTATTGATTCCCTTCTATTTTAATAAGATCCCCTTTGTTTTTATTTATTTCTGTCCTTAATGTCTGGCTTCAATGCATGAGAGAAAACATTGGACCCTTGGCTTTCTGAGTCTGCATTATTTCACTTACCATGATGTTCACCATCTAAAGTTACAGTTCATGATGTTGCTTCATCTATTTTTTTCTACCATCCTTTTTTATTTCATATTTATTCATTCATCTCCTCAGCCTCTCTCATATTTAGTCATTAAATTGTCTAGTGACCTATGTTGTTATCAGCAAAAATGCTGTAGGAGACAATTAGATTAATAGCATTAAATAAACCACAGACCAGGAAGAAAGTTATCATTGATAAGATATACACATATATATCTTGCATAATCATACACTATAAAGCCAGGGTGTGTGTGTGTATGTGTGTGTGTGTGTGAGAGACAGAGAGAGAGAAAGTATAGACAGAAGATGCATGACACAAAAGCATCTGTAACAGATTTGAGGCAAATGCTATGCAGAAATGATAAACCTCAGGCTGGCTGTGAAGAAGGGAGGCAGAGAGAAGGAGTCAGTTCTTGAGTTGGCACCTGTATATGGGTAGAATTCCAACAAGTGAAGATTGAGAACAGATTTTTGATGTTGAGGGAAATGCCTAGCATAGGGAATAAGGATGGAAATAAAGAATCTGACTTGAGTCTGGGGAAGAGGTAGGCTAAAGGCAAACAGTGGAGACCAAGATTACAGGTTAGGGATTTAAGATTGCCTGTTGGAATACCAGGAGTCTGCTGTGCTTGGGAGCAGAGAGTAACTTGGTCAGGGCTCTGTACGAGGAAGGTGTCCTGTTGTCTATTTTTTTTTTTTTATTGACATCCATCCCCCCACCCCCGAAAGGTGGAAAGAAACAGCCTGTGCTTCTGAATTCTGCAACTCCTCCCCAATGTCCCCCACCAGCAGACTCACTCTCATCCACACGTGCGAACCATTCCTGGCTGGTGTGGGAAGTTTACAATAGCTCAGAGACTTCCTGTTTCACCCATCCAGCAGAATTCACAACTGAGCCTCCAAGACATGGCATATGGACGCCCAGGCAAAAGTGCCAGACTCCTGTGTTCGGGCTGTGTCATGCTGCTTCTCTTTCTTGGTTGCCAGTTAACTCACTCTAGGATTGGTCTCCTGCTTTATACCAGATTATTTTAGCTCTGGTTTTTCATGCAGCCTAATATAGCTGACTGTCTCTAGGATGACTTACCAGAATTGAACATCAGTCCACATCCCTGTGCCAAGGTGCTGGAGCCTCACCTCGCTCTACACATTACCACCTTTATGGGTTCCTCACAGAGATAGCATGTAGGTCTCTTTGGTCCCCAACTCTATCTCATCCTGCTCTTCAGTCTTATGCCCAACCCGTTTATTTCCTCTTTCCCTGCTGCTCCAAGCTACTTGTAGAAGACCACATTGAAATATGAAACAGAAAGATTACTAGAGAGAGCCTTTAGGCTAATGAAATTTGTAGGAAGTGGCCTGAACTGGGCTGATGGAAGTGTGTATTAGAAGACAGACAGGTGAGAATGAGATTGCTAAATAGGAAAGACTTATATATTGAGATGGAAGTGTGAAGGAAAAGGTTCAAAGTAACATTGAGCATAAATTTATCCCGTGGCCCCATAATCTCACTCCTGATCAATTACACTGAAAGATGTACCTCCAAAAATATGAAAATACACATGGACCAGACAATTCCATGCATTATTATTTGCAATTTGAAAGTTCAAAAAATCCAGATGCCAAAGCATAGGAGATTGAATAAGTCATGCCACATTCAGACAATTCAATACTATGGTTTTGAACAAAGAATGAGAAAATTTTCTATGAACAGATACATAGTGAATTCCAGGATATAATGTTGAATGGCAAAAGCAGATTGCAGAAGAACATAGTGTGCTCTCTTTTGTATAGGGAGAAAAAAGAAAAACATAATAATATATCCATATATCTATTTATCGCTACAAAAAGAAACACTGTGCAGGTAAAGCAGAAAGCAATGAAGCTGAGTCCCCAGGATGCTGAGAGTAAGGTAGAAAGCTTTAGAGGAGAGTGATGATTCTCTGAGGACTCTTCTGCATACATGTGACTTCTGGAAATGTGCTCTGTGTACTGTGCATTACAAAATATAACTATATTAATGAACAAAGGAAAGGAAGGGGAAAAAACTAAAACTGAAAATAATACAAACTAAATATGCTCAATTGTAATTCAACTTATTATCATAACCACACTAATGGGGAGAAAATAAAAGGAATCCAAGTAACTGAATGCAGCATTTGATGACATACTCTAATCTTAGGCACGATTAGGGCTAAATGAGGGTGGGGAGGGGGTATATGGGAAACAAATCTTGGTCATTTTTGGTAGATTTGTTTTGTATTGTTGTGCATATGAAGCAATTCTTCAAACAATTGCAGATGAAGCATAGGATTGAAAAAATGAGATATGAATTTTGGTATATGAAAATATGGAATGGGGAAAGCAAGAAATTACCCATGGGGGTGGACTGGAATTGAATATATTGGTGTAAAATCATCATTTCTTACACATATACACATGTGTGCTTGTATGCCTGTAGGTATATGAATGGAAATTCATGCATGTATGCATGTGTATGTACCTGCATGTATTTAGTAGCGTTAATGTAAATTAGAGAACAGGTCTTAAGAATCCCTGATCCCTGAGCAGGTAAAATCAGTTAGGTCTCATGAGTGACCTTAACCTTTCTTGATTGGTAAAAATGTGTGCAACTTATCTTGTATATGGGAAAAATTAAAATAAACATTAATATATGTATTTATCTCTACAAAAAGAAATACATAATGTGTATTGAGATATTTCTTATAAATCTCAACATTGGAAAAAAAAGAGAAAAAACAGAATGTGAGCTCAACCACTCAGAAGCAAACAGAAAACTTATCATCCTTATATAACCAGGGTCTTCCAATGGGATTAACCAAAAAGGAAAATTTACAACTGTAACCAATTAAATATTTCATTTGCTTTACTTGTATTTTGGTCAAAGCCTTCCGTTTGCATTCTCTCAGTGCAGCTTCTGAACCACCTCTGTTTTGGAAATGCCCAAATAATGAATCATTCTTTGAGCAAATAAATTCCAAAATTATATTGTGCCTCACTCTACCTTTTTGACACTAGCATGTTCATTAAATAAATGGCCAAGAAAAATACACCCCAATATAAATAAACTTCCTTAGGGATCACAAATTTTTCTTTCAACATTTTTATTCATTGAAAAAGAACCACAGGGCTGAGGTTGTGGCTCAGCAGTAGAGCGCTCACCTTGCACGTTCAAGCCCTGGGTTCAAACCTCAGCACCACATAAAAATAAATAAATAAAACAAAGGTATTGGGTTCAACTTTTTTACAAAATAAAAAAATATATTTTTTAAAAAAGAACCATAGTTCTTTGTATATACAAAAAAGTAAAAATAACATATTAGTAGAAGCAAAACAAAATGCAATAAAAACAACTGAGTCAGATCCCAAGAACACAAAATATAGCCTGAGAAGGTTTAAATATCTAATCTGAGACAATCTATGCACAGAGTAATTGAATATAAAAGTGTCTGACAAACCATTGAAATCACAGAAGTTGTTATTCCAGACTGCTAATAAATTCCATGTAAATAAAATACTGAATAACAGGCAAATAAGGGAAGGTGGCCATTTGTGGAAGAATGTTGGGTGTCAATTGGTAAATATTGAATTTGGATTTCAGAAATTATCATTTTCCAATCATCCTCATAAACTCTCCATAAGAGTCTTAATTTTAATGAGGATTGGGGTATTTGCTTGCTTTCAACGTTTTTCCCATAGCTGGGTGACTTGTAAAATGGGTAAATCAGTGATAAAGTCAGTAATAACAGGGCGTGACATCAGATATCACCTTGATGCATTGGTCAGAAGTGATCCCCCACAATCCCAGCAGATGGACATCACCGGCTTTAAATGAAACATCCTAAAATCACAAAATCATCTATCTGGTATCTCACCTAAGAATAGATAGCAAGAATCTAATCATAAGGAGGCATCAGACAAGCCCAAAGTGAGTAACATTTTATTTAAAAAAGAAAAAGATGTTCGGACAATTTTCTTCAAGGCTGTCAGTGCTATAAAGCCAAAGTCAATAGAAACTGTCCAGATTAAAGAAAGCCAAAGAAAGAGAATTAAGTATAACATTGTCCCTAGATTAGATCCTGCAAGGAGAAGGAAATATAAAGGACTTTGTTGAGTCAATTGACAAAACCGAACGATGGATGGTAGGCAGGTAGATAAAAGTACTGTACTTTTTAAATTATCTGTTTCAATGTTTAAAAAAAGTACAAGTATAGATATCTTAGAAATGTTTTAGTTTTATCAAATAGTTTATCATCTATCAAAACAGTTCTGTATATTTTCTCCTTTGAAATATGTTAATGTGAATCATGTTCCTTAATATTAGAACATTAAGATTCCTAAACTAGCCCTCACATGGATATAATTCATCTTAGTACCTGAATTTAATTATTTAAAAGCATAATGAATAAAGTAAAAAACAGATACTTAAAAAGCTGCTGGTGAGACTGCAAATTGGTACAGCCAATATGGAAAGCAGTATGAAGATTTCTTGGAAATTGAGAATGGAACCACCATTTGACCCAGCTGTCCCTCTCCTAGATCTATACCCAAAGGACCTATAAACAGCATACTACAGGGACACAGCCACATCAATGTTTATAGCAGCACAATTCACAATAGCTAAACTGTGGAACCGATCTAGATGCCTTTGAAAAGATGAATGGATAAAAAAAAAATGTGGCTTATATACACAATGGAATATTGCTCAGCAATAAAAGAGAATAAAATCTTGGCATTTGCAGGTAAATGGATGAAGTTAGAGAAGATAATGCTAAGTGAAGTTAGCTAATCCCACAAAACCAAATGCCTAATATTTTCTCTGATATAAGGAGGCGGATTCATAGTGGGGTAGGGAGGGGAAGTGTGGGAAGAATAGACGAACTCTAGATAAGGCAGAGGGGTGGGAGGGGAAGAGTGGGTGTGTGGGGTAATCAATGATGGTGGAATGTGATGATCATTGCTATCCAAGTACATGTATAAAGACACAAATTGTGTGAGTATACTATGTATACAACCAGAGATATGAAAAATCATGCTCTACACGTGTGGTAAGAATTGTAATGCATTCTGCTGTCATATATAAATAAAAAAGTAGGATGCTAGTCCTTATCAATAAGTTTGAAAGAATGAATATTTTCAGGATAAAAGGGGCTACTGTCTGTGTGCATGGGTGTGCAGGGTGCGTATTGTTGGGTGTTCTGAGTCAGAGGTAGAGAAATCCTACCTCTGAAAGAAAAGGAAAGGCTGATGTGCTGAGAAGTGGGGAGAGGAGTACGAGCACAGGAAGTGACATGACTGCTCAGACCACTTGTCTTATTCCCTGATGGGTCCTCTGGCACCTCATGTTGGGTGTGGCCCTGATTCCTATTAGCTGAGCACCCTTACCCGGCTTCCTCTATACCGAGCAATCTGCAGCAATCAGATGTGGAAAGGTCCTAGCTCTGATTGCAGAAGGGCCCTACCAGTAATGCAAGCTTCAGCAAGGGAAGGTATTCATTCAGCTGGTCAAATCCTTGCCCTTAGCTTGGAGAACACTGGCTCCCTTCCCTGGATGTGCATTAGGATCACCCTGGGAGCCTAACAACCCACTGAAGTCCAGCCACACCCCAAAGCACCTAAAGTCCTTCTGGGGAAGGACATGGGCACTGACACTTATCACTTACCCTTTGGGATTCTCATGTTCTATCACGGTCAAGGAAAAACAACTTTGAGGCTCCACACACCCAGATATTAAGAATATTTAATTATAGTAACACTAGCTAAATACCATTCCAACCTAAACTGCAGCTGTTTTGCTTTACATGGTTTGGTTAATTAATTTTATACCTTATCTGCCATCTTCTAAGAAATAGTTTTAAATGACTCTGATGCAATATAAAAATATTTTGGTCAAACAAAAACTCTCACTGCCATTCTATTCTTCAATGTGTTTCATATCCAGTATTACCTGAATCATCTATAAAATTAAAAGCATTTGAAGGGCTGGGGATGTGGCTCAAGCGGTAGCGCACTCGCCTGGCATGCATGCGGCCCGGGTTCGATCCTCAGCACCACATACAAACAAAGATGTTGTGTCCGCCGAAAACTAAAAAATAAATATTAAAATTTCTCTCTCTCTCTCTCTCTCTCTCTCTCTCTCTCTCTCTCTCTCTCTCTCTCTCTTAAATAAAAGCATTTGATTTTATTTGATGCTAAGGTATAAACTCAAAGCACTCTTGATCTGTGGCAAATAAATAAAAAAGCTGGTTACATAAATCCTTTCATAAGATTTAATCCAGAATTCCAAATCATGGCTCCCAATTTACATAAGATTCTGTGGGGAGGTGGTTTGCAGTGAATACCATGCTCCAAGGCATGCTCTGAGGAGGCACCGGAAACAACTGGAGAGCGCCAAACTTGCCGGTCTCAGCAAGATGACATTTCTCCCTATTGATTTATCTAAATTTCACTTCTAAAAAGAATACTCAAAAGCAGCTTCACTCCATTTCAACATTTCTCCATGCCTACAAATTTCCATTAAAAAAAAAAACAACAAGATGTGATTACTTCACTTCAAGGGACAGAATTCTTACCTGCATTGGAGCAGATGACATCTTGAGAATTCTTGCACATTTGGTTGCTTTTTTTCCTTGTCAGGTTACAGTTGGTTGGGTACTGGCAAGCATCCCCAGACCACCCCACATCACATCTGCACTTGCCGCAGTCACAGGTACCATGGCCTGAGGATTTAACAACATCCAGTGAGACTCAAACTGTCTTCCTACCATTGTAATAAAAACTCTTAAGGGTGGCATCCGTTCAAGGGTGAGCAATAATAAATTGAAACACACATATCTCTCAGAGGCTAAGGGATAATGCTATTATCTATAGTGTAATGCAATATAAGAACTTTATCTCAATAATCAGCTTTGATAAATGATTGTATAAACCTTAAATTAATTTATAGAGAAATCAGGGTAATACATCAGAAATCTAATAAACCACATGGTCAAAAAGTTTTGCAATCAAAATATAAAAATCTACTTTGTACCACAGAATTTGAGAAAAAAGCCTAGGAGGAATATTTTTATTTAATTGTATTTCATAATGCCTAAAACCACAAATTCTGAATGAGGAAGCTTTGTTTAATGAAGATCCATTAAACTAAACATCAGTCCTATAGTTATCTGAATTAAACAAGAAATGAAATTTTATGGATACATAAAATATCACCATGGAATAAGATTTACACATACAAGTAAATCCTTCTTCATGAAGAAATTTGGTTCAAGAATCAAAGATATAAGAGCTTCTGTCTCCATAGAAGTTTTCCAGTCCGTACTTATCTCCATCACCAGCCATCATCCTGCTTTTTGGGGATGTCAGTTATATGGCTGTGATCCTAAACTGCATGAAAAGCCCTCCTTGATGGAGCCCATAAATGTTTTTATCGGCTGCACATTAGCCTGCCCTAAGTACAAAACACCTACACTTGGCTCTTGTCCTCAAGGAACTTACAAACTTCAAAGTCAAGGCTGATAGATAAACAAGCAGGTGTTACCATTGTCCGGAAGTGTTTGCCACTTCGTGAACAATAGTCTGTGACCTACAGGAAAAATGGGGATTTTCGGGACTATCTGGTTCTTGGAAGTTAGGCAGGGTTGTAGGGAGAGAATGTTTATATTACCAACGATAATAATACTAGGTCTAAATGTCCAAAATTCAGAGACCTCATGGAATGAATCTTTTATCTGGTGCCAGCAGTCAGTCATTTGATGTGGCAGCCAGAATCCATAGGATGAGGTGCAGGTGGTTGGTCAGAATTGATAGCTCAGAAGCTGCCTGTCTGGGCGTGTTCAACAGAGTCTGAATCAGATTGGCTGTGAGTTTAAAACCTCTCTTCATGTGTTCCAACCCTTGTAAATGCTTTTATTTCTGTTGCATTTGTCAAATCAATTGTTTCTGTTTTGCAAACAAAGTCCTGCAAGCACCTATTTGAAATTCGTTATACTCACTACAATTTGACTCTATAAGTTGATCATATCATTTTGCATTCCTGTTTGTCCTCACACATTCCTGTCAGTCCTGGCCAACTTGGTATCATTCGTAAGCACAAGTGATCCTGCCTGTCAGCAGTCCAATCTATTTGTAAAAGGATTGATCCAAATTCTTGAAATGGCTAAGCCTCTTTTGGTAAATTATGTATCTTGGAAACTGTACTGACTCCTTTGTAACATTAATGTGTTAGGCTGAATCATATGGTATTGCCAGCTTTGTCAGTTGAGTATCAGATATTTCTTATGGCTCATTCCAAAGAAAGGGCTTTATGTCAACAGTAAAGAAATGTACAAATGTTTTAGAAGATAAATGAGTTTGATATTAATGATTTGCTGACCCAAGGATAAAAGATGACTTAGTTCTTTTATGGTGGGTTGAAAATCTTAGACCTTAAGATACAGTATAGGTAGCAGAGATGAATCAAAGGTTAACACATTTTTTTGAGTCAAGGATCACAATTCTTTAAAGGGAGCAAAGATTAAAATGGGAGGGGAATGAGGAAGATGTAAATAGGATAAGAAAAAACTCATTCATCTCAAACAGACCCAAAGAAGCATTAGTAGATGCAATATTCTAAGGTGCTTATTCCACACAGTCCACAGAGGCCCAGTTTCATGAAACTCCCTCAATGAAAGACTCTAGGATAAAATAACCCTGGGAAATAGTATTTTGTATGCACCATGATATGTACTGGCACACTGAAGCCCCCAAATGCACTGTCCTGAAAATGTGATTTATATATTTATTTGTTTATTTTGACAATAGGGCCCCTTCCCTCATGAAGAGAGTTAGCATCCTGGGGATCCACTCAGGCCAACCCTGGGTCTGGTGGTGTGTTCTCAGCATTTCCTTTAGCATCTGCTCAAAAATGCCAGGTGATGTAGGGAAGGTTACTGCCTTCATATTCTTTCTCAACTCCATGCCCAGTAAAAACCTCTTTGATTCATTTCTCCCCATTTGGTAAAGCTAATAGAATAGAAATTGATTTTTGACTGTCAAAAATTATCAAATAATAGGCCACATACCCTTATTTGGAGGTAAATAAATTATTTTTTTTTTAGAAAAGAAAATAGTCTTCAGGCCATTTTTATTATTTTTTTCCAAGTTAATAAGAGTTTCAACAGACCTCGGGGGATTAGATTTCTATATGATTGTGCCAAGATAATCTCCATTACAGGGTCCATAATATGGCTTCAGTAAAAGATCCCATTTTTCAAAATAAGTTACCCCTTATATATCAGTTTCCTGGATTCCCATAACAAAGTACCACCAACTCGGTGGCTTAAAACAGCAGAAATCTATTTTCCTACAGTTCTGAAGGCCAGAAGCCAAAATCAAGGTGTCCGCAGCGTGGTTCCTCCTGCGGGGTAGTTCGGAGGGAGAACCTGTCCCATGCCTTTCCTGATTCTGGTGGTCATTGGCACTCCTGAGCTTTGTGTGGCTGAGAAGGCCCCTCCAGTCCCTGTTTCAGACCCCCACACCCTCTCCTCTGTGTCTGTGCTGTCACCCCAAGATAAGCCCACAGGGCACTGGACTGGGACCTCCCTACTCCAGCAGGACCTCACCTTAACATGAGCATATCTTAAAGATCCTATTTCCAGACAAAGTCACATTATCTGGCACAGGTGCTAGGTATATAGATCCTTATGGGGAATGTGTTCAGTCCACAACGGTTGCAAATAGACATCTGCACAAATTCAGGTGAAAGGTAGATCACTGTTTTCTCTTAAGATCTTGAGAAATTGGCTGGCCACGGATGGCAGCTAGGCCATCTGCCCCTCACCTCTGCCCTACAAAGGAAGGTCCTGAAAACCCACATGCACCTGGGCACAGCTCCACTACCGAGGGCTCTGCCATCCCTCCCCTCTACTCCTCCTGTAATGGTCTCTCCTTAACCACTGCTCCAGTCTAGATAAATGAACACTGCCACAGACCCGGGGGAAGGCCAAGCCTGGGAGAGAGTTTGGGATCTTTAGGGTGGAAAGTTCTCATTCCCAGGCACCTCAGTGTAAGAGACAAGATGTGACCATTTCCAGGGGTCCAGGTGGCCACATTCCCTTGGCCTCTCAGACAATCCCCACCCCCACATGGTAACAGTTGGAGGACCAGAGCAGGACCCTAAACCATGGGACCCAGGACAGGACTCCTCCTACCCAGGCCTACGGGTGGTCTCTGCTGACCCAGGCCCACATCAAGTCCTAGCCAGCAAAGGCTTTCCCATTCCTGACTATCTAATCCATTCCAGCTGTTTCTTCCCCAGGCAATTCAGTTCCCACAACTATGAAATGTGGTCTTAAAACGAACAGAGCAACGTGCTTGAGAATAAATCTGTTGACCTTCAGATAAGTTCCCAAGGAGTCGAGGGAAACCAACACAAAACAAAAATGTCAGAGAAAAGCAAAATGATTCCTTCACCAAAGCAATGGGGACGAGGAGGGGAAAGGCCATTTCTACTGTTTGCAGGGTTGTCATGGTGCAACCCCGCACCGGGAAGGAAGCCAAGCCACAGCACAGTGTGCGTTCAGTATTGTGATCGTCTTTTCAGGTAAGAGTGCAGAAGCCTGGCCACTTTCTCCCAGGCATGCTAACTTCTTGCTTCTCCTTTAATAAAGGAAAAGTATTCCAACAGAATAACATGAATTCTGAATAATCAATAATCAGCAGCTCTGCCATTACTTCCTTTTTTATTATTTTTTAACTACATAATGCCACGGCACTAATCTACTCTAGTCAGTGGTGAAATTTTCCTTAAAAAACATCAAGGGAACAATGCAGGCACTTTTTATTTAGCTATTTTTTTTGTACTGGGGATTGAAGCCAGGGATGCTTTGACACAGAGCTGTATCCCCAGCTCTTTTTTATTTGCTATTTTGAGACGGGGTCTCACTAAGGTGTGTAGGGTGTCACTAAGTTGGTGAGGCTGGCATCAAACTTGCAGTTTTCCTACCTCCTCCTCTGGAGTTGCCAGAATTACAGGCAAACGCCACAGTGTCCAGCAGATACCTAAACAAACTGCCTTAAAATGGAAACAAAGATTTTACCAGCATAGAAGAATTTTTAAATATCAACTATTCATTTGCATATATCAATGAAAAAATAATTGTAAATTGCTCTGCCAAATATAAGAAAGAAAAAATAAAGATGAAAGGGATAGCGCTTAACTCTCTCCTCCAAGTCTACTAGCATTTTGCATAAAAATAAAATGTACTTAGTACTTAGCTACATGTCTGTGGTCTCAAGACCTAATGAAATATTAAATAGGTAAAAAGTAGAAAACTAGCTAGATAGATAGAAGTTGGTAAATATGTAGATAGGTAGACATAGATACAGAAATAGATGTAGATGTATAAATGTAAATATCAATAGGTATGTATAAGTGTATCTATATATATGTATATGTATATATATAAATATATATACATATCTGTATCTATATATACACATACACCTATCTGTGTACATATGCATACACACACATTTTTTCATCTTTGCAGTGGTTGGGATTGAACCCAGCCTCACGTATGGTAGGCCAGCACTCGACTACTGAGCTACATCCCCAGCGCTGGGTAGAGCTATAAATGATGATACAAATGTAGATGATGATGTAGATCTAGAAGTAGATATGGATATCAGCTATAGCTAGATTTCATGGAGATCTTGTTTAATGACAAACTTCTCTTTGTCACACAATCCCAGTAACTATACATAAACTTTCTTTAACATAATAAGGATGGATGAAGAAATCAAAGTAGAATACCCCATGTGCAGGCTGTAAGGAGGTTCATTGTCAGTAAATATTTTAAAATAATAATAAAACTGATTAAATCTCATTTTATATTATCAACAACAATGATAAGCAATGTCAGTAATAAAATACTACTCCCTGAAAAAAGAATCTTTGTTGGCCTAATTCCCAAATAATTGTTAGTTACTATTGAGCTTTAATAAAATATGTTTTAATAAGCTACAAATTAGCACATTGCATTATTTATTACCTAATAAGCATTGTCTACTAGAGGCAGTTATTTCTGAGCACTCCAGTTAGTTACCACTCCAGTTAGCATCCCAATGCATTCACACTCAGCTGCTCACATTTGTTTAAACATGATTTTGAGATAATTTTGGACTCACAAGAGAGTTGCATGCATGGTAATTTTACACACCCTCACCCAGCCTCCCAATTGGTAGCATCTCACACAACCACAGCACAATAATCAAAACCAAAAATTAATATTGTTCAATATTGTCTGCTACACTCCACAGGGTCATAGAAATACCCTGTTTCTATTCAACATATTCCCCATTAATTTTAGCATTTTTCAATTGATCTGACCCTTGGTATTTATCACTTTGGTATTCTAAGGGTAATTTTCTATTTCCTTCATCTTTTCAACATTTATTATTTTGAATTCTTCTGTAAGGAATAAGGTATACAGTCCCCACATTTATTTTTTTTCCTCATTTTTATTGTTACATCATATTTCTACATATTGATGAGATCTATAGTTATATATTCATATATGCACACAATATAACAATTCAATTTGGCCAATACCTCTCCCCAGCATTTATGTTCATGAAATTATTTCTTTATATCTATATGTCCTTAGGGTATTAGTTTATTTGAACATTATATTTAAACAATTGCATTATTTGTATTGTTGCTCAATTTTCTCATCTTTGGCTATTGAAAACTCAGGTTGGTAGGTTGGCTCCTCTGGTTTTTCTATGTGAACATAGATGTGGGCAAAAGAAGGTACATATATTTCAGTACATTATTAATTTCTGATTCTATAAGATGCTTCAACTTTTACTCGTCCTGCTTGAGTCCAACTTTCTAAGGAGCCCTGGCTTCTTTTATTTATGAGTGGTACACTGAAATATTAAAATCTGGGCAATAAACACTGAGATCTGAATACTAAGTCTCCCTGGGGTGCTACTACTTTCAGACATTCTCAGAGTGAGTGAGGAAATACATGCATACATGTTAACCAATACAGACACATATATTGTCTATATTTTTATCTATATTGGTATTTATGCATTGCATAAATACACACACACAAGCATACACAAATCAAAACAAAAATGCACAATCCATGCCGAGTCCTGCATCGCCCACTCTGAGTTGTGCCAGCCTTTCTTGTTTTTAACTTCCTTCTCCAACTTGAGAAATGTGGCCCTCATTTGCTACAGGATCTTTACTTGTTCATACTACTGTACTCATAGTTTCAAAACTGCTTAGAAACTATGACTGATTAGAACACTGTGTTTGTGCACAGTTCTTTCTGTGTTTAACTTTACAAAACATTGTTCGCCAAAGTTTCTTAAAGCAGCACTTGACACCCTGTGTATTCCATCTTGGATTCCAGCCATGTGGTGGTGGATTTCTATTTGAGTTTTACATTCAGCACATGAACTCTGTAGCGTACAGCTCAATGGGCTTTGATAGATGAATGGAGTGGGCGTCCATGGGCACAGTCCCTCCAGAACACCATTACTCCAAACCTCTCTTCTGCTTCCTCCTACAGTCCTACAAGGACTGCTGTCCCCCAGTCCTTGTCCACCACTCATCTGGACTCCCCACTATCCCATAGTTAGACCTAATTCATAATATTGTGTGAATGGAATTGTATAATAACATACAGTCTCAGACTTGGCTTCTTCCACTAGACAAAGTGCATTTAAGAGTCATGAAGGTGTAAATCCATAATTCCTCACTCTGTTTTCTTCAATTGCTGCCTAGGATCCTGCTGTATGAATGCAACAGGTTGAAGGACATGTCTGTTGGCCTGCAATGCTTCGTAACTGCTAATAAAGGCTATAAACATGTGAGTTCAGTTTTTTCATGGATATGCATTCTCATTTCTTTTGAGATGAGATTGCTGGATCACATGGGACATACATATATAACTTTACTTCTAAAAGAAAATTGCCAAATTGTGTTCCAGAGGAGTGCAGTGTGCATTTCCACTTGGTACACACGAGAGATCAATTGTTCCACGTCCCCTCAGCCACCTGGAATCGGGACCTTCTCTTTTTCCTTCCTCCTTCCCTTCCATTTTTCCTTTCTTTTTTTTTTTATATTTTAGTCATTCTAATAGCTCTGCAGGGGTAGCACATTGTCATTTTAAATAGCATTATCCAATAACTAATGATATTGAGTATCCTTCCACATGCTTTTTGGCAATGAATCAATTTTTTGCCCACTTTTGTACTGGACTGTTTGTTGTTGTTGTTGTTGTTGTTGTTGTTGTTTATTTGTTTGTTTCTGTTGAAATTTTCAGTTTTTTATTCATCTTGTACACAAGTTCACAATCATAAATGTGATTTGCAAACATTTTCTGCCAACCTATGGCTTTTGTGTCATTCTCTTTTTTCCACATTTTTTTTTAAATTGGTGCATGATATTTGTAAATAGTAATGTTGTTTGAAGAGCCTCCGTATTGATTTCCATAGTGCTTATTCTAATTTGCCATCCCATCAACTGTGTAAAATTGTTCCCCTTTCTTCACATCCTCACCAGTGTTTTTTTATTTGTATTCTTGATGGCTGACATTCTGAAGAGAGAACCTACAGAATGGGAGAAAATCTTGGCTCGCTACTCTTCTGACAGAGGATTACTATCCAGAATATATAAAGAACTCAAAAACTTTACACCAAAAAAGTCAAATAACCCAATTAATAAATACGCAAATAAATTGAATAGACACGTCTGAAAAGAAGAAACACAAATGACCAAAAATATATGAATTAATGTTCAACATCATTAGCAATCAGGGAAATGCACCTCAAAACTCCACTGAGATTCCATCTCACTCCTGTCATTCTCTTTAACAACATCTTTCAGCGAATAAAATGCTTTGCTTTTAGTTAAATTTGAATGATCGATTTTCTCTTCAAAAATTGTCCTTTTTGTATCTTATCTAAAGACTTATTTATCCAGGTTTATTCTTTTACCACTAACACATAGTCTTAGGTGCTCTAATTTCATGGAAAGTATAAAAATTAGATGCCAAAAGATCTCCACCTTTTCAGCACTTTGTTATATTTCCTTTGTTTTCCTTTCTCCTTTTTTCCTTCCCTTTTGTTAGTTGAGCATTATTGTGGTTCTGTTTTACTTCCTCTGTTCACTATTTAAACATTCTGGTTTTCCGTGTTGTCCTGAGGTTCATGTTGATGCCGACTCCTTCCTCATTCAGACTCTACTTTCAAGTAAAATACTACACGACCTCGGATGTGCTGCTATGAACTTGAAGCAGTAAGTCCTCAGTTCCTCCCTCCCATCCTTTATGCCATGTTACTTTTGCATAAACACACAGCAAACTTAGTGTAAACGTGCAGCATGCTGCTATTAGTTCTGCTTTAGACAGTTACCTTTTAGAGCAACTACCAACAGGCAAAACATGAATGCTGTCAACCTAACTTATTTGGTTTCCAATGTTCTTCAACTTTTTGTGTAAATCCAAGTTTTTGAACAGTATCATACTTCTTTTGCCTAAATAACTTCCTTTATGTTTCTCTAAAGTAGGTCTGGTGCAATGAATATCCTCACAAAAATCCTTTTTGGTTTTTGAAATATATTTTTGCTGGATATAATCATCAAAAATACTGATTTTTTTCAGCCTTTAAACATGAAACTCCATTTTCCTCTTGTTTGCATGGTTTCTGACAAGAAATCTCTTATAATCATTATCTTTGTTTCTCTATATTTAATGTGTCTTTTTTTCTGTGACCCTCATCTAAGATTTTGTTTGTCTTTGTGTTCATCCATTTGAATATGACAAATCGACCTACTATCTATGTGTGTTCTTTGTAACTTCTCAATGTTGGGTTTATATTCACTTTTCTGTCCCTTCCCTCAAGTGCCATGGTACTCACAGGTGTCCTCAGAACAACAAGGTTTATTGCCATTTACCCAGCATATGGGGGATTTTGTTCTCCACGGAAGAAGGCATCATGAGTCTGGGCAGCTACATAAACATCCTGGAGGGGTTGCTCTTCTCCTCCCTAAGGTCTCACCTCCAAGGGACACTTCTTTAAAGACGTTTAAATCTCTTTTGTGAGAGTTCAGTGGGATTTGTAGAGAAATAACTGAAGAGTCTGTGGATTTCCTCCAATTCTACAGCATCCAGGGGCTTCCTACTCATTCACAGGCACACCTGTCTTCCACCAAACTTCCTATTATCTGCCCTAGGGACTGGGTGGGTCTGTCCAGTGAAGTCAGGGCTCACTTCTTATCTCTCTCTCCAAGCGCACATTTACCCTCAGACTTTGGACCATAGCAAATTTCCTACGCTTTCAGATCTTAGATGAATTCAAGAGCATGTGGGAATTTGCAATTTGTCCCACTTCTCTTCCATGCAAGGGTATATGACACCTTCTAGCTCTCTAAACCTTACGTGGAAACAAAGATCTTACATTCACTTTGAGAGTAAATTCACTAAGGGTGTGGAATTAAATCTCACTTTCCCAAATCCTACAATACGACGTAGCTCTGCATTTAAATGGAATGTAGAGATTATAGATACAAAATGGATAACTTGAGTTACTTTCAATCCTATGTCACTGTTACAGTTTGGATATGTGGTTCCCCTCAAATTTCATGTGTGAGACAGCATAGGAATGTTCAGAGGTGAAATGATCAGATTATAAGAGTGGCGATCCAATCAGTGGGTTGATCTATATGAATGGATTAATGGGTGGTAACTGTAGACAGGTCAGGCATGGCTGGAGGAAGCAGGTCACTAGGGGTGTGCCCAGGCAGATTATATTACCCCTGGCTCCTTGTATTCAAGCCCTCTCTGCTTCTGGCTCTCATGAACAAAGTAGCTTCCCTCAACCACTCTTTTGTGCCATGATGTTCTGCCTCACCTCCAGCCCAGAGCTATGGAGTAGGTCAACTATGGACAGAACCTCTGAAACTGTGAGCCACAATAAGCCTTTCCTGATCTAAGTTGTTCTTGTCAGGTCTTTTGGTCACAGTGATGCAAAGCTAATACTCACTCTTAATAACTTGGAATGCTTTAAACAGCACATACAACAATGTGTAATTTTTGAGATAAGTACACATTTTTGTTCATGCGCAAAGTATTTAACTGTATTTTAGTAATAAGGTTAAAAATTGAAATGCATTCTTCTATTTTCATTATTCCTAGCTTTAAAATAAAGAACAAAGGAAGACCATTATTATTGTACTTCTCACTAGTTCTACTGACAAAAGTTTTATCATACTAAGAAGAATGGATGATCCAAATTCATCCTCCAGAAGTCATAAATACGTGGGGTGTACCACTGCTGGAGCTGTGCAGTAACCTTGAGGCAGATGTTTAAATCTGAACACTTAGTTGGCCCTGTCAGCTCAAACCCATTTGCTTTTATTCCAATGTGTAAATATCCAAGACCTGCACTGTGTCTTATCACCCAGGGGATCCCAACATGCTTACCTAACAAGAAATACTCTTAATTTTCTCCTACGCTTTTTGAGCCATTATGCATTCCCAGCCTTCCCTGGTGGTAAGAACCGTAAGAATTAACTATGCTACCTCTAGAATTCTAAGACTCCATTGTCTCATAGTATAATTTGAGATAGAAACTTGGTCATTTTCAAGATGGGGTATCAGTCTCTGACAGCTTCTCAAGCTAACAAAAAAACAAAAATGGCCTTTTAGGTGTTTCTGCTTTTCAAAATGTTCTAGGGAATATTTTGATGTGGACAATGGAAGAATTCCATGTAGGGTCTATTGCCTAGAAATTAGAAGGTCGGGGGATTTTAGTCCTGCCTGGACATTAATAAGCCGTGTGATCTTGATGAGGAAAATGGAAGAGAGAGGAAATGGACACCAATAACCACTGGCTTCTGCTACTATGAGAAGTGCCTCATGCAGGCTAATCTGTTTCATTTTCACAATGAGCCAGTGAGATGGATTTTGTTTTTCTATTTTGCAGATGAGAGGACTAGGGACTAGCGTTTAAGTGGCTTGCTCAGTTTGCATAGCTTATGAACTCAAAAGCTGTTTTCCTCATTACAGCCAATACCATTTTTTCAGTTTCAGAAGGCAGTGGACTTCAGCAGAACTTTTGCTTTAGGAACAGAGGTGGGAGGAAGAGCTGGGGATTGTGGCTTGATGGACTGTTTTGTTTTTCCCTTTCCTTTTGGAACTCATATGTCCAGAAGGATATGGTGCATAATCCTTCATGAAAGAACTCTTAACCGTAAAGTGATCAGAATTTATTTACCATTTAAAATGAAATCATATTAAAACCAACATTAATAGCATTCTTCATCTGACACGACTGCATTCTTTATCTCCAGTTCTACTGGTTTCCTGCAGAGTGAACCCTGCTTATGTCCCACTCCTCACTCCCGGGATGGAGCTCTACATCAGCATGGTCCACTCAGGGTCAGGGCTTCAGAGCATGGACACAGTGACACTGTGTTCAAAATCCACTTCCACTGTTTGCTGCTGGGTAACTCCAAGCAAATATTTAATCTCTCATATTAGTTTCCTGGAAAAACATGGTGTCGCAAACTGGGTAACTGCAGACACCAGAAATGTTCTATTCTGGAGACAAGATGTCTAAAATGAAGGTGTCTGCAGGGCCATGGTCCCTTCAGACTCTGAGTAGACTCCTTTCTTGTCTCTTCTGAACTCCTGGTGGGAGCCAGTAGTCCTTGGTGCTCCTTGGTTTGCAGGTATATCACTCGGATCCCTGCCTCCGTCACCGCATGGCCTTCTCCCCAAGAGTATCTGTGACTCTCTCCTGATAAGGACACCACCCATATTGGATTAAGGGCCCACCCTACTCTGCCATCCCTCATCTTGAGGAATCACATCCTCAACGCCCTGCCTCCATCCAGCTGTCACCGTCGCTGCTGAAAGCACCTGGAGAGCAGCTGGCCTGAACACAACTGCCCTGATGACCGCGATACTGAACTAAAAAGAAGAAGCGATTCTGCAGAATAAAAAAATGGGTATCAAGTGTAAATTCTGCTCCATGTTTTTCCTTCTCTCATGATGAGTGTGCATGTGCGCGCACGCACACACACACACACACACACACACACACACAATCAGATCATATACCAAGTGGGTTTCTGGGTTACAGTGACATGAAATTTTCCTGGAGGAGGTCTACATTTCACAAAGGCATTATGCAAACATACTCAAAAATTAACTCAATAACCAACTGAAGCTGAATAAGGATTTAAAGACTACAGTGCTAGTCAACGTGCCAAGAGAAAAAAGTGCATCTAAAGACAAGTATATATGTGTGTTGATTGTGTATGTATTTTTTTGGTTATTTTTAAGATTTCTAAAATTCATTCACGTTCATAGTTGATCTGGGAATACTACCTATCCTTGAAGAAAAAACAAAACTATAAAATGCAGCACAAAGTTCACTTCTTTTTTTTTTTTTTTCAGCTTAAGATCTAAGGTTCTGATGCAAACCAGCAGCTTTCAAAACCTGGTTTCCTTTATTTAGAGAGTGCACAGAACATATTTGGGACACAAGAAGAAAATACTAAAATTATTTACCCATATTTCTGCAATGCTATATTATTATTTCTCTTTAGCCAGGTCATGAGGCACACTATTGATACTGTCACTTTTTATACTTCATATATTATACTCAAAACCTTTATAAAGAAAAAAAACATATCTTAAAAGCCATAATCCCATAAGCAAATATGTTACAGATTCTACTTAACAATGATGGTGTTTAAGGATTTCTGTGACATGAGGTTGGTACAAGCCACAGAGTATCCTATAGTCACAAGACACTGTCTGGGGAAGGCAGAGGTATCTTTGAAACCTGGGAGTCTGTGAAGAGCCAGAAAGATTGCACTTAGTGATATTTTCTCTTTTTTTGGGGGGGAGGAGGAATGGGAGGCACTGGGGATTGAATTCAGGGGCACTCAAACACTGAGCCACATCCCCAGCTCTATTTTGTATTTAATTTAGATATTGCAATGAGGAGGACACCATTATTCAGAAAAGCATGTTGAGTCAGCATGAAAAGTGCACAGCAGAGGTCCTATGTGGGTCTCTGGGAAAGGGCACTGGCCCCGGCTCCCCCTCAGCAGGAGTGCAATATGGACAGAGAGAGACAAAGGTGGAGATCCAACCTGCATGTCCCTAGGGATCATTTGCAAATTTTCTCTGAACCAGCTTGGCACAGTTTCAGCAGAATAGAGCTGCTATTTATTAAGTAAATGACAAGCCCATCAAATGGCGTGTGCACCCAGCAAGGTGCAGAAAGCCAATTTAATTTTTTTTCTTTTTCTTTAGAAAGATGACTACTAACTGAACAGGACATGGCTAGAATGTGTAGATGAACTGATAAGGACCCCAACCCGATGCAAAATACAGTTGTGGTAGTCTAAGGTAGGAACTAGGAAAACTAGAGAAGCAAGAATATCCAGGTAGCAGCAAAGCCCTGGGAGCTATGAGCAGTTTACTCCCAAGGGCCCTATGTCCCCTTGGCCCTTGGATCTTGACTCGAGGGGAAACCATTAATTAACTGAGTATACCATCCTCCTCATTCATCTGGTGAAGCCCTAACTTTTGGGCCCTCAGAATGTGACCTTACTTGGAAATAGGGTCACTGCAGATGAAAGCAGACAAGATGAAGTTATGCTGGAGTAGGGTAGGCCCTTAACCCAATATAAGTGATGTTTATAAAAAGACAAAATATGAACTGGGCACAGTAGCACATGCCTGTAATCCCAGCTGCTCAGGAGGCTGAGGCAGGAGGATCTCAGGTTCAAAGCCAGCCTCAGCAAAGCAATTCAGTGAGACCCTGTCTCTAAATAAAATGCAAAATAGGGTTGGGGATGTGGCTCAGTGGTCAAGTGCCTTCAAGTTCAATCATTGGTACCCTCCCCCCAAAAAAGAGAGAAAATATGGACACAGGGACATGACCACAGGTTAAATGCCATGTGAAGATAAAGACCAGGGGAAAAGTCTACAAGCCAAGGAATCCCAGAGTGCTAGTAAGCCACTCTAGCTCCACCATGGGACCCAGAATAGAATGCTGAGGAAGAACCCAGCCAAGCATTGATCGCAGACTTTTATCCCTGAGAACTCTCAGAAAGGAATTTCTGTAGTTTAAACCACGCAGTTTGTGGAACTTTCTTACAGCAGCCCTAACTAAATAATACATATAGTTCAGGGTATAGTTTGTAAGAATCACAAGAAAATGGAAATGTATCATTTTGCATTTCTGTTTAGTGTTTCAAAAGGAGTGTCAGGCATTGACATACTCAACAAATTATAAATCCATACGTTCAAGAGAGAATCCACAAATGATGGCTAAAGTTTGCCTGCATTTGCAGGGAAAGCATTTAATCTGAATGTTGTGCTTGGCATACCCAGGGTCAACCTGAATAGATTAGAAGGCAAAAACTTCTGAACAAGAGTATATATTGCTTTTTGTCAGGTTGTGTCTAAAGTCAGTAGAAAAAAAAATCATGCAATAGAAATTCCCCAGATAAAACACACTGCTTACACTCACTAAGAAAAAGTCAAAGCATTCTATGGCTCATCTCTGATCGTTCCACTTAGGACTCCTCCATTCTCCAAACCTTATTTTCCATGAAACAAGGCCACCTCTGTCTGAAAATAAAGCCTGTCCTCCACTATGAACCAATGGTATCTCTACATCCCTGTGGGCTGTGAGAAGGCTCCCCCATACAAAGCTTACAAGTTATGTTTGAGAGATAGACTTTTAATACACAGGGAACTTTTATGGCCTATTAAATAAATCTGTGTATTATCTAAACTAAAAACTACCAGTGATTACCTTATGGTCAACAAATGCTATGATCAACCAATTGTTTAGAATATTAATTTCTCCTCACCCAACTAAAAAGAATCATATGGCAACAATTTATTTTTTTCTTTCCTTCTCACTTAGTTCAAGAATTAACAAATATCTATATTTTGAGCTATCTTTATTACAAACCCTCTAGTTGCAATGACTTTTCTATTAATTCCTAACTCCCTGGGGTATCTCTGCTATAAGCTGTTATGAAGTGGGTAGTTAATAAAAGTTATTGACAGCTTGGTTGACTTGACTTTAAAAAAAAAAGGAATAATTCTCTTGCATGCTGGCAAAAGGACTTTAAGGTTTGAATGTTTCTACAGTACAAAATCAGCCATCCAAAAAATAGATATTTGCAGTTGGCATGGAGACTAAACTGAGCTCATTACTATTCATTCTTAGAAACTTTTTAATCACTTACGAAGTATTTGCAAAATTTAAAAAGCAATTCATGCTTTTGATTCCCTTTAAGAAAAAAACCCTAGATCAGTAGACAGAAAAATTAAATTGGGAATAAAGGCATAAGGCAAGGAGTATTTTTTCAGGATATAATGGTCCCTCACTCTGTTCTGATCTCCCTCCCTCCCTCCTTTCTTGAAAACTAAAATTCAGAGGCAGTTCACTCAGTAAGTAGAGTTCTTAGAGGAAATACATTTATTGGTAAAAGAGAGGCAAATTGTACTCAGGTGTGCAGTCAGGTGATCAAAAAGGAAAGGAAGGTTGCTATAGCAGCCAGTGCAGCCTGCTATTCAGAAACCACTGAAGCTAAGGCACTTGCAGACGGAGAAAAATCATGGCAAAGGTGCAGCCATTGCTCCAAAGTAAAGAGATATCTTCAACGACAATACAGTCCATTCTAAAATTCCCCACCCCTGGCCAGGGTATGGCGATTCCTGATGTATGACTGTACTTCCTCATTCTGAAATTCTGATTTTTCCATTTTAAAATTGTTCCAGTCATTTCTAAATAATGTATCTTAACTTCTCTTTTGCAAGGGCATACTGGTATTTCCTTTGGAAAATAGCTTTACCAAGTTTACAGTGCATAAAATCATATAGGTGTGGGTTAAACTTCTGAGTTACAGAAAACTGACTCACAAACTGGCATGAAAACTAAAAAACTTACTTATAAAAGAGGAAATGTGTGGTGAATGTATTTAAGTGATTCTTCCGAGTGTTTAAGCAATCTCTTGAGTTGTTTGCTCAGCTCAGGCACCTTTGAGCTGAGGTGCAAAAGTGACATTCCCACATGTGCTGTCATGTGCTTCGTCTCTTCAGCCCCAGAGCCCACATCCACTCTTTCTCTGCCTTCTGCTTCTTTGAGGGTACCAATTCTCCATTCTATATCTCTACTCCAGCAGCATTATTAGCAATGCTCATAAAATTGAGCAAATGTTTTTTATTCTTTACAGAATACAATAAAAAACCATGAACTCAAGCCCCTACTTTCAGCCTCTATCCCAATTCAATCCTCCTTTTCTTTTTGAATCTCTAAAAAGGGTAGTTTACACTCTTCCTCTTACCTTCTATTCATATCAGATTTCCATCCCACTATGCCACTAAAATTTTTCCAGCTCAGATGAGTAATGGGCTTTCATAGCCTAATTCCACCAACATTTCAGATCCCTATCTTATGGGTTGTTTCCTACCCTTAGACATCTTCTCCTTCTCTCACCTTCTTCCTGTCCTTCTCCGCATGCTCAGCCCCTCCATCACGGCTACATAAACAGCATCAGCACAACCATGTACCTACCATATCTTAGAATGAAGCAAATAAATGGAATAAGAAAAGAAGGGACATTTATTCTGAAAAAAAGCTAATTAAACCTAAAGATAATGTGCATTACTGTGTTACACTAGATTTTAAGCAGGCTTGGCTATGTTATGTTCTATTATGTTTCATGCTCATGGTGTCTGGTGAATGGTTGTAAACACAGAAAGCAAGTTCATGTGGATCAGGGGAAATATTAAAAAATCAAAATCCACAGCTTCTTTGCATATCTAGATATCCAAGTTTCAAGAAAAATAGTTTATCTGCCACATGCATATCTTTATCATTTTATTAAACTTAGTCATATACTGTGCACTGTTCTGAGCCTTATTTGATTCCTCCTAGAATATATGTTAGAGAGCTTTTTTTTTTTTTTTTTTAAGACCTATGAAAGGAAACTGAGATTAGATTTTTACGCTACTTTCAAACTAAGGAATTAGCTTTCTACAGTTTCCTGTGTTCCAGCGGAAGACTGTTGGGTTAGAATCAAAGACCCTATTACAGCCACAGCAGCGCTGGAACATCCATGTGAGACAGTTATCAGAGCGAGCCACTTCCCAAAGAGCAACACCGTGTGGACTGAGTCACACCACACATGCAGTGGGTTATGTTAAGAGAGGGACCCTTGATAGGTAATCTGACTCTCCATGGTGGGCAGTAAGCAAGCCTGAGCTTCGCTGCAAGAGGCAGGATTTTGTAAAACTGGACTATAAGTAAACTTCCATTTGCTCCAGAGGAAAACACCATGCCTATCTGCCAAGACTGTTCTTTGCACAAACATCCATGAACAAGTAGTCTGGAAAAGGACCAGTGCCTGTGCTGAAGAAAGGTAAGGAAACATAAGAACCACAGAGAATCTTCTCCCAATACCCATTCATATCAATATCATAGCCCATACATATCAACTTCATTCTCTTTAACAGAATGCATAGTGTTCCACAGCCACAATACTTTGGTAGTCTTTTTTTACTGTACATTTAACTAGTTTTTGATAATTTACCACTAAAATGTTGTTGTAAGCACTCTTTCTTACACATACATCTTTGTGCAGAAGGGTGAATAGATCTGTGAGATCAGTTTTTGTAAATAGAATTCATGGAGTAAATGGTAGGCATATTATTACAATTTTGATAGATACAGATAGATGTGTTTCCAAAACTACATTCAATATTTGCCGCAGTCTGGCTGGGCACAAAATAACCGAGCCACCACAAAAAACTTGTAGATTCAAACAGCAGCTCTTTATTCCCTAACTGTCACCGGCACTCTACACGCACCTTCTGGGAAAATACACTCCCTCCACCGGGCTCTGTGTACCAATACTCTCAGAACCCCAGAGAACTCCATGGGAACTCCAGGAGCAGGCGCCTGAGGCAGCAGGATACGCCCTATTCCCAACAGGATGGAGCCACCCTAATCCAGCAGGATCCACCCTAAACCTGGAGCCACCCTAATCCCTGAGCAGGGTCACCTTTTAACCAAAAATGCCATGCGTCATTCCTACTTGGCTATGGCTCTCAGCAAATATTGTTAGATTTCTCTTTCTAGGATGAAAATACTTGACAAGAACAACATAAAGTTGGAAAAGTTATTTTGGCTCATGGTTTCAGAGGTTTGATCCAATGGGAGTGAAATCATTACTCTGGCCCTGAGGTGGGGCAGAACATCATGGCAGAAGAGTGTGGTGGAAGACCACTACTCTGTTCATGGGGCCAGGCATAAGCATTTTGAGGTGACCCCTCATATCCAAACCATAACACAATAGAATATATTACATATATTCCATATCCTATGATATATAATCTGTGTTAACCTAAGTAATAAAAATATACTGGATATTTTCATTAGCATGTGTCTACTATAAATGAGATTCAACATTCTTTTATTGGGTTTAATAAATCATTTTTGTTTTGTAAATACATTATTTTTCATTTTATTATCTTAGAATTTTCTGCTTATATATTGCCTATTTTTCTATTAGATTATTGGACATTTTCATGATTTTATGAGCATTAGATTTTATAAATTAGTGAATTTGGTCTTTTCACTTCCAATATATTGCAAATTTTTTTCTTAGTTTACTGTTCATCTTTGACTTTATAAATGGCATTTTTCAAAACAAAATTAATTTCATGGAATCAAATTTATTCATTGTTTCCTTTGTGAATTCCAAGTTTGTTATATACATAAGTTTCTCACATTCCTAAAACATATCACCAGATTTTCCTCATGGTTTCTTTTGAAAATTTGGTTCAGGAGAAAGGGAAGATGGCCGCGAAGGGAGTGCAGTAACTCCGAGTACTGCGTCACTGTGAGGGAAAATGATGAGTTAGAACGGCTAAAAGCTATCTGGTTAGGAATTTCCAGCAAAATTGGGGTGCTCCAAAACCTAGTGGAAGGATTTTCATTGCACGAGGATCAGCTTCAGGGGCTCAAAAGCGAGCGATTTGTCCGTACGGAGCGCTTATTGTTCGGCAGATCGCCCTGCGGCTGGAGTCTGCGGAGCGCACTGGGAAACGATGGGCTGGTGGCGCAGAGATACAGCGATGCTGATTCTGCGGGCTCCTGCCAGCTAGGCATTTGCTGAGCTCGGAGCTGAATTCTGGGTTGGAGACGGGGAAGGAAACGGTCCAGTTCGGTTCTCCACACCGGTCAGACCACGGAGGAAGCCAGCGGCCACCATCTTGGAGAGCTGACGTCACCATCCTTGTTTTCGACTGATTGCAGCTCTTTCAGCTATAGAACAGGTAATTTCAGGCTGACAATTGTCTGCGTCTCGTAGACAAATTGCTCAGACTTAGTGCTAAATAACACGCGGAAACTGCTTCTTGGAGCCTGCTCCTATCAGAACACGCACCGAGCCCGGAGCGGCGGAGCTCCGGCTACCGGAGCTGCTCTGGCCCAGGGCTATAGAACCCGTGGAAACTGCTTCTTGGAGCCTGCTCCTGTCGGAGCATGCACCAAGTCCGGAGAGGCCGAATTCTGGCTCCCGGAACTGCTCTGGCCCAGGGATAAAGAACCCGCGGAAACTGTCTCTCGGTCCGGGTCCTGCTGAATCCTGTGAAGGCCAGAGGGGCGGAGCAGAGCCGCCGCCAGAGCCCGGAACAGGCCTAGCGACCTGCCGGCGTGGTGTCGCGTCGCCCCGGCTAGAGCAGGGGCCGAACAGAGCCGCCGCCAGAGCCCGGAACAGGCACAGCGACCCGCCGGCGTGGTGTCGCGTCGCTCCGGCTAGAGCAGGGGCCGAACAGAGCCGCCGCCAGAGCCCGGAACAGGCACAGCGACCCGCCGGCGTGGTGTCGCGTCGCTCCGGCTAGAGCAGGGGCCGAACAGAGCCGCCGCCAGAGCCCGGAACAGGCACAGCGACCCGCCGGCGTGGTGTCGCGTCACTCTGGCTAGAGCAGGGGCCAAACAGAGCCGCCGCCGGGGCCCGGAGCAGGCCCAGCGACCCGCCGGCGTGGTGTCACGTCGCTCCGGTTGGAGCGGGGGCCGATCAGAGCCGCCGCCTGTGCCCGGAACAGGTCCAGCGACCCGCCGGCGTGGTGTCTCGTCGCTCCGGCTAGAGCGGGGGCCGAACAGAGCCGCCGCCAGAGCCCGGAACAGGCCCAGCGACCCGCCGGCGTGGTGTCGCGTCGCTCCGGCTAGAGCGGGGGCCGAACAGAGCCGCCGCCTGCGCCCGGAGCAGGTCCAGAGACCCGCCGGCGTGGTGTCGCATCGCTCCGGCTCGAGCAGGGGCCGAACAGAGCTGCTGCCAGAGCCCGGAATAGGCCCAGCGACCCGCCGGCGTGGTTGTCAAGAATCCCCAATTGGAGTAGGGGGAAAGCAGATCCTCCACCCGCGTCCGCAAGGTAGGCAGGCCTGTGACAGTCTGGCAGAACAGCCCCAGCGGCCTGCCGGCGTGGTAGACACGTCACACCACTTGGGGGAGGGGCAGAGCAGAGCCGTTCCCCGAGCCTGGATCAGGCCCAGCGGCCCGCCAGCGTGGCAGTCACATCACTCCATTTGGAGTAGGGGCAGAGCAGAGCCGTTCCCCGAGCCTGGATCAGGCCCAGCGGCCCGCCAGCGTGGCAGTCACATCACTCCATTTGGAGTAGGGGCAGAGCAGAGCCGCAGCCCGCGCCCAGAACAGGCACAGCGACCTGCCGGGGTGGTAGTCACGACAACCCAATTGGAGAAGGGGCAAAGCAGAGCCGCCGCCCACGCCTGCAAGGTAGTCAGATCCGCGACTAACTGGTGGAACAGGCCCAGGGGTTCACGGACGTGGTGACGTGGTAGACACGTCACACCAATAGGAGGAAGGGCAGAGCAGAGCCGCTGCCCGCGCCTCCAAGGTAGGCAGACCTGCGACCGACCGGCAGAACAGTCCCAGCGGCCCACCAGCGTGGTAGACAGATCACCCCAATTGGAGGAGGAGCAGAGCTGCCGCCCGCCCCTGCAAGGGAGACTTTTCAACTATACAAGAGCAATATAAATATATAGGGGGAAAAATTTCAAAAACACAATAGTTTCACCAAGCAGAAAGAAACACGAGCAATATGAAAAGACAAGGAAAGAAAGGACCACAAGCAATGCAGGTCAACTCAACTTTAGAAGAGGTTATAGCTGCAGCAGATGGAATGTCAGATAAAGAATTCAGGATATACATGCTGCAAATGATCTGGAGTCTCAAGGAAGACATTAGACAGCAAAATCAGACAATGAAAGATCATTTCGACCACTTCGACAATGTATTACATAAACAAATCCAAGAAGCAAAAGATCAACTATACAGGGAGATAGAGGTAATAAAAAACAAACAAACAGAAATCCTAGAAATGCAGGAAGCAATAAACCAACTTAAAAACTCAATTGATAATACTACCAGCAGAGTAGAACACTTAGAAGATAGAACATCAGACAATGAAGACAAAGTATTTCAACTTGAAAAGAACATAGATAGCTCAGCAAAACTGTTAAGAAACCATGAGCAGAACATCCAAGAAATATGGGATAATATAAAGAGACCAAACTTAAGAGTCATTGGGATACAGGAAGGTATAGAGGTCCAAACCAAAGGAATGAACCACCTGTTCAATGAAATAATACGAGAAAACTTCCCAGACTTGAAGAATGAGACAGAATCCCAAATCCTAGAAGCATACAGGACGCCGAATGTGCAAAATCATAAGAGATCCACACCTAGACACATTATAATGAAGATGCCCAACATACAGAATAAGGAGAGAATTTTAAAAGCTACAAGAGAAAGGAAGCAGATTACATTTAGGGGTAAACCAATCAGGATAACAGCTGATCTTTCAACACAGACTCTGAAAGCTAGAAGATCCTGGAATCACATATTTCAAAAACTGAAAGAAAATGGGTTCCAACCAAGAATCATGTATCCAGCGAAATTAAGCTTCAGGATGGAAGATGAAATTAAAACCTTCCACGATAAACAAAAGTTAAAAGAATTTGCAGCTAGAAAACCATGTCTTCAAAACATCCTCGGCAAAACATTACAGGAAGAGGAAATGGAAAATAACAATGAATACCAACAGTGGGAGGTAGGACAGTAAAGGGGGGGAAAATAATCAAAAAAGGAAAACAAACCATGTTTAGTAACATAAATAAACAATTATGGCTGGAAGAACAACCCATATCTCAATAATAACCCTAAATGTTAATGGCTTAAACTCACCAATCAAGAGACACAGGCTAGTAGAATGGATCACAAAACAAGACCCAACAATATGCTGCCTACAGGAGACGCATTTGATAGGAAAAGACATAATAGACTGAAGGTGAAAGGTTGGGAAAAATCATATCACTCATATGGACTTAGGAAACAAGCAGGAGTGTCCATACTCATATCAAATAAAATAGATTTCAAGCCAAAGTTAATCAAAAGGGATAAAGAGGGACACTACATACTGCTCAAGGGAACCATACACCAACAAGACATAACTATCATAAATATATATGCCCCAAACAATGGTGCAGCTATGTTCATCAAACAAACTCTTCTCAAGTTTAAGAGTCTAATAGACCAACATACAATAATCATGGGAGACTTCAACACACCTCTCTCACCACTAGACAGATCTTCCAAACAAAAGTTGAATAAGGAAACTATAGAACTCAATAACACAATTAATAACCTAGACTTAATTGATATATATAGAATATACCACCCAACATCAAGCAGTTACACTTTTTTCTCAGCAGCACATGGATCCTTCTCAAAAATAGATCATATATTATGTCACAGGGCAACTCTTAGACAATATAAAGGAGTGGAGATAATACCATGCATCTTATCTGATCATAATGGAATGAAACTGAAAATCAACGATAAAAGAAGGAAGGAAAAAACATGCATCACTTGGAGAATGAACAATTGGTTACTAAATGATCAATGGGTTATAGAAGACATCAAGGAGGAAATTAAAAAATTCTTAGAGATAAATGAAAGCACAGACACAACATATCGGAATCTATGGGACACATTAAAAGCAGTTCTAAGAGGAAAATTCATTGCTTGGAGTTCATTCCTTAAAAAAAGAAAAAACCAACAAATAAATGATCTCATACTCCATCTCAAAATCCTAGAAAAAGAAGAGCAAAACAACAGCAAAAGAAGTAGAAGGCAAGAAATTATTAAAATCAGAGCTGAAATTAATGAAATCGAAACAAAAGAAACAATTGAAAAGATTGACAAAACTAAAAGTTGGTTCTTTGAAAAAATAAATAAAATCGACAGACCCTTAGCCATGCTAACGAAGAGAAGAAGAGAGAGAAATCAAATTACTAGCATACGGGATGAAAAAGGCAATATCACAACAGACACTTCAGAAATACAGAAGATAATCAGAAACTATTTTGAATCCTTATACTCCAATAAAATAGAAGATAGTGAAGGCATCGATAAATTTCTTAAGTCATATGATCTGCCCAGATTAAGGCAGGAGGATATTGACAACCTAAACAGACCAATATCAATTGAGGAAATAGAAGAAACCATCAAAAGACTACCAACTAAGAAAAGCCCAGGACCGGATGGGTATACAGCAGAGTTTTACAAAACCTTTAAAGAGGAACTAACACCAATACTTTTCAAGCTATTTCAGGAAATAGAAAAAGAGGGAGAACTTCCAAATTCTTTCTACGAGGCCAACATCACCCTGATTCCTAAACCAGACAAAGACACTTCAAAGAAAGAAAACTACAGACCAATATCTCTAATGAACCTAGATGCAAAAATCCTCAATAAAATTTTGGCAAATCGGATTCAAAAACATATCAAAAAAATTGTGCACCATGATCAAGTAGGATTCATCCCTGGGATGCAAGGCTGGTTCAATATACGGAAATCAATTAATGTTATTCACCACATCAATAGACTTAAAAATAAGAACCATATGATCATCTCGATAGATGCAGAAAAAGCATTCAACAAAGTACAGCATCCCTTTATGTTCAAAACGCTAGAAAAACTAGGGATAACAGGAACTTACCTCAACATTGTAAAAGCAATCTATGCTAAGCCTCAGGCTAGCATCATTCTGAATGGAGAAAAATTGAAGGCATTCCCGCTAAAATCTGGAACAAGACAGGGATGCCCTCTCTCACCACTTCTGTTCAACATAGTTCTCGAAACACTGGCCAGAGCAATTAGACAGACGAAAGAAATTAAAGGCATAAAAATAGGAAAAGAAGAACTTAAATTATCACTATTTGCAGATGACATGATTCTATACCTAGCAGACCCAAAAGGGTCTACAAAGAAACTATTAGAGCTAATAAATGAATTCAGTAAAGTGGCAGGATATAAAATCAACACACATAAATCAAAGGCATTCCTGTATATCAGCGACAAATCCTCTGAAATGGAAATGAGGACAACCACTCCATTCACAATATCCCCCCAAAAAATAAAATACTTAGGAATCAACCTAACAAAAGAGGTGAAAGACTTATACAATGAAAACTACAGAACCCTAAAGAGAGAAATAGAAGAGGATCTTAGAAGATGGAAAAATATACCCTGTTCATGGATAGGCAGAACTAACATCATCAAAATGACAATATTACCAAAAGTTCTCTATAGGTTTAATGCAATACCAATCAAAATCCCAATGGCATTTCTTATAGAAATAGAGAAAGTAATCATGAAATTCATATGGAAAAATAAAAGACCCAGAATAGCAAAAACAATGCTAAGCAGGAAGGGTGAATCAGGCGGTATAGCGATACCAGACTTTAAACTATACTACAGAGCAATAGTAACAAAAACAGCATGGTACTGGTACCAAAACAGGCGGGTGGACCAATGGTACAGAATAGAGGACACAGAAACCAACCCACAAAACTACAACTATCTTATATTTGATAAAGGGGCTAAAAGCATGCAATGGAGGAAGGATAGCATCTTCAACAAATGGTGCTGGGAAAACTGGAAATCCATATGCAACAAAATGAAACTGAATCCCTTTCTCTCGCCATGCACTAAAGTTAACTCAAAATGGATCAAGGAGCTTGATATCAAATCAGAGACACGGCGTCTGATAGAAGAAAAAGTCGGCTACGATCTACATACTGTGGGGTCGGGCTCCAAATTCCTCAATAGGACACCCATAGCACAACAGTTAATAACTAGAATCAACAAATGGGACTTACTCAAACTAAAAAGTTTTTTCTCAGCAAAAGAAACAACAAGAGAGGTAAATAGGGAGCCTATATCCTGGGAACAAATCTTTACTCCTCACACTTCAGATAGAGCCCTAATATCCAGAGTATACAAAGAACTCAAAAAATTAGACAACAAGATAACAAATAACCCAATCAACAAATGGGCCAAAGACATGAACAGACACTTCTCAGAGGAGGACATACAATCAATCAACAAGTACATGAAAAAATGCTCACCATCCCTAGCAGTCAGAGAAATGCAAATCAAAACCACCCTAAGATACCATCTCACTCCAGTAAGATTGGCAGCCATTATGAAGTCAAACAACAACAAGTGCTGGCGAGGATGTGGGGAAAAGGGTACACTTGTTCATTGTTGGTGGGACTGCAAATTGGTGCAGCCAATCTGGAAAGCAGTATGGAGATTTCTTGGAAAGTTGGGAATGAAACCACCATTTGACCCAACTATTCCCCTTCTCGGTCTATTCCCTAAAGACCTAAATAGAGCATGCTACAGGGACACTGCTACATCGATGTTCATAGCAGCACAGTTCACAATAGCAAGACTGTGGAACCAACCTAGATGCCCTTCAATAGACGAATGGATAAAAAAAATGTGGCATTTATACACAATGGAATATTACTCTGCATTAAGAAATGACAAAATCATAGAATTTGGAGGGAAATGGATGGCATTAGAGCAGATTATGCTGAGTGAAGCCAGCCAATCCCTAAAAAACAAATGCCAAATGTCTTCTTTGATATAAGGAGAGTAACTAAGAACAGAGTAGGGACGAAGAGCATGAGAAGAAGATTAACATTAAACAGGGACGAGAGGTGGGAGGGAAAGGGAGGGAGAAGGGAAATTGCATGGAAATGGAAGGAGACCCTCAGGGTTATACAAAATTACATACAAGAGGTAACGAGGGGAAAGGGAAAAATAATACAAGGGGGAGATATGAACTGCAGTAGAGTGGGTAGAGAGAGAAGAGGGGAGGGGAGGGGAGGGGAGGGGGGTAGTAACGGATAGGAAAGGCAGCAGAATACAACAGACCCTAGTATGGCAATATATAAATCAATGGAAGTGTAACTGATATGATTCTGCAATTTGTAAACGGAGTAAAAATGGGAGTTCATAACCCACTTGAATCAAAGTGTGAAATATGATATATCAAGAACTATGTAATGTTTTGAACAACCAACAATAAAAAAAAATATAAAAAAATAAATAAATAAATAAATAAATAAATAAATAAAAAATTTGGTTCAGTACATAAACCTGGAATTCTTTCGGTGTAAGAAGTAAGGTAAGTGTCCATATGTCTTATTTCCATATGACCTACTTGTTTTGAGGCACCATTAATGAATGACTTATGTCTCATTGAGTTAAAATGTTATGTGTCAAATACTATATTGCTGGATATACATCTTTATTCTATATGATTTTACCTTGATATGTATGTCAACTCATGTGATACGGATATGAATTCATGCCAAGCTTTTGTGAAGGCTCCAGTGTATTAATGGTCCTTTCAGATAATTGATAGCCCTGGTAACACTTTTTTTGTTGTTTGTTATCAGTAATTATCTTTAAACTCAGAAATTTTCAATTACAGATACTTTTTAAGTCCAAAGATTTATTGGTCTTAGAACTTTTGGGGTAGAAAAACTAATCACATTAAACATAAATATTACTTTAGAGTAAATTCACAGATACTATATATAAAAATATTATGTGTGTATTGTAAAAACAATAGTAAACAGTGTAAAAATGTCTGTCAATTTCAACAAGTCTAGTACTGTATTATCCTATTACTTGTAAGGATCATTTTTACAAAGAGTGATTTTTGTTATGTTTTAAGTATATAATAAGATGTGAGCAAGATAATGATAATTTAATAGTGAAAATAACTATCTTAGGTTTAGTTATATTGTCTTCTACATATGAAACAATGTTTAAAATGACAGACATTAATTTGTGTTCCTTATTCTTCTAAGGCATTAAAATTAATGTTATTTCATAGGGAAGGGCTATAGTATATGTTCTTCTCATATACAGAAAATATTCATCTATTTTATTTTATTTTATTGCCAATTTTTGGCATAAATGACTTAAATTTTATCCAATAAATTTTTAAGCACTATAGACATATCACAATTTTCTTAGATTGGCCTCTCAATATGATAAAGTATACTTTTTAAAAGATTCTAAGATTAAAAGCAATCTTCTCTTTCTTGTACATATACCATGGATATATGCAGCATTTGTTTGCTAATATGGTATTTCAAATTTTTACAATCCAGTGAGTTTGGTATAGAGTTTTGTAATACCATATTTGGGCATATTGCTAAAGTTTAGTAGGCTTTAAGAATAAACTTTGAGAAAATATATTTTGACACAAATACATATTTTTAGTTAAAATTATAGGATACATGCTGCATTCTTTTTTCAAACTGTAAACTGTAAACATTTCTTACATTTTTACATTTACTTTATATTTGTTACTTTAATAACTACATTATTTCATATCAAGTCAATGTACTATAATTTACTAAATCATTCTGGTATTGTTGTGCATTCAGGGAGAGAATAATATTTTATGCATGTAAAAAATAATAAACTTTGGAAATTTTCCTTATTTATACATTGAAAAAATATTTTTTTACATAAACTAGTCTTATCCTTAAAAGAGTTTTATTTTTCTGTGAAACATTTTGTCTTATTTTAAGCATTTGGTGTTGGTAAGTCATAAAAAGAAATTGAACAATGTAAGTGGATAATAGGGTATTCACAGTTTGTTTCATCTCATGTTCATTGGGGAAATATTTTTTAGAAAATTAACTATTCCTTCTAGGCTTTAAAATTTAAAAGCATGAATATTATTTTGTTCAACACTATCAGATCCTTTTGTTTATGTTCATAGAAATGTTTTAGGGAAAAGTTTTCTACTAAAATACTTATATTACTTAAATAGAAGAACATAGTAAAATTAAGTTTTCAATTTAAAAAGACAAGATTATAAAATAATAATTCATAGAAAAGAATAAGGAATGACTCATTATAGACCAAAGCAGAACTTATTAAATTAGAAAGTAATCACAGAAATAAATGAGACTAATAAATCCAATTGTTAGCAAAATGGCAAAGTTATTGAATATCATTAAAAAAAACTAAAAACAAGGAAGACAGGTATTCACAAAACAAAGAAAATGGAAAAATCAGCAAGAAATTCTGAGAAAAGAAAATAAATCACTGAGTTTATAAAAGATCTGTAAGTAGAGAGGTGATAAATGTACTTGTATATATATGTATATTTGTACATGTATAGACATACAAATTTCTGATATTCAGAATTTACATTATTTTATAGTCTACCTTTTTTTTTAATTTTATTAGTTCTAATCAGTTATACATGGCAACAGAAAGCTTTTCAATTCATTGTACACAACTGGAGCACAACTTTTCATTTCTCTGGTTGTACATGATGTAGAGTCTCACCACATGTTCAGTGATACATGTAACTAGGGTAATGATATTCACCTCATTCCACATGTTCAGTGATACATGTAACTAGGGTAATGATATTCACCTCATTCCACCATCTTTCCTACCGCATAGTCCCTCCTCTTTCCTCCCTCCCCTTGGCCCAACCAAAGTTCCTCCATTTTTCCCACACTGCCTGCCCCCATTATGGATCTGCATCCACTTATCAGAGAGAACATTTGGCTTTTGGGTTTTGGGAAACGGCTAACTTCACTTAGCATGATACTCTCCAACTCCATCCATTTACCTGCAAATGCAATAATTTTATTCTCTTTTAATGTTGAGTAATATTCCTTTGTGTGTATATACCACAGTTTATTTATCCATTCATCTATTGAAGGGCATCTAGGCTGGTTCCACAATTTAGCTACTGTGAATTGTGCAGCTATAAACATTGATGTGGCTGTGTCCCTGTAGTATGCTGTTTTTAAGTCTTTGGGTATAAACCAAGGAGTGGGATAGCTGGGTCAAATGGTGGTTCCATTACCAGTTTTCCAATGAATCTCTATACTGCTTTCCAGATTGGTTGCACCAATTTGTAGTTCCACCAACAATGTACCAGTGAGGCTTTTCCCCAACGTCCTCGTCAACACTTATTGTTTGTATTCTTGATAAGTGCCATTCTGACTGGTGTGAGATGAAATGAGTAGTTTTGATTTGCATTTCTCTAATTACTAGAAATATTGAACATCTTTTCATATATTTGTTGATCAATTGTATATCTTCTTCTGAGAAGTGTCTGTTCATCTCTTTAGTCCATTTATTTATTGTGTTATATTTTGGTGTCAATTTTTTTTGAGTTCTTTATATATCTGGAGATTAGTGCTCTATCCAACGTGTGTGTGGCAAAAATTTGCTTCCCAAATGTAGGCTCTTTATCTCATTGATTGTTTCCTTTGCTTAGAAGAAACTTTTTAGTTTGAATCCATCCCATTTATTGATCCTTGATTTTATTTCTTGCATTTTAGGAATCTTGTTAAGGAAATCGGGGCCTAAACTGATGTGATGAAGATTTGGGCCTACATTTTCCTCTATTAGGCACAGAGTCTGTGGTGTAATTCCTAGGTCCTTAATCCACTTTGAGATGAGTTTTGTGCATGGTGAGTGATACGGGTTTAATTTCATTTTGCTGCATATGGATTTACACTTTTCCCAGCACCATTTGTTGAAGAGGCTATGTTTTCTCCAATATGTATTTTTGGCACCTTTTTCCAGTATGAGATAACTGTATTTATGTGGGTTTGTCTCTGTGTCTCCTATTCTTTACCATTGGTCTACATATCTATTTTGGTGCCAATATCATGCTGTTTTTTGTTACTATAGTTTTGCAGTATAGTTTAAGGTCTGGTACTGTGATACCTCCTGCTTCACTCTTCTTGATAAGGATGCTTTGGCTATTTTGGGTCTCTTATGTTTCCAAATGAATTTCATGATTGTTTTTTCTATTTCTATAAGGAATGATTTGGGCGTTTAATTGGGATTGTACTGAATCTGTATACAGCTGTGGGTAGTATGGCCATTTTGACAATATTTATTCTGCCTAGCCAAGAGCATCAGAGATCTTTCTATCCTCTAAGGTCTTCTTCTATGTCTTTCTTTAGTCTTCTGTAGTTTTTATTATAAAGGTCTTTCACCTCTTTGTTAAATTGATTCCCAAGTTTTTGGGTTTTTTTGGGGGCTATTGTGAATGAGGTAGTTTTCCTAATTTCTCTTTTAGAGAGTTTATAACTGATATATAGAAATGCATTTGATGTATGGGTATTGTTTTTATATATTGCTATTTTTCTGAATTCATTTATTAATTCTTGAAGTTTTCTGGTGGAACTTTTTGGATCCTCTAAGTATAGAATCATGTCATCAGCAAATAATGATAGTTTGAGTTTTTCTTTTTTCTATTTGTATCTTTTGTCTGTCTAATTGCTCTGGCTAGAGTTTGAAGAACTATGTTGAATAGAATTGGTAAAGGAGGGCAACCTTATCTTGTTCCTGTTTTTAGAGGGAATGCTTCCAATTTTTCTCCATTTAGAATGATGTTGGCCTTGGGTTTACCATAGATAGCTTTTAAAATGTTGAGGTACATTCCCACTAGTTTTTCTAGTGTTTTGAACATGAAAGGGTGTTGTATTTTGTCAAATGCTTTCTCTGCATCAATTGATATAATCATATAATTCTTATCTCTAAGTCTATTGATATGATGAATTATGTTTATTGATTTCCATATGTCGAAACAAACTTGTATCCCTATAATAAACCCCAATTGATCATGGTGCACTATTTTTTAAATATGTTTTTGAATGCAATTTTCCAGAATTTTGTTGAGAATTTTTGCATCTATGGTCATCAGTGATATTGGTCAGAAATTTTTCTTTCCTTGATGTGTCTCTATCTGGTTTTGGTATAGAATGACACTAGCCTCATAGAATAAAGAAAGGTTCCCTTCTTTTCTATGTCATAAAATCATTTGAGGAGTATTAATTTTTCTTTGTAGGTCTTGTAGAACTTGGCTGTGTCCTAGGCTTTTCTTGGTTGGGAGGCTTTTGACAGAGTCTTCTATTTTCTTGCTTGAAACTTATCTGCTTAAATTGTGTATGTCCTCCTTACTTAGTTTGGGTTGATCATATGCCTCTAGAAATTTGTCAGTGTCTTTGAGGTTTTCTATTTTACTGGAGTATAAATTTTCAAAATAGTTTCTAATTGTATTCTCTATTTCAATAGCATCAGTCATAATGTTTCCTTTTCAACACAAATTTTAGTAATTTGAATTTTCTCTCTTTTTCTTTTCATTAGGGTGGCTAAGGGTTTGTCAATTTTATTTATTTTTTCATAGAACAAGCTTTTTGTTTCATCAATTTTTTAAATTCTTTCCTTTGTTGCAATTGCATTGATTTTCGCCATAATTTTAATTATTGTAATTTTTAATTTATCTTAATTATTTCCTGTCTTCTACTTCTTTTGGTGTTGGTTTATTCCTCTTACTAGGGCTTTGAGATGTAATGTCAGGTCATTTATTTGTTGACTTCTTATTCTTTTCATGAATGAACTTTCCTCTTAGCACTGCCTTCATAGTGTCCCAGAGATTTTGATAGGTTGTATCAGAGTTCTCATTTACCTCTAAGAGTTTTTTTTTTTTTAAATCTCTTCCCGATGTCTTCTGTTATCCATGAATTACTCAATACCATATTATTTAGTCTCCAGGTATTGGTGTAGTTTCTATTTTTTATCACTGATTTCTAATTTAATTCCATTATGGTCAGATAGAATGCAGGGTAGTGTCTCTATTTTTTGTATTTGCTAAGAGTTGATTTGTGGCATAACATATGGTCTATCTTGGAGAAGAGGCATGTGCTGCTGAGAAAAAAAGTGTATTCACTCATTGATAGATGAATCTATATATGTCTGTTAAGTCTAAATTATTGTTTTATTGAGTTCTATAGTTTCTTTGTTTAGTTTTTGTTTGGAAGATCTATCCAGTTGTGAGAGAAGTGTGTTAAAATCACCCAGTATTGTTGTGCTGTGGTCTATTTAATTCTTGTAGTTGAGAAGAGTTTATTTGATATACGTAGATGCTCCATTGTTTGGGGCATAGAGATTTATGACTGTTATGTCTTGCTGATGTATGACTCCTTTAAGCAGTATGAAATGTCCTTCTTTATTCCTTTTCATTAACTTTGGTTTGAAGTCCACTTTATCTGATATAAGGATGGAAACTTCTACTTGCTTCCACAGTCCATGTAAGTAATACATTTTTCCCACCCTTTCACCTTCAGTTTGTGGATGTCTTTTTCTATGAGATGAGTCTCTTGAAGGCAGCATATTGTTGGGTCTTTTTTTTTTAATCCAATCTGTCAGTCTATGTCTTTTAATTGATTAATTTAGGCCATTCACACTCAGAGTTATTATTAAAATATGATGTGTATTCCTGGTTATTTTGGTTTATTTTTGGTAAAAACCAAAAAAACTTGACGGGGTTTCTCCTTTAGTGGCCTTTCCTTTAGTGTAGTTCCTGACTTTGCTGTTTTTCATTCCCTCCTCCTTGTGGACTATTTTGATGAGAATGCCCTGTAGTACAGGCTTTCTCACTGTAAATTCTGTCATCTTTTGTTTATCATGAAAGGTATTTATTTCTTCATCAAATCTGAAGCTTAATTTTGCTGGATATAAGATTCTCCGTTGGCATCCATTTTCTTTCAGAGCTTGGTATATGTTGTTCCATGACCTCCTGGCTTTGAGGGTCTGGGTTGAAAAATCTACTGAGATACAAATTGGTCTCCCCATATAGGTGATCAGATTCCTGTCTCTTGAAGCCTTTAAGATTCTATCCTTATTCTCTATGCTAAGCATTTTCATTTTAATGTGCCTTAGTGTGAATCTGTTGTAATTTTGTACATTTGGTGTCCTATAAGCCTCTTATATTTGATTTTCCAATTCATTCTTCATGTTTGGGATTTTTTTATATTATTTAATTGAACAGATTGTACATTCCTTTGGTTTTAATCTTTACGTCTTCCTCTATCCCAATAAATATTGGATTTGGTCTTTCGATGCTATCCCAACATTCTTGGATGTTCTGCTCATGGTTTCTTGCCATCTTCACTGTGTGGTCAACTTTGTTTTCAAGATTGAATACTTTGTCTTCATTATCTGAGGTTCTGTCATCCAAGTGATCTAGTCTGTTGGTGATGCTTTCCATTGAGTTTTTTATTGAGTTTATTGTTTCCTTGATTTCAAGGATTTCTGATTTATTTTTTCTAGAATCTCTCTTTCTTAAAGTAATCTTTGACTACCTGTAATTGCTCTCTTATCTCCTTGTTGGAGTGATCAATTTTGCCTGCATTTCTCTATCATTCTTTAATTTGTAGATCATTTTAATTATGTACACTCTGAACTCCTTCTCTGACATTTCATCCTCTGTGCGGTCAATGGAGTCTGTTATTTTACTATCTCGGTTTGCTTGGGGCACTTTCTTCCCTTGTTTTCTCATGTTATCTATGTGTCTTCCTTTGTTGCAGTGTGCCTCTGAGGTATTACAGTTTCTACCCTCTAACCTTGTAGTGTCCCTGCAGATTACTTGTGCCTCACCGTGGCATTGGGCTTCCTGTCCCTGGCTGGTGTCCCAAGATGGATGGTACTGCAACTAAAGATGGTGGAAGCAGTAGCAGAAGTAACTCAAGATGTCAGTGGGGGTGTCCCGAGATGGATGCAACCGTTTTCAGAGGTGGGGCTGAAAGGGTGGGCCTTACACTGCCTACTACACTTTGGGCTGCCGATTTAGAGATGCAGCGCCGAGGTCAGCTGTGCTGCGGAGGACAGCTGCCTCCAGGCCCAAGGTGGAGGCTACAACATGGGGAGGGCTATGGCTATGGCTGCAGTGTCCCAAGACGGAGACGAGTTCGGGGAGCGAGTCACTGGTAAATGAGGAGACACAGCATGGTCCTGTACTCTGTATGGGGGCAGTTGTGGGCCTGGACTCTCATACAAGTCAACAGGGGCAGTTCTGTGCCTGACCTGGGCCTGGGCTTCTGCATGGGTGGACAGGGCAATCCTAGGCCTGGGTCTGGGCTCAGGCTGGGTCAGCAGGGGTGGTCCTGGGCCCTGATCTGGACCTGGGTCCCATGTGAGTCTGCGGGGGAAGTTCTGGGCCTGGGCCTGAGCCAAGGCATGTGTCCTATAGACCCCTTTTCTTGCAAGTTTCAGAGGAGTTTTTTTCCAAACTTATAAGATCTTATTTGGGTTTCATTTTGTCTAATTTTATTATTTTACTGATACTATATTATTAGAAAATTCTTCTTTTAAGTTTTTACACTATTTTTACCTCACTCACTAGCATTTTCCTTAAAACACTGAATTGAATTGAGATTGTAAATATTGTTTTTCTTCATGGTGAAAAATTTCTTATTTCTTTTTGTGTCTATTAAATTATATAGTTCAGGAAAATTGACAGATCCATCTAAATTTGCAATCACTTGACAAAAATTGCTCACTGCATTTTTAATTCTATATTGACTATGTAATTGATATATGCTACAATACTTATGGGTTTGTTTGGGGGTGTTTGTTTGGTTTTGGTGCTGGGATGAAACCCAGGCCTTGTGCATGCAAGGCAAGTATTCCTACCAACTGAGCTATCTCCCCAGCCCTATGGGGGTTTTGTTTCTTTGTTCTTTTCATGTTTATTTGTTGCTTTTTGCATCTGTGTGTTTTGTTACTAGTTTATTGTTGTGGTAGAGTGCTTGCCTAGCTCTCCACCTCTACTAACAACAAACAAACAAACAACCACAGGAAGATCTTCCAGTTTGCAAAGACTTAACATTCGACTTTGTCCATTCTTTCTGTTATTTCTATTTGTTTGTTGTTATTTTTCACTGTTTCACTTTTGTTAGATTTACCCACTTTTATTTTTACTTGGACCCTGAAAATGTTCATTTTTGGATTGTTTTATTTTTGCTATGTGAATTGTTATATTATATCATGAATACAAAAGGTTATGAAACCCAATACGAATTAATACCTAATAATGAGATGAACACCTCTGAATCCACCCTTCCGATCATGAAAAATCACCATGAATACCAAAGCCCCTTTCTCACCACTAAACGGCATTAACCTCTGTTTGTATGTTTATTTTTTTTTATTTGTAAAATTTTATGTTTTTTTTAAGTGCAACCATATATAATAGTAGGGTTCATCATCTACATATGATTTATTGTTTGTACATGGACAGAGCAGAATTTGATAGATCTCTTCCCTCAGTACTTCCCCATGCCTTTTCCTCCTCCTTCCCTCTCAATTCCATTCCTCTACTCCATACTCCATGGGAATCCCTTCTATTTTAGTGAGATCTCTTTTTTTTTCTAACTACTTTTGTCTCTTCTTCTATCTTCTGTATGTGAGAGAAAATATTCAACCCTTGATTTTGAGTTTGGCTTATTTCACCTTCCATGATGTTCCATATACTTACCAGAAAATGACATACTTTCATTCTTCTTTATAATTGAGTGAAACTTCATGGTATATATGCCACACTTTTTTTCATTCATTCATCTATTGTCAGGCATCTACTCTGGTTCCATAACTTTGCTGTTCTGAATTGTGCTAATAAATATTGATGTGCACATTTCACTATGGTACGCTGATTTTAGTTCTTTTGGATAAATGCCAATGAGTGGGATACCTGGGTCATATGGTGGTTTCATTCCTTGTCTTTTCAAGAATCTCCATACTACTTTCCAAAGCAATTGTACTAATTTGCAGTCCCATCAACAATGTATAAGTGTACCATTTTCCACACATCCTCAGCCAGCTATTGTTATTTACCTTCTTGATGATTATCCTTCTGACTTGATGAGATAAAATCTCAACACAGTTTTAATTTTCATTTCCTTGAATACTAAAAATGCCAAATTTTTAAAAATAAATTTGTTGGTCATTTGTATTACTTCTTTTGAGAAATGTTCATTTACATAATCTGCCCACTTACTAATTGTGTTGTTTATTTTATATTTATTTATTTTTGGTATAAAGCTTTTTGAGTTCTTTGTATAATCTGGATATTAATCCCCTGTTGAAAGAGTAGCTGGTTAAGATTTTCTCTGATCATGTATTCTCTTCATGCTCTTATTTCTTTTTGTGCAGAAGTGTTTTTTTTTTTTTTCATTTGAAGTCACCCACTTATTTACTGTTGGTTTTATTTCTTTGGCTCTGGAGTCTATTGGAAGTCAATGTCTGCACCAATATGCTGGAATGTTGACCCCATGATTCCATCCAGTAGTTGTAGTGTTTATGGTCTAATTCTAAGGTCTTTGATCCAATTTGAGTTGATTTACATTTATTTCTTTTCATTTATTTACAGTAGCATTGTATTTATATAAATGCATAAACATGGTTTAACTTAAGAATTTTCTAAGAGTTACAAAGACTCTGTCACTCAATACTATATTTTTTCATAACAATTTATACTATATTGTATCTGTAAATGCATCCAGTGTGTTACCAATGGCTGCACTTCATTTTCACTTTAATGTATCTCATTTTATGATTATTTTTAAAAATTATTCTTTCCTCTACTGTAGGACTTATTTCCAGTGTTTGTCATTATCTAGAATGTGACTGTAAACAGTTATAATACTCAAAACACCTAACAACAACTAGGAGTCACCAGTCTGAGCACATTCCAATCTAGAGCCTACCTTCTAGGCTCTGTCTTACTCTTTAGCAGCTGGATCATGGACAGGTCTGCGGGGGCCTGGAGAGGGCCTGCATTGAATAGAAAGGCTTGAGGATTTTGGAAAACTTGGGGAAACATCATTTTACTAACTTCCAGAGAAGCCCTCCAAGATTACCAACTATAACAACTTAATCAGCTCATGCCAGCTGAATACTGCCTTAGTACTGAGCCTCCTTGAACATACTCAAGGGTTTTTATTCTCAGACTTCATTTTCTCTATTCCATTTCTTAACTAGAATGTTAGTGCTGTGAGAACCCAGACAGTTGTGTCTTATTAACTGTGTCAACAAAGCCTAGGAAAGATGCTTATTAAAGTTGCTCATTTGCTACTTCCCTGATAAAACATTTTTCTCTAATGCCTTCTTCAAAAGTCATTTTTAAACAGTATTTTCTTTCAGTTTCTAAATTTGAAAATAACTCTTCTATATACATATCTGATTAATAGGATACGAATTTCCTTGAACAAGTTGATTTTTGTTTGTTGATATTTAGCTGATTCTCCCATAAGACTCTATCATTCAATCCACTAACTTTTACCACTGCTTAAACTATTTTTTTCTAAGACACATTTCCTTTTCTACAGATTTAATTACACATATTTTCAACAAAGTAATCTTGAATTGCATCTTTGAAAATCCTTCTGCTCCACATTTTCCATCCTCTTCCATAGGTAAATCAATTATGGTGATATTGCATGCCCTTGTTCTCCTTCATTATCATTTGTCTCTACTCATTGGTATAACACTTGGTTATTTTTTTATGTCATTCTTATAATAGTCTGAAATCTGTGTTCCTTATTCCTGATTGGTCTGAGAATGTCTGTTTTTATTTTCTCTGGATTCTTTTAATACTTCCATTTTTCTCCTATATTTTAATCAAAACACTGCAAGTTCATTTAATGTGTTCTACAGGCTCATAGCACAAACCTTAAAATTCCAGACTCTATAACTGTGCTGCTGGTGACCAATCACCACTACCCAGCTTATTCACATGCATTTAAGCAAATTATTTAACCTAATTACCTATCTCAGAAGGCTCACCTGCTAAGTGGAGAAAATACTATGTGCATTATAGAGTTTCATAAGAATTAAATCAGGTGATAACTGAAGAATGCTTAAAAGTATTTGTAACATAATAAGACTATATAAGTATTTGATAAATCCTTTCAACTTTCTCTCTGAGGAAAAGGACCAAGAGGAGGGAGAGGAGAGGTGCAGGGGAGTGATATTGGCCAATTTATATTGTGTGCATGTACAAATATGCAATGACAAATCCCGATAATATGTAAACTATAATGCACCAATAAAAATTTCTCTCTGTGTTCTTGGAATTTTCTCCATGACTATGTGGCATGTCTTCTGTGAGCTTTTATTTCCTGGAACAATATGTCCATTACCTTCTTATAAGGGAACTGTTCACAATTTTTATCGGTTTCATAGTGAGATAATTCTGGTGTTGGTTTTTTATAAACTTTTGCTTGATCCCTTCATGTTTTGCATCTCTTTCTTGTATTATTTTTCTACAGGCTTCATGCCAATTTCCTAATTAGCATTCATCATTGAATGAGAGGAAATTTTCCTGGAACAATCACTTTTGAAAGGATAATGAAGAGGTACCAGGTAAGTGAACTTCTTCACAAATATTGCTTTGCACAGGTGTGAAAATACTTCACTACCCATTTATAAGAGTACATTTGATTATTCAAATGTTATCTGAATGCACAAGTTTGATGAATACAGTTATAAAGTTCTTTACAGAGGAGGTAGTTTTCATTTCCACCAACAGCTAAGTCCATGCTGCTTCCTCTGCTTCAAATGCTTCTTGACCCTCCGCAGGGAGAACAACGTTTTGCACACTCCCCTTGTACCACATGCACATCACGACTTCGCTAGTGCATAACCATCTTCATGGGCTCCATTAAACTGGTGCCTTCTTCAGGACAGGGACTGTGTCGTCTTTTTTTAATATTCTTGATTCCTGGCCAATTTGGGGGTACATAGTAATTACCAAAAAATCAAAACTATGTTTGATAAGCATGTGAAATAGGAGGCCAACTTGATATGGCTTGCCCATGTGTACACCACTGGTAAACTGTACAAGTAGAGCAGGAATCCATTTCTTCTCTCCAAAATCATACATTTTTGCTCTAACTTTTTAAAGTTATAGCAATACTAATTAAAAGATCTGAGTCTAAGTTAAAAACTTGTTTTACATGCTTTAGAGATTATAATTATCTTTCCAGTGACTCTTGCAAATGACTCTTATTCATCCTAACACTGGCAAAATTATGGTGTATATTTGCATAGACATTAATAATCAACTTTAATTCATAGGTTATTTTAAAGCTAATCCAAGGACGGTGTTTATCTATATAACTAAAATTATATAGGTAATATAGGATTTTTAAAACCTCATAAAAGCATTGTATAATTCTTTGATTAGTCGATTAAGCTTCAACTATCAATTGTAGATAATTATAACTAAAACTCAATTGCTCTTCATGCAAATGATCTTATAATTACTTGGATTTATTTTTAAATGAAAATACCAACTACCTTTAGAGTCTATACTAATGTAAAAGTGACTAGGAGTTGGTTACAGTCATTACATAGGGATCCACATGACAATTTTAATTCTCTGGGGAGAGAGAGAAGAACATTTATGCTTTAAATGAAAAATACATATTTAAAAATTAATATTTTAAGTTAATTAGAGTTATTAAATCAGCCTCAAATCCATGGAATTTTCTGAGATTATAATAGTTCTTTATGTGGAGTGAAATCAGTCTCACAAACATCAAAATTTACTTTCATATCAACTTGACTGTTGTAAAAGCCACGCTGTGACAATAGCATCTCCAAACTGCCATATCTCATCAGTCCTCATGGCTGAGTTCAAAACCTTCACCGGGAATGCTGTTTTTCTGGACTAAGTTACTTAAAAAAATTAATCTAATATAATTCTGCCACTTGAGTTATGTATTCTACTTTAAATATTGCTTTAGTTCTTTGGCTAAAATTTGTGTTACTTTTTGGTCTTCTTTGCAAATAGAGACAGACTATCCTGTGGAAGCCCATCTCTGATAGCCAAGATGCTGTGGGACACTCAGAGCTGGCTTAATTTCTGTGTATCAGGGCTGATGACACACAATTTGACCAGAATATTATGAATTTCACGTTTCTCAGGAGACTGATCACAGAAAGTGAGAGAAGGTACCACTTTCAAGTTGTCACCTGTATCCCTCAGGTATGTCTCATCACCATCAGGGAGAGGAACACGATGCCAGTATAAGTTTCAAAAACAAGTCCTTTAAAAATGCACATAGTTCTCATAATAGACAAAACATCTCCTCAAGGTGAATATCAGCAAGAATACCTATGTGTTAAAGCTGTATTACATGCATAATTTTTGTTTTATGCAATAGTTAAAACAAATGTCACTTTAAAAATAATAAAGTATGTTAAATGCCATTTATTTCTTGAATATGCATCAGTATCACTTGTCCTGGATATTTTCTAGGGAACAATTACCATATTAACATGAGATTATAATAAATTAATTTAACCAAAAATCATCCTCTGTGTTAAAGTCACTATCTGCTTAGTGAGACATCCCTAGGAAAATTCTAGAGGGTTTCCAACCATTTACTTAAAGACTTTCATGAGATAAATAAGATTTAAAATTGAGAATAATAAAGGATGGAACTAACTTTCATGGAGTGCCTATTACGGCTAGGTCCTTGACATTCATTAACACAATGAATTATTTGCCTCAGCCTTAGGAGTTGGGATTGAGAAAGCAAACATTTTGTCCAGGGAGACCAATTGACTTTTCTCAAATCACAGTTGGATTACATCCTAATGTCCATGACCTTGCCTTTTCTTTCTTTTTTTTTTTTTTATTGTTGGTTGTTCAAAACATTACATAGTTCTTGATATATCATATTTCACACTTTGATTCAAGTGGGTTATGAACTCCCATTTTTACCCCGTATACAAATTGCAGAATCACATCAGTTACACTTCCATTGATTTATATATTGCCATACTAGGGTCTGTTGTATTCTGCTGCCTTTCCTATCCTTTACTATCCCCCTCCCCTCCCCTCCCCTCCCCTCTTCTCTCTCTACCCACTCTACTGCAGTTCATATCTCCCCCTTGTATTATTTTTCCCTTTCCCCTCGTTACCTCTTGTATGTAATTTTGTATAACCCTGAGGGTCTCCTTCCATTTCCATGCAATTTCCCTTCTCCCTCCCTTTCCCTCCCACCTCTCGTCCCTGTTTAATGTTAATCTTCTTCTCATGCTCTTCGTCCCTACTCTGTTCTTAGTTACTCTCCTTATATCAAAGAAGACATTTGGCATTTGTTTTTTAGGGATTGGCTGGCTTCACTCAGCATAATCTGCTCTAATGCCATCCATTTCCCTCCAAATTCTATGATTTTGTCATTTCTTAATGCAGAGTAATATTCCATTGTGTATAAATGCCACATTTTTTTTATCCATTCGTCTATTGAAGGGCATCTAGGTTGGTTCCACAGTCTTGCTATTGTGAACTGTGCTGCTATGAACATCGATGTAGCAGTGTCCCTGTAGCATGCTCTATTTAGGTCTTTAGGGAATAGACCGAGAAGGGGAATAGTTGGGTCAAATGGTGGTTTCATTCCCAACTTTCCAAGAAATCTCCATACTGCTTTCCAGATTGGCTGCACCAATTTGCAGTCCCACCAACAATGAACAAGTGTACCCTTTTCCCCACATCCTCGCCAGCACTTGTTGTTGTTTGACTTCATAATGGCTGCCAATCTTACTGGAGTGAGATGGTATCTTAGGGTGGTTTTGATTTGCATTTCTCTGACTGCTAGGGATGGTGAGCATTTTTTCATGTACTTGTTGATTGATTGTATGTCCTCCTCTGAGAAGTGTCTGTTCATGTCTTTGGCCCATTTGTTGATTGGGTTATTTGTTATCTTGTTGTCTAATTTTTTGAGTTCTTTGTATACTCTGGATATTAGGGCTCTATCTGAAGTGTGAGGAGTAAAGATTTGTTCCCAGGATATAGGCTCCCTATTTACCTCTCTTGTTGTTTCTTTTGCTGAGAAAAAACTTTTTAGTTTGAGTAAGTCCCATTTGTTGATTCTAGTTATTAACTGTTGTGCTATGGGTGTCCTATTGAGGAATTTGGAGCCCGACCCCACAGTATGTAGATCGTAGCCGACTTTTTCTTCTATCAGACGCCGTGTCTCTGATTTGATATCAAGCTCCTTGATCCATTTTGAGTTAACTTTAGTGCATGGCGAGAGAAAGGGATTCAGTTTCATTTTGTTGCATATGGATTTCCAGTTTTCCCAGCACCATTTGTTGAAGATGCTATCCTTCCTCCATTGCATGCTTTTAGCCCCTTTATCAAATATAAGATAGTTGTAGTTTTGTGGGTTGGTTTCTGTGTCCTCTATTCTGTACCATTGGTCCACCCGCCTGTTTTGGTACCAGTACCATGCTGTTTTTGTTACTATTGCTCTGTAGTATAGTTTAAAGTCTGGTATCGCTATACCGCCTGATTCACCCTTCCTGCTTAGCATTGTTTTTGCTATTCTGGGTCTTTTATTTTTCCATATGAATTTCATGATTACTTTCTCTATTTCTATAAGAAATGCCATTGGGATTTTGATTGGTATTGCATTAAACCTATAGAGAACTTTTGGTAATATTGTCATTTTGATGATGTTAGTTCTGCCTATCCATGAACAGGGTATATTTTTCCATCTTCTAAGATCCTCTTCTATTTCTCTCTTTAGGGTTCTGTAGTTTTCATTGTATAAGTCTTTCACCTCTTTTGTTAGGTTGATTCCTAAGTATTTTATTTTTTGGGGGGATATTGTGAATGGAGTGGTTGTCCTCATTTCCATTTCAGAGGATTTGTCGCTGATATACAGGAATGCCTTTGATTTATGTGTGTTGATTTTATATCCTGCCACTTTACTGAATTCATTTATTAGCTCTAATAGTTTCTTTGTAGACCCTTTTGGGTCTGCTAGGTATAGAATCATGTCATCTGCAAATAGTGATAATTTAAGTTCTTCTTTTCCTATTTTTATGCCTTTAATTTCTTTCGTCTGTCTAATTGCTCTGGCCAGTGTTTCGAGAACTATGTTGAACAGAAGTGGTGAGAGAGGGCATCCCTGTCTTGTTCCAGATTTTAGCGGGAATGCCTTCAATTTTTCTCCATTCAGAATGATGCTAGCCTGAGGCTTAGCATAGATTGCTTTTACAATGTTGAGGTAAGTTCCTGTTATCCCTAGTTTTTCTAGCGTTTTGAACATAAAGGGATGCTGTACTTTGTTGAATGCTTTTTCTGCATCTATCGAGATGATCATATGGTTCTTATTTTTAAGTCTATTGATGTGGTGAATAACATTAATTGATTTCCGTATATTGAACCAGCCTTGCATCCCAGGGATGAATCCTACTTGATCATGGTGCACAATTTTTTTGATATGTTTTTGAATCCGATTTGCCAAAATTTTATTGAGGATTTTTGCATCTAGGTTCATTAGAGATATTGGTCTGTAGTTTTCTTTCTTTGAAGTGTCTTTGTCTGGTTTAGGAATCAGGGTGATGTTGGCCTCGTAGAAAGAATTTGGAAGTTCTCCCTCTTTTTCTATTTCCTGAAATAGCTTGAAAAGTATTGGTGTTAGTTCCTCTTTAAAGGTTTTGTAAAACTCTGCTGTATACCCATCCGGTCCTGGGCTTTTCTTAGTTGGTAGTCTTTTGATGGTTTCTTCTATTTCCTCAATTGATATTGGTCTGTTTAGGTTGTCAATATCCTCCTGCCTTAATCTGGGCAGATCATATGACTTAAGAAATTTATCGATGCCTTCACTATCTTCTATTTTATTGGAGTATAAGGATTCAAAATAGTTTCTGATTATCTTCTGTATTTCTGAAGTGTCTGTTGTGATATTGCCTTTTTCATCCCGTATGCTAGTAATTTGATTTCTCTCTCTTCTTCTCTTCGTTAGCATGGCTAAGGGTCTGTCGATTTTATTTATTTTTTCAAAGAACCAACTTTTAGTTTTGTCAATCTTTTCAATTGTTTCTTTTGTTTCGATTTCATTAATTTCAGCTCTGATTTTAATAATTTCTTGCCTTCTACTTCTTTTGCTGTTGTTTTGCTCTTCTTTTTCTAGGATTTTGAGATGGAGTATGAGATCATTTATTTGTTGGTTTTTTCTTTTTTTAAGGAATGAACTCCAAGCAATGAATTTTCCTCTTAGAACTGCTTTTAATGTGTCCCATAGATTCCGATATGTTGTGTCTGTGCTTTCATTTATCTCTAAGAATTTTTTAATTTCCTCCTTGATGTCTTCTATAACCCATTGATCATTTAGTAACCAATTGTTCATTCTCCAAGTGATGCATGTTTTTTCCTTCCTTCTTTTATCGTTGATTTTCAGTTTCATTCCATTATGATCAGATAAGATGCATGGTATTATCTCCACTCCTTTATATTGTCTAAGAGTTGCCCTGTGACATAATATATGATCTATTTTTGAGAAGGATCCATGTGCTGCTGAGAAAAAAGTGTAACTGCTTGATGTTGGGTGGTATATTCTATATATATCAATTAAGTCTAGGTTATTAATTGTGTTATTGAGTTCTATAGTTTCCTTATTCAACTTTTGTTTGGAAGATCTGTCTAGTGGTGAGAGAGGTGTGTTGAAGTCTCCCATGATTATTGTATGTTGGTCTATTAGACTCTTAAACTTGAGAAGAGTTTGTTTGATGAACATAGCTGCACCATTGTTTGGGGCATATATATTTATGATAGTTATGTCTTGTTGGTGTATGGTTCCCTTGAGCAGTATGTAGTGTCCCTCTTTATCCCTTTTGATTAACTTTGGTTTGAAATCTATTTTATTTGATATGAGTATGGACACTCCTGCTTGTTTCCGAAGTCCATATGAGTGATATGATTTTTCCCAACCTTTCATCTTCAGTCTATGTATGTCTTTTCCTATCAAATGCGTCTCCTGTAGGCAGCATATTGTTGGGTCTTGTTTTGTGATCCATTCTACTAGCCTGTGTCTCTTGATTGGTGAGTTTAAGCCATTAACATTTAGGGTTATTATTGAGATATGGGTTGTTCTTCCAGCCATATTTGTTTATTTATGTTACTAAACATGGTTTGTTTTCCTTTTTGATTATTTTTCCCCCCTTTACTGTCCTACCTCCCACTGTTGGTTTTCATTGTTATTTTCCATTTCCTCTTCCTGTAATGTTTTGCCGAGGATGTTTTGAAGACATGGTTTTCTAGCTGCAAATTCTTTTAACTTTTGTTTATCGTGGAAGGTTTTAATTTCATCTTCCATCCTGAAGCTTAATTTCGCTGGATACATGATTCTTGGTTGGAACCCATTTTCTTTCAGTTTTTGAAATATGTTATTCCAGGATCTTCTAGCTTTCAGAGTCTGTGTTCAAAGATCAGCTGTTATCCTGATTGGTTTACCCCTAAATGTAATCTGCTTCCTTTCTCTTGTAGCTTTTAAAATTCTCTCCTTATTCTGTATGTTGGACATCTTCATTATAATGTGTCTAGGTGTGGATCTCTTATGATTTTGCACATTCGGAGTCCTGTATGTTTCTAGGATTTGGGATTCTGTCTCATTCTTCAAGTCTGGGAAGTTTTCTCGTATTATTTCATTGAATAGGTGGCTCATTCCTTTGGTTTGGACCTCTATACCTTCCTGTATCCCAATGACTCTTAAGTTTGGTCTCTTTATATTATCCCATATTTCTTGGATGTTCTGCTCATGGTTTCTTAACAGTTTTGCTGAGCTGTCTATGTTCTTTTCAAGTTGAAATACTTTGTCTTCATTGTCTGATGTTCTATCTTCTAAGTGTTCTACTCTGCTGGTAGTATTCTCAATTGAGTTTTTAAGTTGGTTTATTGCTTCCTGCATTTCTAGGATTTCTGTTTGTTTGTTTTTTATTACCTCTATCTCCCTGTAGAGTTGATCTTTTGCTTCTTGGATTTGTTCATGTAATACATTGTCGAAGTGGTCGAAGTGATCTTTCATTGTCTGATTTTGCTGTCTAATGTCTTCCTTGAGACTCCAGATCATCTGCAGCATGTATATCCTGAATTCTTTATCTGACATTCCATCTGCTGCAGCTATTACCTCTTCTAAAGTTGAGTTGACCTGCATTGCTTGTGGTCCTTTCTTTCCTTGTCTTTTCATATTGCTCGTGTTTCTTTCTGCTTAGTGAAACTGTTGTGTTTTTGAAATTTTCCCCCTATATATTTATATTGCTCTTGTATAGTTGAAAAGTCTCCCTTGCAGGGGCGGGCGGCAGCTCTGCTCCTCCTCCAATTGGGGTGATCTGTCTACCACGCTGGCGGGCTGCTGGGACTGTTCTGCCGGTCGGTCGCAGGTCTGCCTACCTTGGAGGCGCGGGCAGCGGCTCTGCTCTGCCCTTCCTCCAATTGGTGTGACGCGTCTACCACGTCCGTGAACCCCTGGGCCTGTTCTGCCAGTTAGTCGCGGATGTGACTACCTTGCAGGCGCGGGCGGCGGCTCTGCTCTGCCCCTTCTCCAATTGGGTTGTCGTGACTACCACGCCGGAAGGTCGCTGGGCCTGTTCTGGGCGCAGGCTGCGGCTCTGCTCTGCCCCTCCCCCAAGTGGTGTGACGTGTCTACCACGCCGGTAGGCCGCTGGGCCTGTTCCGCCAGTCTGTCACAGGCCTGCCTATCATGCGGGCTCGGGTGGAGGATCTGCTTTGCCCCTACTCCAATTGAGGTGTCGTGACTACTACGCCGGCAGGTCGCTGGACCTGTTCTGGCCGCGGGTGGCGGCTCTGCTCTGTCCCTGCTCCAATTGGCTTGACGTGACTACGACGCTGTCGGGCTGCTGGGCCTGCTCCGACCGCGGGCGAAGGCTCTGCTCTGCCCCTACTCCAATTGGGGTGACGGGTGGCGTGTCTACCACACCAGCAGGCTGCTGGGCCTGATCCGCCGGTAGGTCGCTACCATGCGGGCTCAGGAGGTGGCTCTGCTCTGCCCCTCCTCCAATTGGTGTGACGTGTCTACCACACCAGTAGACCGCTGGGCCTGTTCCGCCGGTCGGTCGCAAGTCTGTCTACCTTGCAGGCTCGGGCGGCGGCTCTGCTCTGCCCCTACTCCAAATGGGGTGATGTGGCTGCCACGCCGGCGGGCCGCTGGGCCTGATGCAGGCTCGGGGAGTGGCTCTGCTCTGCTCTGCCCCTCCCCCAAGTGGTGTGACGTGTCTACCACGCCGGCAGGCCGCTGGGCCTGTTCCGCCAGTCTGTCACAGGCCTGCCTACCTTGCGGGTGCGGGTGGAGGATCTGCTTTGCCCCTACTCCAATTGGGGTGTCTTGACTACTACGCCGGCAGGTAGCTGGACCTGTTCTGGGCGCGGGTGGCAGCTCTGCTCTGTCCCTGCTCCAATTGGGTTGATGTGACTATGACGCTGTCGGGCCGCTGGGCCTGCTCCGACCGCGGGAGAAGGCTCTGTTCTGCCCCTACTCCAATTGGGATGACGGGTGACGTGTCTACCACACCAGCAGGCCGCTGGGCCTGATCCGCCGGTTGGACGCAGGTCTGCCTACCTTGCGGACTCGGGAGAGAGCTCTGCTCTGCCCCTCCTCCAATTTGTGTGACGTGTCTAACACACCAGTAGACCGCTGGGCCTATTCCGCCGGTCGGTCGCAAGTCTGTCTACCTTGCAGGCTCGGGCGGCGGCTCTGCTCTGCCCCTACTCCAAATGGAGTGATGTGACTGCCACGCTGGCGGGCCGCTGGACCTGATCCGGGCTCGGGGAGCGGCTCTGCTCTGCCCCTCCCCCAAGTGGTGTGACGTGTCTACCACGCCGGCAGGCCGCTGGGGCTGTTCTGCCAGTCTGTCACAGCCCTGCCTACCTTGCGGACGCGGGTGGAGGATCTGCTTTCCCCCTACTCCAATTGGGGTTTCTTGACAACCACGCCGGCAGGTCGCTGGACCTGTTCCGGGCACGGGCGGCGGCTCTGTTCGGCCCCTGCTCTAGCCGGGGCGACGCGACACCACGCCGGCGGGTCGCTGGGCCTGTTCAGGGCTCCGGCGGCGGCTCTGCTCCGCCCCTCTGGCCTCCACAGTATTCAGCAGGACCCGGACCGAGAAACAGTTTCCGCGGGTTCTTTATCCCTGTGCCAGAGCAGTTCCGGGAGCCAGAATTCGGCCTCTCCGGACTTGGTGCATGCTCCGACAGGAGCAGGCTCCAAGAAGCAGTTTCCGCGGGTTCTATAGCCCTGGGCCAGAGCAGCTCCAGGAGCCGGAGCTCCGCTGCTCCGGGCTCAGTGTGTGTTCTGATAGGAGCAGGCTCCAAGAAGCAGTTTCCGCGTGTTATTTAGCACTAAGTCTGAGCAATTTGTCTACGAGACGCAGACAATTGTCAGCCTGAAATTACCTGTTCTATAGCTGAAAGAGCTGCAATCAGTCGAAAACAAGGATGGTGACGTCAGCTCTCCAAGATGGTGGCCGCTGGCTTCCTCCGTGGTCTGACCGGTGTGGAGAACCGAACTGGACCGTTTCCTTCCCCCGTCTCCAACCCAGAATTCAGCTCCGAGCTCAGCAAATGCCTAGCTGGCAGGAGCCCACAGAATCAGCATCGCTGTATCTCTGCGCCACCAGCCCGTAGTTTCCCAGTGCGCGCCGCAGACTCCAGCTGCGGGGCGCTCTGCCGAACAAGCAGCGCTCCGTACGGACAGATCACTCGCGTTTGAGCCCCTGAAGCTGATCCTCGTGCGATGAAAATCCTTCCACTAGGTTTTGGAGCACCCCAATTTTGCTGGAAATTCCTAACAAGATAGCTTTTAGCCGTTCTAACTCGTCATTTTCCCTCACAGTGACGCAGTACACGGAGTTACTGCACTCCCTTCGCGGCCATCTTCCCTCCCTCGACCTTGCCTTTTCTACCACACTTCTCATCTTCAAATCTCTCCCAGTTTCTCCCTTTTTCCAAGATAACTTTCAAGAAATTACATGGCTCTATGTCAAGTTATTTTAGAATTATATATGTTTAGACATTATGTGAAGTAATCTTTTCTAGATTATTTATGCTAAAGAAAGCAGATGTTGTTTTATGTATTTCCTTTTCTGGAAATTGAATGCTTCTAGAAGTTAAAAAAAATGCTATGTTGTTCTAGTGGTAAACCTGACTTTAGGGAGGAATGGAGACTTAATACATTTCTTAGAGAAAATAATTGCAGTCTGGTCTTTTGATTACTTGCCAGGCAGAGGCCTTTTAAAGAAAGAACCACAACTTTACCCAAATACTTATATTTAAGGACAAAGAAATAAATTGTGGAAAAAATGCAAAAGAGATTAAAATAAAAAAATTAACCATGAGAAACAGACTTTAGAAACTCTATCCCAACACCAACTAAGCCAACTGTCAACGTGTGACTTACAATTCCTAAGGGCCCTGAGCAAAGTATTCAGGTATGACTTTCAGTAGGATGACTGTGAAACAGGGCTTTGAAATGGGAAATCTTACCAGGAAAATGTCAGTTCTGAAGGACCAAATTATCTGTGAAGAGCTTACAGTCATCCTGGGACATGCTTCTTGATGATATTGTTTGTTAAGTCAATGAGAGTTAGCTTCAACATGTTCTCAGTTCTGGAAAAAATCTCTGGCAATCAAGAGAACGCTCAGCTTATTCTTCAAAAACAGAGTCTGGACCTAGATAAAGTTTGGAGAAAGTTTTCACAGACTCGAGCTCTCAGTCAGCCTAAATTCCAGAAAGTCAAAGAAGCATAGAAAAATGTCCCCTGCCATTATTTTCCTACACAGGAATCCAAACATGGTTACAAAGAGGCTAAAAGCCGGAATTCATGTAACTTGCACAGGATGGTCCTCTTTGCCAGCTAACCTCACCTTCTTTGACTAAGGAGCACCAGCTCCCAGACCTCTGAGAGGGGGCAGAGACTCACCCACATCAAGGTTGGGGTCCACCAGAGCTTAGTCTTCCCACTCTTCTGCTGGAGTATATAGAACTTCATTCCTTGGGTTAACGAGTAAATACTTACAGAGATTCCTAAAATACCGCATGTGAGGATTTAAAATTAATATATTATCTCTGATTCCCATAACCATACTGCAAGAGCCTGGATAGCTAAATCCCAGTGACAGCAGAGAGAGGAGAGTGCCCTGGCCTCCTTCCCTGGCCAACTCTGGAAGCCAGAATCACATGGAGCAAAAGCAATGGTGGTTCTGGTAGAGAAACTGTAAAAGCCAGAGGAACACCCCAAGCAAAGGGAACAGATGAAGCTAGTAAGCACAATAGCAAGTCACCTCCAAAAGGGCCCGCGGGCCTCCCTGCAGTGACAGCAGAACAACTTTTGCTGCACTCTTATCTTACCCTGCATAAATCTCAGTCTGTCCTCCCCACATGGAGTAATAATTATGACAGCAGAGAAATCACACACTTGTAGGGATTTGTACAATATAAAACCAGACATCCCCGGATCCTCTACACAGTTCAATGAGCCTTTTATTGTGTCTTTTTTTTTTTTTTTTTTAACTCCAGCACCTCCCATCACCCTGGGACCTTTGTGAATCTTTTGCTCCCTCTTCCTCATCTCTGTCCCTTTCAGTCCCAAGAGACTGCCTTCCTTCAGTCCCAAGAGGACTGAGGCCGCTGGGGACTAAGGTCTCTTCCAGCTGACCCTGCCAGTTCTGATGTCTGCACAAGCCCCTCCAGGGTCTTCCATGAGGGCCTTACAGATGTATATGGACCTGAGGTTCTGCCTTCTGTCTCTACCTGGATTTGAATCCATCTTTCTCCTTTCTCTCAACCTGTCCCCTCTTTAATGTTTTGCCTTCAACCTAAAAGCATTCCTAGTTATTGTCCCTTAAAAATTTAAATAAAATAAAACTGGGTGGCGGGGTGGACAAGGCAAATCCTCCGTCAACCTGAGAGTCACCCCTGTTCTCGTTTCCTCCCTTCCTTAGGAGCCCGAGCTTCTGGAAGGAGTAGCAAACGCCTGCATCTTTTCCTCTCTCTCCCCCATGAGGGGTTCACCTAATTCTTGCTTCCTCCTTGAACCACTCCTTGCAATGTTTACAATGTGGCATCAGAGTTGCAAATGCAAGGACTATAGCTCACCTTCCCAGGCCTGGACTGGGCAATAGGATGCTGCTGACTGGCTATTTTTTTTTTTTTTTAAACTCTAAGTCTTCTATGACGCTGCTAATCCCAAATACTCTCCTATCTCAGATTATTTCTTCTTAGATGCTTTGATAACCTCTTATTTTTAAGTTTGCAAAGTAGATAAATATTTGAACACCTGATCCTTTCTACTTCACTAATCTTTAAGGCTACTAATGGAATCCTTCAACTTCTTTGGTTTTAACTTGTCTAAACTAGCTGTCAAACAGACTGCTTATCATTAAAGGAGAATGTTTTGTGAAACATTAGAAATGCACTGAGTTCAGCCTTAGCCAAGATGCTTAGCTAAATGCTATTGGACTTCAGCTTTGGAAACAGAATATCCAAATATCTACTGCAAAATCTTCTTTCTCATCCCAAATATTGGTCCCATTATGCCTCAGGTTATGTCATAATAAATCAATTTCAGAGCATTAGTAATATGAACATGGCTTAGTGTTTGGATTTACTTTTAACTTACAACCAAAAGGTTTTAATGATTACATTTAACATTTATTTAACATTAAATATAGGGGAACATCAGAACAATAAGGATCATATTTCTCAAGTAATTAAGTAAAGCAACAAGAACCTTCATGGAAAACGTAAGAAACCATGTGACAATTTTAAGTCTATTCCTAAAACTAGTGAGAAAACATCTTGTCAAACCCAGCAGGGAGCTTTATTTGGGGACAATCCCAGGGTTGTAAAGGAAGTAAGGCTTCTCCTAAATGGCTTTCTCTGAGAGAGGAAGGAGAGCAGAATAATGTGTCAACACACCTGTCGGCAGGTGGGTGGGGCTCCTGCATGGAGGTGATGACAGTGCAGCAGGGTCTCCACAGAAACTGTCCATGACTGGATAAGGAATTGTCCCCACGTTATAATGTCAAGGTTTTGAAATGTAATGCCCAAAAAAGCTTTTAATAATAAAATTAATATCAATAAAGTGTTTATCAACTTTCTGGTACATTTTTGTAATCCTAGAAATTACAACTACATTCATTCTGAGATGGGCTGAATATCGTTCTCAACATTGAAATATGATACCAATGAATTTTACTTTAAACACAAGTTTTCAAATTTTCTATTCCAAATAACCTTAAGTCAGTTTAAGAATAAAAATGAGATAAAAATCCCACATAATGTTAAGAGTCAGGACCCACAGTTCTTGGTTTCCACTGATGATCATAATCATCCTTAAGACAGTGAAATGATACCAGTTAGACTTGTGAGTTTGACCAGTCTTTCCTTTTATCAAAGCAGTCTTATAGAAAAGAAACTATTTTGCAAAGTAAGAGCTTAAAATTGTTTGGAAAGTGTTATACTCTCCATTTACAGCTTCACATTCAGAGAAGAATTTCATTTGATTGTTCTTTCTTCTCTCTAGTCTTCAGTACCAGGAACTAAAGAGCCCCTCACAAGCACAAACCTTCAGTAGACTATGTGCAGTAGGGCATGTAGCTATAATCTATGGAGCTTATAATATAACAGGAAATATCATATTCAATGACATCTAGATATATGTACAAAATATGTATTTTGTACTTTGTAATTGGCTAAAAGTTATTCAAGCATCTCTTAAGCAGAACAATCATGAACTTGACACTTTCATTTGCAATGAATTAACACATCACATGTCAGATAAGGTACTAATATTTACTTTATGAATGTTCTTAAAAGAAAAGTTAGCTTCTTAGATAAGTAAAGCATTACTGCAATTGATTTCATGTGCTTATTTTTTTGTTTTTTAAAATTTTCTCAATGGCATCCATATCTCTAAAAACATTAACATATCTTCAAATAACTTACTTTTGGGAAATAATTTGAAGAAAAACCATCTAGTTCTTTCAATAGAGGTGTGTTATACATCTTATTTGATCTGAATGCTGGAGAGTAAACAATATAGTATGAAACCTTTAAGACAGATCAAAATCACTATGAAACACCTAAATTATTTAGATAAGGTAGATTCTTAACATGACTATTAAGTGAATGGGTCATGGCATGTTTCCCAACACCAAGAGTCCCTATATTCAAAATGGTCATCATTCTAAGGATTCTGCATCAAAGACCTAGTCACTGAGCTTGACTTCACATCATGTTTCTAATTATTAATTGTTATCACTAGTCTCTTCCAGAGTATTGCTTTAAACCAGGGCAATTTTTGACACAAATTGTAAGAGGAACTCAATAAATACTTCACAACTGAAGATGTGAATGGATATCAATGATCACCAAGAGCTTAAGACAAAACATCATATTAGAAGAAGGTAATTTCAGTCCAGTGGAGGAGGGGTAGAAACATCAGAACCCTGAGATGTAACATATTAGCCATTGTTTACTTTTCCTATTTAAGAACTCCTGAAGTCACATTTTAATTCTATGAAGTAGTATTGAAGGCCTTTGCTTGGAACCAACTAAATACACAGTTTATGTGTTTCAGCTGAGTTCCACAAACTTGGCCATCACTTAAAGTTTACTCTATGTACTTTTAAAAAGTGTGAAAACCAAAAGATTGTCCTTTAACATTCCTACCTAGAATGAGTTGCAACTCTCCCAGTAATTTCAATACAGAAAAAAGTAAGGGAAAAGAAAGAAAGAAAGAAAGAAACATTCAAGAGTTTTCAAACGTGACAACTTTTGTTAGTTATTTTTACTTTTTAGGTTGGCTCAGACTCAACCAAATACCACAGCTTGCTCTCCAAGAACGTGGTGGGGATGATTAATTCAGAAAGAGTTTATTAGAAATTATTGCTGCTTACATACAACATTCCATAAACCATGTTTTTAGGTCAATAACCCCCAAATGAGTCAGAATAATCCCCAGATCTCATTTCCAAAAATTTCCCCAGCAATGTTATTGAAATCAAGCAACTCACCATGAATGTTCATCATGTGTGCTGATCTATAGATTAGAAGAAATTTAGACAAGAAAGTAAATTCCATCCTTGTGTTAACTTCTTGTAAACAAAAGGCTATATGTAGAAATAGTCAGACATATATTCAAACAATTTTAAACAAACTATAAAAAATTCAAGATGTGAAATAAAAAATAATACTAAAATAAGAAAAATGTTTAGTGAGTAGACAGCAGCTCAACAAACTTCACTTTAAGGTGGGTTTTTGAGGTCCTCTGTCAAAGGGAAGGACCAGCAAACTGGGGGCTGGGAGGGGCAGAAGCATTCTTAGGGAGAACCCAGGCAAGCAAAGCCCCCTGAGGGGAGGGGTATCATCCAGGCACAAGGAACCCCATTATGCATTGCATAAAAACAAGCAGTCAACGAATAACATTGTAGGAACTACTCATAAAAAAGAGGAGACAATAATATTCACCACTGTATTATATTCTAAAAATAAGTACAAATGCACTTGATTCCTAGCAATGTGTGACCATATGCAAATAAACAGTCACTACATACCATACCCTCTCCTCTTGGCCCTGGTTTAGTTACAGTTCTGTTTTGACTTATTCTAATTAAGTCTTTTTAAGACAAGTAACTGTATTTTTTATTGTCACCATCTATATTTTTCTATCGTCATTTTGATAGTCAGAGAAACGTTTTTTATTAGAATATTCTAGACATATTCCTGAGAGCAATACTCCCTAAGTTTTGTGTGTATATAACTGAGCTTTACATTTGGGGGGGGTTACAAAATTGTTGGCTCACAAGTTCTTTCATTGATTATCTTATTTTCTTCTACAATAAAGCACTGCTGCCAAAATTCTGATAATAGCATAGTTTTCTTTTTCTTACATCACTTAGTGTTTTTGCTACATGCTTTTTATTTATTTATTTGTTTTCATTCCCAGTAGTTTTATTAAAACATAACTTGGTCTTACTGATTATGCTCAATATTTTCAGAAAGTTGGTATGCTCTGTTAATATGGAGTTTTAAACCTTTTTGTTCTTTTTTTCCACAGTAGAAAGTTTTCCTTGAATTATAGTTTTTATATCAGATCGGTGCCTTGCTTTTGTTTTCTTAAGGATGCCTGTCATCCACATCTCAGAACTACTCATCCTTGGTATTCATCACTTTTACTCAAATTCTTTTTATCTGTTTCTGCATTTTTTTTCATTCTCAATTTTCTTTTCAACTATGTTTCCCTTAAGATATATATACAATGATATAGAAAATTATAATGATATAGAAAAATAGGAATTCTCACACATTTTGGAGTATATGCAAAACTGTCAGTTTCTTATAAAGTTAAACAGATCCCTAAGTATTTACTTGAGAAATAAAACACATGCCTACATGAAAACCTGGGAACACATGTACATCATAATTTTCTTTATGACAGTCCTAGCCAGAAACAGCTGGAGTGCCCATTAATAGTTGAAAGGGAACCAAACAAAGGTACATGCAACACTAATACAGACTGGCCTTAAAAGCATGCCAAGCAAAAGAAGTTGGATATGAATGATTGCAGAGAACATGGTTGTTCCAATGTTAAATTCTAGAAAATGCAAACCAACATCAATGACAGAAAGTAGCTCAGTGGTTGCCCATGGACAAATGGAGGAAGATAATGATAGGCAAGGAACTTGAAGAAACATTTTGGAAGTGACAAAACCATGTTGCATCTTGACTGTGAGGGTGATGTCACAGTTGTGTATGTCATCAAAGTTCTTCAAACTCTACATATGTGCGATTCACTGAATTAGAATTTCATCTGGACTAAAGTAGTCTTTCAAAAAAAAAAAAAAAGATTATAGCCAGGGGCAGTAGCACATACCTGTCATCCCAGCAGCTCAGGAGGCTGAGGCAGGAGGATGGCAAATTCAAAGCCAGCCTCAGCAAAAGTGAGGCACTAAGCAACTCATTGAGATGCTGTCTCTAAATAAAATACAAAATAGGGCTGAGGATGCAGTTCCATGGTCAAGTTCCCCCAAATCCAATCCCTGGTACATCCACCCCAAATTATAGAGACATAACTAGGTGAAGCATATAAACTCAATTGTCCTAAGCTCAAGAAGAAGCTGCTTTAGAATATTTGGGAACAACAGGAAAATTTTACTTTAAATTGAATATTATATGATATTAGAAAATATCATTGGTTTTCTTAGATTATTATATTGTGTTGATGTAAAAGAATGTTCTTGTTTTTAGTAGATGAAAAAAATTATTCGGACTTCACTGAAATGATGTGTACCACTTATTAAATAAGTCTTTAAAAATGTAAGTAGGTGATAGATAAATATATGATGATGGAAGATAGACATACTAAAACTTATAGAAAAATACAATTGTTAAATTTAGGGGTTAAATGTCTTTAAAGCATTTTCCTTGAAACAATCTGTTTATTTCAAATTTTTATAACAAAAATCTGGAAAATTCATGAGGACAAAATTTTCATTGAAAATTATGGAAACAAAAAATAGTGTTCTGTCTTTAAGAAAGAGAGAAAAAAATCTAATGGAAATTGCTAGAAGGACACTTGGAAGAGCTAAACAGGACAGCCACAATAATGGGATGAGAACAAATTACTTAAACAAATTACTCAAGAAAACTTTTGAATTAAGATTTTTGAAAGAGCATACTCTATGTTTGTGAAAACTGAACTATGAGAATCCATGCCAAGATACATCCTCTAAAATTAACCAGAGTGAAAAATAAACATAGGATTCTTTGGGCATCCAGGAAAAAAAGAGCAAGTTGTGTATGAGGAAGAAAATGAGGGAGTCATTCAACTTCCTAGCGGCACTAGGCAATGTCAGAAAACAGCAGAGCAGCGTGGGGGTGGGGGGTAGGATGCTTCAGGAGAGCCGTGTAAGCCCCACACACCAGGAGTCATTTAGCAGATATTATTATTATGTCATTTAGCACAAAACAAAACTATGAGTATCCACTCCTGAGAGCTGCTTCTAAGCACATGAGCTTCTTCCAGCAAGTGGTGACTGGAGGTCACCTGGGCAGGACAATTTGTGTCACTGGATCCCTCTTTGCTCTCTTGGCACAGTGTTGGAAGCCATCTTAATCCTAGGATAAGAAAGGATGTGCAAAGTACCATATGTCACATTTCTCTTGGATGCCCTCTTGGACCAAAATGCAGGTGTTTGGTGGCATTGTTCCATAGATTCTGAATCCTTCATGACTCCCAGACCTACTCCATTACTTATTTTATGAATCCCTGCTACTCAGGTTCTCCAAAGAAAACATATCTACATATATCTGTATATCTATCTCTAAGGCTGATTTTCCAGATTAAAAAAAAAAAAAAAAAAAAAAAAGACCCCAAACGAGCTTTGACTCCAGAGGCCTTAATTCCACAGTTCCAAATAAAATGCTTGTATTTGAAAGAGGAATAAATCCAAAGATAAAAATAGTGAAACAGACTTCTTAGTATAAAGCAATCAAAACAAGGATGTTAGTTTTTCAAAGAGTGAAAACAAGCACAATGAAATACATGCATGCATACACACAGAGATATAGTGACATGAAAAATCCATGATTAGATGACACTGATTTGGAAAACACAGAAAAGACAGTCTTGACAACCAAATGTCAAAATACATTATAAAACCATACAAGTAAAAACCTTATGTATTGGCCTAAAAATGAACAAACAGATCAATGAATAGAAGAGTCCAGAAAATGTAAATCTGAGTATAGTATATGATAACAGTGTCATTTCAAATTAAAATTTAAAAAATTGGGGGAAAATGGAAGTTATCTAACCACCTCACACATTGCATAAGGTAAAAACTTATAAATCAAATCAGTAAGACCAATATTTGGAGAGCAACATGGGCAAAAAATATGAGCATGCACATTCACAGAACTGAATGAATTTAAAATGATGAAGAAATAGTTGAAGAAACCTCATTATTACTAGGTGAAATGAAAATCAAACCAGGTGGTTATCATTTTTAAACACTATCAAGATTTCTCAAGAACCAATAATCTTAAGATTCAGTGAAAATCTGGGTAAAATTGGTTATTGTACACACTATGGATGATTTAATAAATTGGACTCCTATTTTTAAGGCCAAGAGAGTTTTGAAAGTTAGATGGATTCTGTTCCTTGGCATCCAATAAAAACACTCACATGTGTACATGGAGGCATATGTCAGGCACGTAGGAGAACCTGGATCACGACACTGCAGATGCAGATGATCAGTGGATGCACAGTGCTTTAGAAGCATCACATGTCGTGGGATACAATCCAGTCATCCTTCCACCCACCACATGCAATTCTTCCGCAAGTCCCAGAGGAGACACCTTCAAAACATGTCCCTCATCCATTTACTCCTCAGCATCTAACTACCACTGCCCTCTGCCACCATCCCGGGTCCTTTTGATTCCCCTAAAGTTATCCTAACGTTGTCTCCTCTCTTTTGCTTTTCTCCCTACCTCAGAGATCCCATTCTATCCACAGAAGTGAAAATCAATAGATTTAAAACAAATTAGATCACATCACAACCTACTCATAACTAAAATCCTTTAGCTGTTTCCCAAGACTCTTGTGATGTGATACCAATTCCCCACCCAGAGGACCCTAGAGGACGGGCCCTCTCTGATTCCAGGATTCCTCATGGCTGCAGTCCTGCAGGCCACCTTCCTGTTCTTCCAGCACTTCACACCTGAGCTTGCACCTGGTCTCCCATTTTGCTCTCTTTCTGTATGGGATGCTTCCCCAGAGCTCACCATGGCTGGCTCATTTACATAATTTGTTTTTCAGTGAAAACAGCACTGCATCTGAGAAACCTGACCTGATTAGCCAATCTCAAACTGCTTGTCTTGCCTAAGTCATGTCTCTGGCTTAAAATTTCTCATAGCATCTGTCACTCTCTGAAATTATTTTCCCAATTTTGCATATTCTTTACTCTCCTAATCTAGCATATGAGTTTGATGAGGGTAGGGAGTATGTTCATTACTACTTTCTAGTACAAAGGACGGACAGTGTCTAGAACATAGCATAGACAACTTCATTTGAGATAAAGGATGCATCTATCAAGACACATGATAAAAATGATATGCAATATCTACATATGCATTTAACTTCAATGAATAATAATGACTGCAACATTAAACATGAAATTAATATTGATTTGTTCTGGGGTGATTGAAAATAAAATGAGATGTCCTTATTAAAAAGAACCTTATAATCTTTAAATGTTATACAACAAAAATATTTTCATCTGTGTACATATCGACTATTTTTTAATAAATGAAGAAATGGTTAAAAAATGAAATAGTAATAGTAAAATACCACTAGACTACAACCATTCACTCCCTCTAAAGCGTGACACATTTCTCTTCAAAATGGTTAACATTAAAAACAAATAATGGGATTTAGATTATATCTGGATAGGAGAACAATAAGAAGAAAAGACCTGATCTTTTTCTAGGTAATGACAAAGGTATTTCTGTCTTTGCAGAGTAACCTTGGGACAGAATAAGGTGGTCAAGAGAGTTAGGAAAAGGAGCTTATGAAAATGTAGGTTTGAGTCCATTTCGTTTTAATTATGATAAATAAGATAAGATGACCTCAATTGACTTGGTATGGTACCTGTTTTTCCCACAACAAAATCCTTTCTTAAAACTGTTTAGCCAATTGTAATTAATATTTAATCAAGCCTTGGGAACAGTGCTTGAATGACAAACCATAGAGTCTATTCATCAGTGTAGAAATCACAGAAAGATGATTGTCCCTTAAGGTCACTCTACATAATACAACATTTTATTTTCAGATAATACTGTCTGATAAAAGAAAAAAAAAATTTTTAAGGACCAACAGTATTTAAAATGCATTGGGTACCCTAATTAAGAAAGATTTTCTCTCTAGCTAGACAGAAAACACTTGTCCATGTTCAAAAGAGCTGGGAGATGACTTTAAAACAAATTGCAAGAAACTAGTTGCAGGTATTTAGCTCACTCATTGGTTCTAAGTCAGCAAGTACCGAATGGAGAACTGACAAACAATGGGCTAAGTTGGCATTAGGCACGGCCCTGCAAGGCAGCCTCTGTACCATGACAACTGTCTTCATATACTTTATCCTCTAGGAGTGAAGACAGACATCAACCAAGTAATTGCACAAATGTAAAATTACATCAGTGATGATAGCTATAAAAAAAAAAAAGTCAGCTGGCTTGATGACTAAAAGATCTTTCTTTTCAAGGTGAATTTATGCTTTGTGTGGCCTTCGCTATTCTAGACATCTAACTCTGGTGTCACATTTCAAGTATTTTATTCAAAAATAATTGCAAAATAAGGGTGAGAATACATTGAACTCTACAATCTATCTCACCAACAAAAGAACCCGGTTATTTCTTTTATACAGTAAATCATGCTGGGGCCATGTGAGACAATTACAGACAATCTGAGCACGTCACCAATGATGCCAACTGCTTTGTGAAAGGCAATCTATGCTCCAAGTGGGAAATCTTTAGAAAAGGACAACTGTTCCCTCCTTTAAACTTCTGCAGAACAAGCTGCTTAACTTGTAGTGTAGAGGGGAGCCTATCAAAGAAATGAGAATTTTTTTTTTCTTTTTCCTTGATCTCATTAGGAAGGCATAGATTAATCACACTTAGCCGCAGTAAAAAATGGCTCTGTCACTTTCTCTCCTTGGGACACCAGTCGAGGGAGGGACGACTCATCTGGACGCAGTCGCACTCTGGCAGCCACCGTGGTCTGAGGAGCATGAGTCAAGCTTGAGCCAGAGCCAGATGGTCCATGCAGCAACTCTTGTGACAGCATGGAACAGTGTCCCTCCCATGAGCAGGCCCTGAATCAATGACGCACTCTGACTCAGGGAAGCAAGCAAGGATTACTATGGTGGAGCGACACATGAGCTCGTGAAGCAATTCTCCTTTGACAGTCACAAACCCTCCAGAAACGGTGATGTGCACCCATTTTAAGTTCAGAGTGTTGTCGAGAGAATAAAAATAAGCAATTTTAAATGTGAACAACACACATCCCTGGAGTAAATAAGCCAAGTGTTTCGTTTTGACATTTTGAAGTCACCTACATTAATAGCAAGTGTGGGGTTTCCTAACACAAAAAACAAGCATTCCTCCAGAAGATTCACTGTCAATAAAGGTACATAGTACTTTTGTCAAAATATGCTATCTAGAGAGTAAAACTTCATTAACTTGACATTCACTTAGCAAAAACACTCTTGGCCTCCAACAGAGTGGGCAGTGAGCTGCACTCTGGACAGCATCCTAGCCAACTTCACGGCCAGCTCCCAGGAGAAGAGAGCCCGGGGCTCCTTGGCCAAGGCAAGTAGTCATGGGAAGAATGAAAGGGCGACTGTGTCACCCAGGCCTGGGCCTCTTCTCCCATGAAGAGGCAATGTAGGGCTACTTTCCGATTACTGAAACACGTCCACCAATCAAATCAGCTTCCTAAGAAATCTTGGATCTAAGCCCAAATATTTATTTTGAGGAGAAAGAGCAAGGATGGGCAGTAGTAACTTTGGTATCATAGAACAGATATGCTCTAAGGAAAGGTAGCTAGTGGGCAAATCTTCATAAAACAACACCATTTCCATTTGGTTACATTTTTAATATGCACAAAGGAAAACCGCTCCTGCAGGATGGAGGGATGAAGACTTTGCATGAGAACAGAATGAAGGAAGGGATGGGATGTGTCACCTTCAGGACAGAACCAGCAAGGGCTCCCTTCTCCTTGGAAGACATCCCTTCAGTTTTTGATCCTGCTCTTTCTACTTGTCTGCCTGGTCAAAAAAAAAAAAAATTGTCTTCTGGAGTGTGGGTTTACAAATCTGACTTTTCATTCTTTTCATTAAATGCAAATACCATGAGTGTAAGAAGTCCTGACTTGCTTCTCACTGTAGTTAGGAAATAGTAGGCACAGTAAGTCGTAGCTACTCAGGAAATAATTGCAGATCAAATAAACCCAGGTCAACATCCCACTGAAGCATCTCACCATCTTTTTCCTAGAATACTCTAAAGTTGCACTGACCAGTCTCCCTGACCCTAATCCTCTCCCTCTCACAAAGCACTGTTCCTGTTCATCTTCCTAAATCCCAGCTCTGATCAAGTTATACCTCTTCTCAAAAGGCTCCAGAGCCTCCTCCCAGCTGAACTTGAATTCTTCATGACATGTGTCAGGAGTGACAGATATCAGCTCCAGGGCTGGGGCAATGGAGGAAAATTGAATGGATGGTAAAAGAGTTCTTTCTGCTCCTCCATCTCCTTCTTTCCTTCTCTCCTGCTCTCTTCTTCTCCTTCTCCTTCTGTACTCCTTTCTGCATAAAAAATTAGTCGTCTTCAAGGTTCTTAATTATATAATATAGACAAGGTTTTTATGCTACAACCACAGCTCCGGTACTATTGTAGACTGAACTGGGTCTCCACCCCCAGCAATCATGTGGGACTACACATTCTCCATCAGTACTTGGAGATAGGCCTTTAAAGAGACAACGAAGGTAAAATGAGGTCATAACGTGGGGCCCTAATCTGATTGGGCAGGTGTCCTTGCAAGAAAGGGAAGACACCCGAGCTCTTGCTCTCTCAATGCACACAGAGAAAAGACCACGTTCAAACACAAGGAGAAGGTGCCAATGGGAAGCCAAGGAGATAGGCCTCACCAGAAACCAATCCTGAAATCACCCTGACCTTGAATTTAAGCCTCCATAACTATGAAAAAGGGTGTGTTTCTATTTGAGAAAAACAAAACTAAACTAAACAAAAAAACAAGAAAGAAAGAAAAGTCGCCAGCCTAGAGGGCAGCTGTGATGAGCACGTCTGATTGCGACTTCACTTGAACACATCCAAGATGGACGGTAAGGCAGGGAAAGGGGCAGGGAGCTCTTCCATTTCCCTATGGGTCAGATGAAGAAGATATCAGTGCTGTCCCAGGTGGAGAAGCAATGACCGCCTGTCCCAGTCTTTGTATCCATGAGACTCTACTCCACCATCCTCTGGCTCCCACCCACTGTCCTCTGGTCTCCTTTCCTGCTCCCACCCCCCACTCTGGCCAGCCCAGCCCCAGAACTCTGCTGTTCCTTCAGTTCAAAGCGAGGTCATTGGCGTCTGCAGGTCTTCCCTGGCCACCCATGGAAAATGCATCCCTCCTCAGCCCAACAATCCCTATTGCCCCCTTCCCATGTAATTTTTTCTGTTGATTTTATCACCATCTAATAATTTTAATTTTCTCCTTTTTTTCTTGTTTATTGTCTGTTTTTCATATTATAATGAAAGCTACAGCTGAGCAGATTGTTATTGGTTATATTTGCTGCTGTATCTTCCACTTCTAGAGTAATGCCTAAAAATGAATTAATTGAGTGAATGAATGAATGAGTGAATGGCTGAGGAATGCTTTTCCAGTATTATCTCAAACTATGTCTCCAAACACAGCTCTTACAAACAGCTCTTACCCAAGTTTTGTTCTTTTGAGACTACTTGATTGACAAATATGCCACGTATTTTCCCATCCCAGCACTTTCTACCATCCCTTCACTTGGTAACCCTTCATTTTCTTTCTCTCAAAATCATAGCTTTCAAGCAGCATTTTGATTTAAGACAGGAGCTGGCTACCAAAAGTCCTGATGGACGTGAGCTACTTACCATCCTGCTTGTGACCTTTTTCCGTTTCCTCTCAGGCAGGTCCTGGCCACCCATTTGTTTGGAAGCACATCTTGTCCTCTGATGTGCTCAGTCCCCAACTCCTCAGGCCCCATGGATATGCAGGGTGCCCAGAAATTCTCTGCCCTGGCACCTCAGAAGAGCACTGGCACACTCAGATGAGCTTGCTTTCCTTTCTAGCCATTTATTAAATCCCTGGGCTCCAGTGAGGCAGCCTTGCAGTGTCAATCACATCCTCTTAGCACCCCCGTGGAGAGAGCAGGGTGTCCTAAGCACCATGGTGGCCACCCTTTAGGAACATCATTAGATGCCCTCAGCTCTATGGAACCTGAAAACAGGGGGAGATGGAAGCTGAGATCACTCAGCATGCTTCCTGTCTAAAAGATTACTGGTTCATTTTCATCTCCTAGGAGTACTGTGTTCCCTACTTTTTTGCTATTAGTATACTTTTTTTAAAAAAAACAGAAAGTATTTTTTTAGTTCTTTTTTAATTTTTTTAGTTTTCAGTGGACACAATATCTTTATTTTTTTTATTTTTATGTGGTGCTGAGGATCGAACCCAGCGCCCCGCGCATGCCAGGCAAGCAAGCCACATCCCCAGCCCACCACTAGTATACTTATTTCAAGGGCTGAGGCTAAAACCTTCCCATTGCAAGATTACACAAAATAAATACTGCCCCATTAGAAGCACTGCCAATGGTTGGTTAAGAATGAGAAGAAAATAATTTCATCTGGAATTTTTTTTATATTCTTTTTTTGTTATTCTATTTTGTTATATATTAGACAGCAGAATGCATTACAAATAATATTACAAATATAGAGCACAATTTTTCATATCTCTTCTTGCACACACAAAGTATATTCACACCATTTGTGTCTTCATACTTGTACTTAGGCTAATGATACCTGTCTCATTCCTCTGCGGATATAACTCAGTTGGTAAAGTGCCTGTCTCACATGCACAAGGCCCTGGCACCCACCAAGCACCACCACCAAAAAAAAAAAAAAAACAGTCAAATGCCATCTCCTCATCTGGAATTTTGATCATACTAAACAACTAATACACTATTGGGTTTATCTCATGTCACAAAGTTGGAAGGAAGTCCCACAAAAATTTATTCAAACTATTGAATCTATTGAAGGTTGGAGTCTTTCATGAAATTTTTCAATAGGCAATGTGTTGATGCAGAAAAAGATGTTCACTCCGTTTTGATTTTATCACTAGTAATATGTTTAACATTTAGATTCTTTCTTCAAAAAGATACAACATGCCCATACATGAGAAGTTGCCCAATACTCATAAATCACCTTATGCACACATAGGTTTATTGTGAGCATGTGACATATTGTATATCAGTGAGAAAAGAGTGACGGAGCACATGAGACCCTGAGGTGGAAATGGTGTTCTCCCCTCACCCCATCTACTTATTGGACACACCATGAGTACCTGTATCACCATGATCATGATCATCATTGTCACCAACACACACACACACACACACACACACACACACATACACACACACACAAATACTCCTCTAATAGGTATTAAAAATAAATTAATACTATACACTGCAATTCTGCTATTGAGTATGTTAGAATTCATAACTGAGAATCAAAGGAGGCTTGGAAATAAACCTTTTGAGAATAATGTGAAAAATGGTACCCAGGCCTCCAAGTACAATAATAAGCATAGGATTAATGTAAAATGTTGCTACAATAATAGTGCCATGAATGCCATTATTACCTGACGTGGACGTTGTGAGATAGAATCCTATTTTCAAGGCCATTATAGATACCAGGAGGATCCCTAGGTTAGACAAACTGAGATGTGCTCAGTGATGGTACTATTCAATAAACTGCTCCTCTCCCTTTGAATTGGCTTCAAGTATTCACTAAAATGAAGTAATGAAACCAAATCAATAATTAAGGAGAGGTTCCGAATGGCAAGCAAGATAGCACTAATAGAATTAATACACGTACACTGGAGGTGACACCAGTTGATACAATTGTAAATGTGATTCATACTGTTTAGACAGATGACTAAAGTACCTGAGAAAGACAGAGACAAATTAGATTTATCCAGCAAAACAATTTGGAGTTGAACAATTATATTAATATACTTTTTAATGATGATGTTTAATCAAACCATCTCACACTGAAAAAGTTACTTCAAGATTAAAGACACGATTGCATGGCTCCTTATGAACTAAAAAAGGAATTTATTGGCTTTCAGCTGAAACAGAAGAGAAAATTCAGCTTTGCTGACCAAAAACCTCAGTTTAACAATCAGTTCTTTTCTTTACACTTCCATTTGAGGTCATAAAGTCTCTTAAAAACAGCAAATACATAGCTATTCTTCCAAGTATGGGGAAGATGACAGAGGAGAAAAGGTTGAGAAAATAGGCCTTTGGGAAGGGTAGGAGGGCAGCCTTGAGGAGACTCAGGAGGCCCCATGACCCACCAGGGGACAGATGTGTTGGTGTGCACTTGAGCAATGGTAGCCTTACAAGCAGCAAGTTAGGACAGAGCTCTCTTCAGTCCAGCTCCGAAACCCTGAGGCTTTCACTTGCAATCTTAGGGAAAGAAGGAATCCCGGCGTCCACACTGGCTGGATCCCAGAAGACGCAGCATGTGGTTATAAGCAACCTGCATTTCTTGAAAAGCTGAATCTGCAGACAGAACCTTGGGGACTACCCATGTCAGGAGGCAGGATTATGGTATCAGTTGTTGATGTTTGTTTTTAAGAGAGTGGTTCTCCAACTTAGCTCCATATTACAGTCACCTGGGCAGCTTAGAGAACTCCTGATGGCTGGTTGCAACCTGTCAAGCTGATGTAGTTAGCCTTTAATGTGGCCTCAGCATGAGGAACTAAAGAGGACAGATAAATGTATTATGCAGCCAAGGTAGAATGCCAATTTTTGAAGAAAATTTTATTTTTTAGTTTTTGTTAAAAAGGTCCTTAAGTATTGAAGAAAAAAGAAAAGAAAAGCATGCATCAACAGCTTCAGAAAAGAAGGTCACAGAGCTCCTTGGTGACACAGGTACTTATGGGGGATTAAGAGCTGAGAGGCAGGTCCTTCCCCATCACCATGTCTCCATGCTGGGATTTCAGTCTTTTGGGTTTTTGCCTGAAATGTAAATATCAAGTATTGCTAGGGACAGAAAGAGGCAAGGCAGAGTTGGCACATCCTCAAGTACTTCCTTTCTTCTCATACCCAGAATGAGCGGGGAAAAAAGCCACATTCCTCCCTGGTGACCAAAGGCTTAATGTCACCTCAGCTGCAAGAATTTTGGCCATAGAAACCTTTGCAAATAAATGTCAGGAGGAGACTTTTGAGCCAAAGTTCATTTTATGCCAATTCAATTTCACATAGTCTAGATAGGAACAAAGTTTCTCTTTAAATGGTAAATACATACAACTGGAGCAATGTCTTAATTCTGAATTTCAAGATGCAAGTAATTATTCAGCAATCTTAGAACCCCAAATCACTTTGCATGAAATTATTTGAATGTATTAATTAAAATATTTTCAGATAATTTTAGACCTAAGAAATACAAACTTGAAAATAATAGTTATGCCAGTTAGCAAAGACCTTTTGGAATAAAATCTATCTCACCCAGAAATTTTCCCTTGATTTTATTTCAGACTTCCATGAAAAACGAAATACAACACAATTTGCTTGTGGACTATGGTCAATATCCAGTCACTATCAAAAAGTTTTTTAGTTTTTTTTTTTTTTTTTAACTTTTGCTTAGACTTGATCTTAAAAGGCAGTTAGTTACTAGTTGCAATACTTGGAGTTTCCTTGAGCAGAAACGAAATGCAAATACTTGGTGAATATTTTCAAATCAAAACCCCTGGGAATCAGGGGAAAAGCTGGACTAGATTGGTTGTACTGTGGCTGTGAATCAATGAACCCTCTTTGAGTACAAAAATAGATTTTACACCATGATAATGTTATGCCTGTGTTCCATTTAAACATGGTAATCTAAACTCAAGGGCTGGAGTGCTTTTAATCTCTATTGTTTCATGGAAAGAACACATTGGTTGGGATAGAAGAGGATTCAAAACAGAAAGAGCCTCTGCTAAGAAATACCATTTTAAAAACATGGTTTAAGGCAATTTTTTGAATTGTGTTTTAATCTACTTTGGTAAATATTAAATACACCAAAATTTGATCTATTTTTTAATTCTTTTTCTCTAAAGAAAAGCACAATCAATAATTCTCGGAGTAGAAAAAGCATAATGGATACAAGAGAACAGATTGCTTTATTTTCTCCCGTAACACAATATTTCAGTCTAACAGGCAAAAAGACAGCATCTAGGTGTGGGTGTATAATTGAGTTAATAAGGCCCTCCATGTTGTTATTCTCTTTGAGGCACATTTAAGTGCAGAAACAATAAGTCATGCATTCTAGAACAAAGTAACTGGGAAAGGTAGAATTGTTAAACACATCTCCAGTTATGGTGCTAAGTGAATTGTGGTTTAAAGCACATCACACAGATCAACCTGATGACTCACTGGAAGTGCTTTGCCTGGATTCAGAGTGTTCCTACAGATGCTGGTTTCTCAAATTTGTTCTGCTGTGAATTGTAGCACCTTCACTAACTGACATGCCCCCCTCTACCTCAGGGCAGAAACCTGCCGGCACACAGAACACCTAGACAGTACCTGGGTCGTCAGAGCCAGACAGGTTTTCACCAGTAAAAGAGATAAATGGAAGAGCTCAGCTCCTTCCAGAAGCCCTCAGAGTTTCCCTTGAAACTGGGACTGGGTTTGAGCCAACACAAATCAGTAAGAACCAGTGGAAAGACCCACAAAGGAAGCACTAGCTCTGTTCATCTCTAGGGGAAATAGCCACAGTTTACAACATTGCTGCTCTTACCACCACACCCAAACCCCACCATCCTGGCCTAGAACATTTGGTATAAAACACCAAAAGCTGGAATAACAAAAATACCCTGAGTTTTAATTAAGGACTTTCTACATAGCTAACTTTTGGTAAAAACCATACTCCTGTGACTAGAATCAATTATATTTTACATGAAAATTTATAAACATTTCATTTATAAACCATGAATATATGTCCTGTTTTACTAACATCAATATATAAAATATGGAGTCACCAATTATTAGGTATTATATCTATACCATAGGCTCCAGAAGCCAAGATAAAATCAACCACATAATTCAATCACTTTATTTTAATAAAAGGGTTCATTCTCAAGTTTGCTCATTCCAAGTATGTTGTATAAGAACACCATGAGTGGCCCTGGGATAATTTACCTGTAGACAGCTATATCATTAATTCCTGCAGTAATTCAACCTGCACTTCATGTTAGCTGTATGTGTATCTTTATACTGAGAAGGAAGGACTATGGGAGCCCTCTGGTGGCCAAGATGAAAGTACTCATTAGCACAACCCAAATTCCTGTAGCCTGGGGGCCTCAGGAACAAAGGTAGATGAAGGAAGGGAAGTCCAGAGAGGGGTGGGTATGCTTGTATCACACCAGCTTTTCTCCTATTTTATTTAGTAATCATTTTAGATCAAGGTTAAACTTTCATACACAAGGGATATCAAAGGAATGCAATGCAGGTATCAAATAGGGGTATGCATAACAAAAGCAAGAAGAGAAAGTGGGAATTTCATACTATTAACAAATGTAATAAATAATAGGTATAATTAATTTTTATATGTATCTTCACTTATAAATGTTTAGTGTCTCCCACTGCACAAATGACATTAAGAAATAAAGAGATTTGAGGAAACAAAGTAACTCCTAGTAATGATTCCTAACTAAAAATGTAATATTTAGATGTGATTCATTAAATAACACCTTGGGGACCTAGAAGATCTCATGCATTTCCAAAAGCACTTATTTTTTTTCCAAGGGAGATATTTATACACCTCAGGCTATTAAGTCACATCAGTTTCAATGGTGAAACAGCAAGTTTTTAACAGATGCTGACCTGTGGACCACTTTCAAATCCACATTTCCCCCAACCCTTTTCAGTCCAGAAATAAATGTACACCTAATTACTAAGTCTCTATAAGCCAATCAACATACTTCCTGACACAATGCAAGAAGATGGGGGTGTCTATAATGGACTATTGAGGATGCAAGTTATTTTGTCTCTAATTTTAGAATGCATCCCCATTTATACATAATTACATGAAAACAGATCTACCAAATATTAGGAAACTTTTAAATCTCACAACAAAGTAATAATATTGTAAGAAGTGTTACATTCTTTATGCATTAATTTCATGTGATTAAATTATTATTGAAAATGAATAGATATATGTACATTTATATACAGGCACTTTATCCCCAGTTTATGGCAATTACACATTAAGTGGTACTCTGAGATCAGAACTATTACATGTAAGGTATTTTCCAAGATTATTTAAGTATAGAACATTATTCATGCAAAATAATTACTGCAGATGTGAATAATGCATCCTTATCAGAAATTCATTACTTGTAGGTCAATTTCAGAACTTGATTTCATGGGGCCAATGGTTCTTCATTAATTTGAAGTATAATTATGAGTGACCATATTAAAAGCTTTAGCCTTACAAGTACAAGAGAATCGTAAAGGTGGAGGAATTCTACCTCTGTTCCAAATGCTAATTTTGATGAATGAAAATAATTTTGAGGATTATATGCACTCTCTTTTAAAAGTATAATATGCTTTGAAAGACATAAGAAATTGGTGGGGGAAGTGTGATTATTTTGTCCTACCACCATCATCAATATTTTGGCTCAAGATAATAACATTCTCAAACTTCAGTGTGCACAAGAATGACATGGGAGGCTCACTGGATTCCCGAGCTTCCTTCCACAGTTCTGACAAGTTTCCTGTGCAACTACCTTGTGCCACAAGCAGCTTGGACCCACCTAGTCTCATCAGTGTCACTTTCACAGTAGGTTTCACATTTACTACATCTGGGAGCCACTTGCTATACACATTTTCATATTTATATATTCCATAACCCACTCACACTCCCTGGAATACCATAATTATTCACCAAATGCATTGCTAAATGAAAGGATGCAAGATTTTTAGTGGAGAAAGAAGTTCCAGACAAAGTGAATTCACTAGGACAAACAAAAGAATTTCCTTTCACACAGATGGGCAGGACACAAAACACTTCTCCGTGCTGGCACAGGAAACACCCAGGGTGCTTTATAATGAGATCTGTTATAAGATACTCTGAATCCCAGATTCAGAGAGGAAGGCACAGATGTGGGGCCAGGGCGAGGCCCTGAATTGAGGATCAATTTAACGGAAGGTAATCTCAGATGAGAAGCCATATGCCCCACGGCACCCAGAGCAGAGAAGGGGTCCTCTGGTCAAGGAGCCACAAACTTTGCTTGTGATCCTCTGTGTCTCAAAACAAAGGGTTGTTCACCTCCTGGAAGGACCTCCTGCTCACTCCTAGACTATGTATAACAGTCCCACATTCTCAGAGCCTGGATGAGTCGTTCATACAAGATCTGTTTTCAATGATGATAAAAAAACCCTCATGTTCACTCAAAGTTGCAAATGCATTTGTTCACCTCTTCCCAAGAAAAATAAACGCGAGCGTCACAAAGGAATACGCCAAAGCTGAACATTTCTAAATTTGAGATTCCAAAGCAGAAAACAGAAATTCTTTCTTTAGTGGATGTAAATTTTAAGAAGAAAAGGATCTGGAAATGTCCTCAATGCTGAATGGCATGAAAAGAGGCAGAGATGAACAACAAGGGTGAATCCAAAATGGGAATGAACCCAGCCAGAAGTGGGGATGTATAGAATGACCGGGGAAAGATAAGGGGCCCATCACACACAGAGGAGCAGATTGATAATCAAACACAATGGCCAGCGGAAGGTGGGTACTTCTGGGGGACTGGAAGCAAGATGACTTCATGAGAATAGACAGAACTAGATAAGCAGTGAATGACAAGGAAGTGTAGGCTTCACAAGAATACACAGCACTGTTGGTCAAGGGGGGGGTATTGTCTCAGGAAAACTCCCTTTGGTATTTTTATCAGTGTCCCTTAACAAACAGAGTCCACAAAGAAAGAAGCACAAGACTCAAGATGCCAGTTCTTTGGGCACAGACATAATTTCAAATTACCCTGGCAATATTCCAGTTGATTTACAGACTGGGGGAGGAACTGCTCACTTGGGCATGTCTGGAGGAGGATTCTCCCTCCTGCCTTGGAGGCCATAAAGTAGCCAGCTTGGTTTCATTTTCTATTACAGCATAACAAATCACCACAAATGCAGATGCTTCAAACAGCATCCGTTTAGTATCGCACGGCTCCTCGCATAGGAAGTCTGGGCACAGCTTAGCCTGTCTCTCTATGCAGGGGTGGCATGAAGGTACGCATCTGCCTGCGCTCTCACCTGGAGGCTCACACAGGCAGCACCCAGCTGCCCAGCTCCCATGGACTGCTGGTGGAATTCACTTCCTGGTGGCAGTAGGAAGTCAGTAGGATTGCTTCTCCAAAGCCAGGGAGTGGGGGGAACAGCCTCTGCTGCTTTGAATCTCTAACTTCAGCAAAGCCCTGGGCCTGCCTTTAAAGGGGTCACCTGATTACATCTGCCGCACCTAGTCCGTCTTCCCTTTTGATCAGCTCAGAGATAACAGGCTAAAGGGACCAGACACATCTGCAAAATCGCTTTACCAAACCTCTGGAATAATACCCACCACTTTTGTCATATGCTATTGGTAAAACATGTTCCAGTCACAAGGAAAGGATCACAGATGGCATGACACTAGGGTTTCATGAGCAGGGGGTGCCATCCTATTTGACACTCAAATACTATCCTTTCAAGAATTTTATGCCTGGAAAGGTGGGTGCATGCTTTCTGCACATGAAAATCATCTCCCATTCTACTGCTGGAATTTTTTCAAACTTGGAAGAGGATGATTGATCCAAGACAAAGCCAATAAATGAGGAAAATGAAGAAGTCGGTAGATTTCTTTGCTCAGTATCCTTTGTTCTTCCAAGGATGCATATCCTGTTTAGGTAAGCATGTTATTATTAAATTATGACATGAAGTTTACAGGAAACTAAAGAAGAGTGTTTTTCAAAGAGACTAGTCTAAGGAGCTTCAGTTGATAGGTTCAAACTTTAAAGGAACCCGAGGTGTGTACCTCTGTCCACGACAGGATCAGACCCTGAGAATGACTGGCCTCACACATGGCTAATACTAAATTTCCCCATCTCCTTGTCTGTGAGAAGTCGCTGGCATCAGTTTCAAACCTGGAATTAGGTCCATGTACAAACCTTACCATCTGGTACTAGTGATATTCAACAATAATTACTATTGAAATAATCCCAACAGGTGCTAAGGCACATGTTTGGTGGCATCATTTCAACCAGAACTTTATTCACCTGTGTGAAGAAAGGCAATATGAAGGATGAGTATTGGAGTGAGATTTTCAGGTCTGCTTAAGGGACAAAAAGCATTAGTTTTGTTAATTTCTATATTTATTTTAGTTTTAGACATACTGTTGATACATATTTATGAGATACAGGATGATAATCCAATGTATACATATAATGTATAAAATCAAATCAGGGTAATTGGTCTCTTTTTGTCTGATTTAGCTTGGAATTTTTAGTCAATGTTTTCTATTACCTACTAATACCAGCCATTTTGAAATTTAGGAAAGAAAAGAATTTGTTTTTAAAACATTAGGATATAATTTATTAAAATTAATTTGATGAAAGAAGTGATTCAAAGTATTAAACCATTGAAAACATCAAAGAATTTTCAAGAAGAATATCCTTCTGGTCTCTGGATGAAGATTTTGATAAAATGAAAGAAATCACAATGGAAAGAATGAATTGAATTGACTACATAGAAGTTTAAAATTTAATACAGAAGACAGCAATGTAAATTTTAGTTTTTAAAAAATATGACCCAGTGTGGAAATCCAGAATATAATGAAAATTGGTAAATACAAGGTAAAAATAACTTCTAAACTTCAGTAGGAAATGAACCAAGATTTAAACATAAAAATATAAATCCTGGTGATGAAATCATAGGACAGGAGCCCTCACCCACTGCTGCCAGGGGAGTAAGCTGGGACAGTGTTCTTACAAAGCCATTGTGCAGATGCAAGATGTAAAATGGTCCTGGGGCTGGGGCTGGGGCTGGGGCTGGGGCTGGGGCTCAGCGGTACAGCGCTCACCTAGCACGTGCGAGGTGCTGGGTTCAATCCTCAGCACCACATAAAAATAAATAAAATAAAGGTATTGTGTCCAACTACAACTTAGAAAAAAAAGATACAAAGACACTCATGGCTGCAGCTCTTACGGTGGTAGATCAGAAAGAAGTGAGTTGTACAACTGTTGGTAAATCAATCGTATTACAAATGTGCATTAAACGTGTAAAGCCCTGGCAAAGCCTTAGATACTGGCAATACAGTCATGAATGAAACACATCGACTTCTTGCCCACCCGGAGCTTACATTCTAGTAGAAGAGATAGGCAAGAGACATCAGAAACAGATGATCAGAAATGCTAAGAAGAAAATTAACTGGGCAGTGAGAGTAACTTGGCAAGCCCACCTGTGAATCAGAGGGCAGGTGAGGTCCCTCTTTGGAGGTGACTTTTGAACTGAGATCTGAAATATGTCAGTTGTGTAACCAGCTGCAGAGAAGTGTCCCGGATGAAAGGAAATAGAAGTACTACAAAGATAAGTGTATGGGAAAGAGTTCTCTTAAAAACTATGGTTCCCAGAATCCCTTACAATCAATACCCCACATATGATCTAAGTTTATGGAGCAGATTTGGAAAGAGAACAGGATCAATGTGAAGTTATTTCCAAAACTTCAGTCCTATAATCTTTTCCTTCAGTTACTCTGGAGTAACTGCTCTGGAGTAACTGATCAGCTCTGGGTTAGTTCATTGCACCCATTTTGCCTTAAAACACTAGCCAGAGCTAGCAACACACAGTTAACATCCCCTAGGTAAGAATGCATGCACAGGGCAGAAAGACCGGTGTAAAAGAACTCATGGTCTTGTGCAGTAGACAAAATGCTGGGTGAGTTCCTGCCTCATGCTTTTTCTATATTTTTAAAATACTCAATATTTTTTTTTATATTTTTATCATTAGAAAGATTTGAAAAGCATTCTAGAAATAGATATTATTTGAGGTGGGATGATAAAGAAAAATCACTTATTTGTTCAATACAAGCACAAAAATAAAATCACTTATTTGAAAAAAAAAAGCCATTTATTGTTCAAGTATTTTCTAGATGCTCACTCTGCCAAGCACCATCTTTGGTATTGGGGTTAAAGCAGAGAACAAGCCAGATGACTCCTCTCCTCATGGAAATTCTGGTAGGGATAGTGAAAAATGAAAAAAACAGCTCGGATTTCACAAGACCGATGAGGAGCCAGAGAGGAAGGCTTTACATCTATCCCTCTTCCCCGGCAGCAGCCTCTTTGCCCAGCGCCCTGGCCTGCTTTATCTCCTCCTCTCCCACCCAGAAGCCTCCTCCCTCTTTCAGATCTTCCCTGCATCTTTCTATTTCCATTCCTGAAGCAGAAAACCTCAGTTCAATTACCTCTTCAAACCCATCATCTCTACTGAACAAACAAATGACTCTCTTTAAAATCCACAATCCTTAGAAATTGGAAGCTTATCATTTTTCATGTCACACTGGGTATTCAGTTCAGAGTCAAGACAGATCTCAGGAGACACACATCCTACATGTCAAAGGAAATCAAAAAACCAAGTCATGGGGAAAGCAAAAGAAAGAGGTCTTTAAGCTGAAGCAAATTTCATCTCAGTTAGAAATTCTCTTGTGTCAGACAGAAACCACTCCTGCTTTGGAAAATGTTCTTTGGAGCCTTAGGTGGAAGTGGGCAGAGGGTGAGGAGGCAGGGTAGGACCACATCCCACACTGCCACCACGTGTCCTGCCCAGTTTGCCCATATAGGCACCTGCTGTTCACCCTGAATACATGGCACATCTTCCAGGTATTCCAGAAACTTACTGCATGTGGTCTTCATAGCTGGTATAAAACAGTGCCTCCCATCAGAACCATATTGCTATTCTGATACAGACGACTCCAGAAAGGTAGCCTAGAGTGAACGAAGTTCAGAAGTTATGGCATCGTGGTTGCCATAATTTAGTTCTATCTTTTACAATCAAACAAGTTTAACATTTCTTCTCTCTTCAATGTCACGGTTGCTATATAAAAGTAGAAAGATATTGCCTCCTGGTATTTTGTCCTGAATCAAACCAAGGTCTAAAATTCAGCACTTTGGATACATCTTGTGTAGCTCAGCAGTACATTATCACATTTTAGGACATCTGAAGTGTTCTCGAATGTCCTCTGGTTAGCTCCACATTGAGCACGTTGCAGCAGGCCCATCTTCAAAAGAACGTTCACTTGGTAGGAAAACCCACCTCTTCAGAAGTGGCCGAGGCTCTTGCTAATAGATCTCCTTCTCTGTCACCGCGGCACTGTCCTGCTGTGGCTGATAGGCAGCCAAAGAGGCGAACTCGGATACTGGCACCCAGCTGCCCAAGCAACTTTCAAATCTGGGGCCTGGTCCCAGCAAGCTCGGCCTCTTTTCTGTTGGCAGTTAAACAGTTTTTGAAGAAGCGAAAAGCTGCCCCACAAAGTGGACCACATGCACTCAGTGGTCAGTGTCAGCCATCAAGAAGAGGATGGCAAAGCCCGCTACTGACCCTCCTTCATACAGGAGAGTTCAGAGCTGACGGCGGTACAATCCTCAGGCCTTTCACGGTGTCCTCCCAGCACCAGGTCCTGTGCCTCGAGCTGAGCACTCAGTGACGGCTGGATGACGTTGGGAGTCGCTATCTGTTGTGATTCCCCTGAATAGGTTGAGCTAGCCACAACCTATCCAGGGTGCCCCGGGCATGTGGAACACCCATCGTTTAAATATCTCATCATATTCTACTCTACAGATTCACTCACTTTATCTTCAGCTAGACTGTGGGCACCTCAAGGACATGGGGGACCCAGCAGGCACTTGGGAAGGGATCATGAAACATGGATTTAAAATGCCCTTTCCAAGCACACTTATACGATAGGAATTATGCATTCTTGATTGTCAAAGCCAAACGACTTAGAGGCTTAAATATCCTTTTAGACAATTCTACTGATGGTCCTCTAACCATGGAGAAATCTCATTCAAACACATTTCTTTGTGTGAATGCACTCACAGTTAATTTTGGCCTTTTGTGAAGGTCTGAGCTTTAAATGTTTATAATAAATAAGTCAAATGTGCTTGAGAGTTGGTGACAGCTTAAAGCACAGCGTGGACACCCCAGATGCCTCAGTGCTGACACTTCATGGGGAGAGACCTGCTGGACCCTCTAGTTTACCCCTACCTCTTTCCACTTAAGGAAAATTACCCCCACTAGCACAAAAAGGCTGAGCAATGCTGTTTCTTCTTTGGCATTATGCAAAGATGTCATTTTCTCCAACAGAGTACAATGGCATTAAGGAATTGGCCAGGTCTATTTTTTCCTTAAAACACAGACAAGACAGAGAGAGCAACTAGCAAAGCAAGGTAAAACGTTGTGTCAGCCAGCTCTCACTTGCCAGGTACTTTTGGCTTCTTTACATGATCCTTCTGCAAAATAGTTGTGATAGGCTTCTGGCTAAGTTGTGTGTGGGGGTGGGGGTGGGGTTACTCATGCAACATTTCTGACTTCATTATGTATTTTATTGATGTCTTCCTTTCATGTAAAATATACACCCTGGAATGTGTTCAGATTTATGTCTCCAAAATATATCGATTAAAATGCCAACTGTAAACCTTCCATTAGCAATGGAAGGAGAATAGCATTTTAATACTTTTGATGAATGCTTTGACTTAGATATTTAAGAAAAATTCAGAGGACATTTGCTTTCTTGGTTAGTGATATTCCACCTGTGTAGAGTTCCCAAGCACTCTTCTCATCCTACTTAATCTTCAAAGCAAACCTGAGTTGCAATGCAAAATACTGTCAAAGGTTTGGTCTTGGGAATCAGATTGTCATTTTTCACTCCCTGGATTGTAACTATGAGAGAACATGGCTCCTTTCATCCACTTTGTGTCTCTAGTAGTATATATCAAGCACTTAAGGGATGAAGTTTTATAATAAAAACAGATTTTTAAAAATGTATCCATTCTACTCATAGTGCTTTTGAAGCCCTCCTGGGAACATACCATTATAAAGCAGAATAATTATTTTTACTAACTATTCCAACATTTAGCAACAATATATTTTCTTACAGTCTGCTTTTAAAATATGCCTTATCTTTTACAGATTGAAGGTCATGACCATATCTCAGCTCCAGTTGGAATTTTTCATTTAATCCTTGCTGTATCTGGTCACGTTACCCTAGGATGACCATCAGGGTTAGAGTAATAATTTAGGATTATGGACATCTGGACTTGAGTACTTCCCCTCTAACAGTCTATCCCCGACTCTCCACATATCATGGGCTGTGTTTCGTTATCGGTTGCTCTAATGCCCAGAGTCTCCTTCATCTTCAACAGTAGGAGGAACAGCCTCAGCTCTGTCATTTGTCACTTCCACTCAATTTTAGCTGATGAGGTTGAGGAAGAATTCTTCCCTTCCAGGGAGTAAAACCCACCAAAGAAACCAGTTCGTTTCCCCTCTCTCTCTCCTCCCTCCCTCCCTCCCTCCCTCCCTCCCTCCCTCCCTCTCTCTCTCTCTCTCTCTTCTTATTTTTGAGCAATTAGGACTGCATTCTCCCAGGCCCATGGGAGGCCTTTTCAGAGTGCCCAGCAGTGTCACATTCAACAGCAGACTCTCTGCTGAAGAACACTGCACGGATCTAGCCCAAGGCCAAGGTCCTGACCTTGATCCCAGCCCCAAAGCAGGAATGTGTCCATTTTCCCTTCATCACTGCCATGAACTATTTTCCATTCCCTGAGCTTGACTCTCAGCTCAAACTCTTGTCACCATTTCTCCCTCAGGTCCAGCAATTCCTTCTGCAGAGTAGACCCCATGGGAACCTCCATCCTCTCCCCGACACGGTCAGATGAGCACCACAGCCCTGACCCTGACTTCCAATGGTCTTCGGAGTAGAGGCTCATGCATTTATATCAAGTGCACAACCATATTTCTCAGGTGCTGGATTCTTCTGCCTAAATCCTGATTTATACCTCCCTGCGTTTCACAGTATAGAAAAAAACAGAAGACTTTAAAATTGATTACTCCACCTTTTTTTTTGACCAAGTATAACATCTGGCTGATGGAAAAGAACATTTGCTTCAAATTCTGTGCTGTTGAACAAACCACTATCAAATTAATGCCTTCTTATTGGGTACACATGAAATAAGTCCCCAGGAGTGCCACATGTGAATGAGAAGAAGGAAATTGTCAGAGGGCACAACTGTAGGTGGAGAAGTGCCATGGAAAAAGACTGAGGAACAATCCTCCTCATCCTCATTCTCTCTTCTCTCCAGGGGAATGGTCAGTAGAGAAAAGAAGCATCCCAAATCATTTTTTCTCTTCTAAGTCTAACACTTACAGTTTGTAAACAGGCATATGAGAATTTGGGGGGAAGAGCCCCTGAGAGTTTTACTAGTAGCATCTCCTTTATGCTGTGCTTGCATAAAGGATAAACATTGTAGAAACAAAGATTGCAATTCACTTATACTCATCTCTTTCATAATTGCCAGCATGAGAGATTAAAACTTATCAACAAAATGTATTTCATTAGTCAATATATGAGCTAGCCTATTTGTACCCAAGCAAACAGAGCCGCCACATAAATAGCACTTTTCAAAAATGAATTTATTATATTAAAATTCTCTCTCTCTTCTCTTCTCTTCTCTTCTCTTCTCTTCTCTCTCTCTCTCTTTCTCTCTCTCTCTCTCTCTCTCTCTCTCTCTCTCTCTCTCTCTCTCTCCTTCTCTCTCTTTTAAAAAAATGAATTTACTGTCAGGAGAATCAAGATGTCTTGTTGGCTAAGATGCCATTCGGAATATTTCAGAGGGAAAAGACTCCTGTGATCCAGGTATTCCACCATGCCTGTTACATGAGTGAATAAATACATGAAAGAATAGGTACTAAGATAACAATTCCTTTTGAAGGGAGAGAATGGGGTCAAATTTGAGAAGCAATGTGTGGCTTATGGCATGGCCACAGACTCCAATTTCTTATCCTAGTATGGACACAAGAGTTCAATGTTCTCATAATTCATTATACCCTAATCTTTGTTTTATTCAACAACATAAAAATGTTCAATTGGAAAAATTTTAATTTATATAAAATTAAAGACTATTAACAGCTTGAAGTGTTTATTAAAGTTTCAAAGAACCTAGTTTAAAAAAAATTACATTCTCATGCACATGAAATCTATCCACTCTGAAATTAGGGTGTCTCCTCGTAGGCTGATGTACATCCTCGTTCTGTCTGCATCCCATCTGCTTCCATCAGTGGGGCTAACCAGGTGGCCCTCTCTGGCAAGAAGGGTGGCTGAAATCTTTGGGGAGAGAGTATATGCAGACTATGCAGAATATAACTGGCTTATATTTGACCTTCTTGTCCTTAGTGTCTCCATCTTTATGATTGCTTGCTTGCTCTCTTGAAAACGTTCTCCCTCCCTCTCCCCCTCCTTCCCCACTCCCTCCTCCTTCCCTCCCTCCTTCCCTCCTTCCTGAGGGCCACATTCTGAGCTGCTTTCCTCTTCTACATCTTTCTTTCCATAATGTCTGCCTCATCGTGGACCCAGAGCAGTGGAGTTGGCCTTCTATGGACTGAGACTTCTGAAACCATGAACATTAAGTAAATTTCTTCTCCCTACACTCTTCTTGTCAGATGGGTCCTTTGGTCACAAAATGAAAAAACTGACCAAAATATTGACCAAGTCACTATTAGAAAAAAGGCTAACCCTTTTGCCAGGGAGTAAGTCTGCCTAAGTTCTCACTACTTCTGAGAAAGTCAGAGGATTAATTAACAATTTAGGGATTTTTTTAAATTCCACATAATTTGAAAGAATAATCATCTCACAAGAATTTTGTGGCAGTTGGTTAATATTCTGAAAGAACATTTAGTTCCTTAGGAGAAAAGATTCACACAAATATAATAATATGGCATAATAAACTCATTGACAAAGAACAACAGGACCCTTTTAACTTGGCAATGCTATAATTACATCCCTCTAAATCAAACGTTCATTCCTCTTGTCAGTCAGCAGGGATTTCACTATATTAAACTCAGGGTTATTAAAAAAAAAAAGAAAAAGAATCCAGTGGAATCTGTCCATAACTACTCAAGAAAACAATTTATGAGGATATACTTCAGGACACATTTTATTTGACTTTCTGCTAGATATTTGAAGCAAGCAATGATTTTGAAAAAATGTTTCTATCTTAACCATGATGAATCAAATAGAGGATATTTTGAATTTACATCTGAATTTACACCTGTTCCTTGCTATCTGCAGGTATTGGCCCCAGTAACCCTGAAGATACCAAAATCCATGGATGCTCAAGTCACTTACGTAAAATGGCATATTTGTGTATAAAATGTCCCTGCTTCCATCACCTCTAACTTTCTTGCAATACTTAATACAATGTGCACGCTATGTAAGTCACTGCTACACTGTATTGTTTAGGAGAAAATAACCAGAAAAAAAATCTGTCCATGTTCAATACATACAGTTTTTTCCAAATATTTTCCATCTGCAGTTGGGTGGAGCTTAGATGTGAACCTGTGGATATGGAGGGCTGACTGGATTGTTCTCTTGAGAGACCACAGAGAACAGGAGGGACTAGTGGACCAGTTCTGATAAGCCAAACTCTTGCCATGGGATTAAACCAGAGCCTACAGAGGCAGGGATTCTGCCCCACGCAGTGGCCACACCAGGAAAGATAAAGTGAGGGGAGGGAGTCTCCGAGCCTAGGGAGGGAAGCGACATCAGCAGCAGGTAGGAACAGGCTCCAGGCACAGGCTCCACAGGTCAGGAGATACAGGCATCCCAGCCCTGAACGATCTCCTGGTTCTTTTTTCACTTCTCCTCCAATTACTGTTCTAAACCTTTCACACATTCTTCCTTTTTAAAGTCAGGGTCATCCATCATGGATTCCTATGAGACTCTCTGAGTACAGGTGGAAAAATGAATTGCCAGAGTCGGTTCAGTTCTAAAAGACTCTCACTAAAGGGGACAGGAAAAACCTGGGAAAGGCACTGACCCAGCCAGAAGTGACAATGCTCAACTACCTCGCCTGTTCTCTGTGATCCAAAGTTCCAAACTGTGTTCCAAAATTGAGTAGGGCGTTTTAGGGTACAAGTCTGAGGGGGAGAAATGCACACAAGGAAAAGAAAACTGGAGCATGAGCCAACAGATGCCCTTCTCCAGCAAAAGCCAAAGACCTGCACCTCCTAACACTGCAAGGCAATCACACTGCAGCCCCCTACGCCCCGCCATGGCCTCTTCTGTGTGGCATACCTCTGTGCAATCATAGACGTTTAGACACAGGGCAGAGGTTGATAGAGTAGGACCCAGGAGGCAATCTCCAGCCATGGCAGGTTCTAAAGGGATAAATGTCGTGTACCGTAACAAGAGGACCAGGTTGAATGCGGGCATTTGAAGCTCTTTTTCTGCAGATAGCCAGGGAACAAGCCAAATGACATTAAAGGCACAGATAACACAGAGTAATGACACACTGGGAGAGGACATTTGGAAACCCAGCTGAGACCTCCTTCATTGGCCATACTTACTAGTAGGCTCAAGAAGGTAAGATCAAAGGTTTAACAAGCTGACTCATACACCATAGTCCTATATATTAGTATTTACCCAAATAAACTACACAGGTCACCTATATATTTTTTATGTGAATGATATTTCACCTCTTCTTAACCAATTCTTTTATTTCTATAAAATGCTAAAGACCTGATGAACCAAAATTACTTGAATCCTAAATGAATCCAACTATAGATCTCTAGACCCAAACTATAGATCTCTCGACCCAAGCCAATCCAAGTATCATGCCTCTCCAAATGCCCTGGATAAGCAAGTCAATTTGTGAAGATATTTCACAATTCTGAAATTATATGCAATAGAATTATTATGATACATATTTCTACAGAAGAATATGTACATATTTCTACTATAAAACACACTATTACATAAAATTATTATAACAATCTTAGTTATACATCCTACTTGAGAAGTTAAAAATCAAAAAGCTTGCCCATATCTGCAAGGGAAATACAATGATCACACATTAAACAGGAGTCTTCTCCTTAGTTTCTGGGGAAACCAAGATCCACCACTGGAACCTCAAATAAACTGTAATTTCACAATGGAAACATCTCCTGGCAGAAGTCACATGAAGTCTCAGGTAAAGAACACATTTTTGGGTACTAAAGAAAAGAAAAGAAAGCAAGAAAATTCTTAAATGAATGGTCAGATATATTACATTGGAACTTGCATACCAGGAGATAGAAATCTTCAGACAGAAGGGAAAACTGACTGGCTGAAATCCTACTACTGAACCAAATGTGATTGGAAAAACATTCCAATCATCCGTTGCCATCAAATTTCCCCCACTTCCACTGAAGTTGTCTGAGAATTAAACCCTGCAAAAGGAACACTCATCCTTGAACTGACAGCAGGGAATTCTGTACCTGCCTGGAAGGAAAAACAACTTGGCTGAGTCAGAAGAGACAAACACTACTTGTCTCAAGGACTCCTTGGTGCCAAGCTCAATTTCCAGGTAATCTCCAGAGATCACTTGGTATCATCCAAAAGGACTGCTCTGATGCTGCACGGTCACTCGAGAGGTTATGCCCCCAGCTCAGGAGGACAAGCACCAGGCTACTGGGACACTGCGCTCCTTGAATCAGGAATTCCATGTGGCCGACTTCAGTCAAAACGCATCAAGAAGAATCAGAGTCTGTCTTTCATTTCCTGCCTCCCTCTTTGATTAGTGTGTCCCGTTACATAGAACTTTCAGAAACTCAATGCCTTCCTGTTTTCAATGTCCTTGGCCCAAAACAAAAGGAAAAATTGACATTGCAATTATAATTTTAGGAAATGGGTGTGGTACCACAAGGTAAGTAGAAGGAGAAATAAAATTACATCTCCTGTGCCAAAAGCTGGCTCTCTTCCCTGCTATCCATGTGACGGGGACCAAGTTTCTGAAACTCTATAAGGTCTAGATTCTAAACCAAGGATCTAAGGACTCAAAAAAGCAGTTACCTATAAGGAATACAGTGAGGAGTAAAATCGTCCTTTTCCAGCACTTGCCGCAGTGCCTTGTAGCCTTGCACTGGCCAGTTACTGTTAGTTGTAATAGTGAATCGATTACTGTTAGCTACAATAATGACTCGATCACAGGCAAATATACATACAGAGCCAGAAGTCTCCATTCTAGTTTCTCCACCCCGTAAGCACAGTGTCTCCCTCCCTTCTCACACAAGAGCTGTGCTCAGAAGGGCAGGCTGCAGGGCTTCTCCTGTGTCCTCTTCCCTGGGCTGTGCTACCTGCTGCCCTGCTCCTGGACTCTGGGGCACCCTGATGTGGCTGCTGATGCACCTCCCACACCCAACTCTCCACAGGCTCCTGCATCACAGGTCCACGCTCATCTCTGGATTTTGAAAGTCACATTTGTTCATAATACAACAGGAAGCTGTCACAGAAGTACCATGGAATGAGAGCAAGGGGCTCAAAAGAGCCACTACTCTGGACTGGATGTGTCCCCCAAAAGTCTCTGTGTCACACACCTGAGGCCCTGAGTGGTGTTACGGGGAGTAGCAGAAACTTCAAGAGGTGTGGCCTAGTGGGAGACACACTGGGTCACTGAGGCTGTACCCTAGAAGGGCACCACGGGATCCCCGTCACTTCCTCGTCCTCTTTTTCACTTGCTGGCCATGACGTGAGCAGCTTGGCCTCACCACACACTCCAGCCAGGCTGCGCTGCCTTGCCACAGGCCTAAAAGCAACAGGACTAGCTACCACACACTGGACTCCCCAAAGCTATGAGCCAATAGAACCATTTCCCTTTATAAATGGGTCATCCCAGGTCTTCGTCACAGTAGCTCCCTACCTCAGCCTCAGAAAGAAGATAATCAGCTGTGTGGGAATTCCTGTTCCACATGGTGACCCCCGACAGATGCGCGGCTTGTGATTACAACCACTGGAATAATAAGAGAGAACAATGGCAAGAAAGAAGCAGAAGACAGTACAGAGAGAAGGATGTACGCTTTCAAGGGAAATCAAAGGCCATGGAAATGTATTACGGATATTTGGGGGCAAACAATGCAGTGAGAAAAGACTTAAAAATAGATTGGTTGTCTGTAGGAGTAAAATTAATTATAGTCATTCTTCATGAGCCACTTGTCATTCATGCCTAATTATCATGCAGCACAAGCAGAATTAAGTATATTGTTAAATATTAAATCACAGAAGCCAAATTTCCAAGCTTGAAAAGACTTTTGAGAACATACAGGTCAAGCCACTTCAGCTACAAAGAACTTGAAATTGGAGGTGTGAACTGACGTACTGATGATCACAGAACTGTACCCAGGCCTCCTGACAACCAGCCCCGGGATCAGTCCCTGCTGGACATCAGCCTGTGGGGAGCGGATCCACCTTTGGCGTGCACAGATTTGACTAGGGCGTGAGATTCTCCACCGAGCACTGTTATTTTGAAATAGAAATAGGATTTCAACCCTGGCTTCAATATGTTATTTTTTAGATATTAACAAATCATTCAAGTAGACATACCCCGTAAGAAATAATAACTCTGGAATAACATAGACTGGAAAATAGAGATTTGGTGGGGAGAAACTGACAGGTATTTGTGTGTAAATAAATTGTAGAAATTGTGACTGATGGGAAAACTAAAGAAAACCAACATAAGAGAGCAAAGCTTGTAAAATGCCCCTTTTGTTATGTATAGTGTAAGATATAAGATATTAATTTTTATCTTAGCGCACTGCTTTTACCTAGAACCAATGTCTTGCTTTCCCTGTCTTGAGATAAAGGAAAACGATGCTGACTTATAAACTGTGAGTTGATCTATCCAGTGGGAGGGATTCTTGCCAACCATGTCCCACACAGACAGCATGAAATCCCATGTACCTCCTGGCACTCCAACTACAGCCCCCTCTGAGCCCTCTTCCACCTCTTCTACCCAAGCCCACCCTTGTGCAAGGCAGACCCCTCCTATAGCAAGATTTGAAATATACCAAAAATCATAATGAAAAAAAAAATCTTCCCTCATTTGTTACCTATTTGGGCAAACAGTGTGCAGCCAGCAGCTTGTTACACAAACGGTAATACCATCTGGAGAAGCAGCACCCATACACAGGAGTTAGCAACCTTCAAAAGTCAGACTTGAGAGGAGGCGGGAGGGCTGGACAGTCTCATAAGAGGACTCCAGGATGGGAACAGGGAAGCAGCCTTGCAAAAGGGGGGACTGGTGTCTGCATCTGGAACGAAGCTGGAGCAGCATTTGTGCAGGGGCTGAGAGAAATGCAGGGGAGGGCAGGGTGCTGACAATAGTATCTAATTTCTAAGAAATTAATTTGGAAGACAGTCAACTTTTCCATAAGAATTGAAAAGAGCTGGCTCCTTTTGTGATTTCACTGACCAATTTATGAACCTGCAGGCCCAATTGAAAAAGATTCAAAAGGCTCCCTTATCGATTAGGAGCATCAGTCATGGAAAGCAAAGAAGCAGAGTACTTGGGAGATTAATCAGCATCCCTCTTTAACAAATGCATTTCTCCTCCCTGACGGCACCGGTCACACTGTCGCAGGCATGCTGTCTTATAAAACCAGAATTCACTACAGAAAAATTTAATCATAGAAAGAGCACCTACAAGCTCACCAACCCACCACTGGTGGCATTTCATAGAAGTCTCCATTCTTGTCTGTATGCATAAATATTAACGGTTTAAAGTAAAGTGGACATGGGCAGTGGTTTGGGATTTTAAAAGTGGATCATATTTTCATCTACTAAGTCTTCATACCTATCATTTTAATGACTGAAAATGATCATGTTGAAGTTTTATAATTTGCTTTATAATATTTTACAAACAATTGGCCTACAACTTGTTGCTGCTGTAGGCATCAATGCATTAAAAAGTTTCCTGTGTACAGCATTTTTCTCCTTCTAGATGATTTCCTTAGGATAAATTTCTAGAGAGCATATTGGCTCTAAGGCTAGAATTTTGCATGTGAGAAAGTGTACATGAAACATATGCAATAATATAAAATATTAAATGTAACATTAAATATCATACTTATTTGAATAGGAGTGGGTATGCATATATTTTCATGGAGTTACATTTTCTGACTCCAGTGTCCTATTTTTAATTTCTTTAAATTGCAGTAGAAGTAATTTTAAAACATCTTTAAAGAATAATTTACTAAATGAAAAGTCATAAGATCAGAAGAATAATTGGATAAACACCAAAACTTAAGTGCTATAGTTGATATGGAACTTGAAAGCAAACTTCATTTGAAATAAGGTTAGCTTTGAGATTTTGAGGAAGCCACATAATCTCTTGAGATTTCAATGTATTTATATAAAACAAAAACAGACAAGCAAATAAAATACCAAATAGAAAGCTCTAGATCCCTCTTTGCTTTTTAGCCCTCAGTTAGCCTGCAGTATTGTTTCATGAGAATGCATATACACAAGCTGGACATTATATCTTGTCACTGTAAGTGGCTGTAAACATGCCCCTTTGAAGTGGCTGAGTGGTGGGATACTTAGGTAAATGACATTGAAAGGACACACCTAAGTATGTGCTCTCGGTTTCAGTACAACAAAATATAATTAGTTTAAAATGTCCAGATAAATCTAACCTGGCAAATCTTTTAAACAGATCTGAGACCAGAAACTAGCAACAGATGGCAACAGATTCTGCCCAAAGCCAGGCTTCCTGTAACCTTGAAATCATGAAAGGTCCCCAAAGAGGAAAAATCAGATGGACTCTTAGCCAGGATTGTCCTCAAGACAGATGAAGCTAATGGACTTGTGTCAAAAGAAAGAAAATGAGATCAATGTCCTCCAGGCTAAGGTCCTGGGGGGAAGGACATTTTGCCATCAGGCATGTGGAATAAATCTTCAGGCGAATGGAGGACAGATGTGGAGAATGCACTGCAGGATGCACAGGTGACAGCCACAGGACACAGCACCAGGAGGAGAGCAATGTGACTTTCCCAACACAGATCAGCCACTCAGACCACGAGAGAGAACGCAGAATGGAAGCTCAGCCAACGTGACTCACTGCAGCCCTGAGTGTCATCATGAGAGCATGTGACATGAGGAGCATGTCTTCCAAAAGTAAGGGACACTGTTGGTATCTCCTTGAAAGCTTCCCCAGACTTCCTGAGGCCCTCACCCTTCAGCACAGCTTGGGACAGAGGTGAAATGAAATGGCTGCATTTCAACGGAGTAGGAAAGTCTCTCAGCTCAGCTCATCCCTGTTTGTGAAAACTAGAGGTGTCCTTAGCTCTAGACAGCAATGCCCATGAACAAAACTTTGAAATTACTAAAGATGATTTGAAACCTCATCCCACCAAAGTCTGACATACCCACCTCCTCTTCTTCCCATCTACCCAGTTACTATTTATGCAAGAAGTCTTAGAGAGCATCTACTATGTGCTTAACAGGGGATTGATTCCCAGAAAAGAACTGCATGAGGGGATTCTTCATAGATGTATTTACCCTGAGGCAGCCCAAGGCATCTTTACCTGAGTGCACAGGTTGAAAGGGAAAGAGGAAGTTTGGGATTATTACAGAAGCCATGCAAAGGGAGAGGAAGAGAGATGACTCCGCTTCTAAAATCCAAAGGAGTGCTGCACAGCGAGGATGTGTCCTGGAGAGCCAGGCTCCTTCTAGAGAAAGGAGCTCCTAAATTCTTCTGTGGCTACCATGTACCCGACTGACAGTCGACGGTGGGGAATTAAATGTTTCACATGATAGAATTCCCAGGATGGTGAGGGGGAATTCAAACACTGAGGAATTCCAGGGAAAGAAGGCAAAGGGGAAAGGGAACAGAGAAGGAGCGGCGGGGCAGGGGCCATGGAAGTGAATCCTGATCCCCCTCTTAAGTATTGGGCATGTGCTACCCAGGCCCAGCCTCATTTCCAGCTCAAGAGATCACTGTGAGAACCACAGCAGGAAGTTAGTATCCACTGTAAATTATAAAGAGACCCTAAAACCTGTAATAAATAGTGTCAGCTCCGATGAGCCACATGGATTTCTGTACTCTAAAAACAACCCCATTTGTTCCATTTCCCTTTTCTCAAAAAATAGCAACACCATCTCCTAAATGAATAACTGTTGAGCGTGACCACAAATACAGTCATATATTTATTTGAAGCATTTGAAATTCTAAAACAAGGAGCTATATATAGCCCAGATTCTTCTGTGAGAAAACAATGTCCATCCAGATGATTCAAAAGTTGTCACTTTGTAAAGCAATTTAAAATCAAGTAGTATAACATTTAAAATGATCCAAAGAATTATGCCATTAAGAAAATGGCAAGACAGGATGGAAGGAGAATTGTTAAAATTAGTGTTGAGACATGGACCCTGTACTATAATATCAAGCCCTAAGATCCCTTCAAATGAAACAATCTGAATGAAACTTCAGTTTATACCTCCTATGTAAATTCGGGTTCCTTTGGAGGTCACGGGCCTTACAAGATGTTTTGCAATGATGAGGACAGTGAGATTCTCGTGGTGAGGGGAGAGTTCATAACAGGGGTACTAGAACTTGGCCCTGATGGCCTCTACCTCTCATGACCTTGCGTAGGACAAGGTGGCTACAAAGGAGGAAATGCATCTTGGTCATAATCTTCACTCAGAGACAGAGAACCTGACAAGTTTCATTCAGGTCAAAATCGCTCACAGTAATTTACATAGGAATAAATTATACAAGCACTTACAAATTATATAACAAAAAAGTCATTAGAATCTTAAAAAATGATCCCTATAAACTTTTCAGACCTTGGCCCACCCAGAAACCAAGAAAGATTTTACACCTGCAACATGCCAGCCCAGCGGTTATCAATAATGGAACAAGTATGAAGAAGAAACTTTAGAGGGTACGTATCCTTAGCTTTTGAGCAACCCCAGGGATTCCCAGATTATCAACAGAAAAATATGTTACTTAGTGATGATTTCACTCACAGACGGAGACTCCACCCCTCTCTCCTAAATCTGCAGAACCCAAATCTGGGGCAAGGAGATCAACAGAGTCAGGCTGGGGCATGTTGCGTGGCCTACCTGTGTTAGGCTTGGTGCATTTTTCAATATGTTTATTTGTAGTTTAGCTTCTTCTCTGTACCAAATTTCCATTTTCATACCCTCTCCAACATAAGCTCCAACATTCCAAGGACAAATTCCTCTCAGTCTTCCAGACTCAGTCAAAGGGCACCTGCTGCCTGCTAATCACAGGCAGAATGATGGCTTCTCGCTGTGTGTGAACACATACCGTTCACACCTCTATTTGTAGCTTGACTTCAATCAGTCTTGTCTTCACTAGCTTCGGGGCTGGCCTGCTTCTTTTTGCTTAGGAAAACTCAGTGTATAGCAGCTACTTTTTAAGGGTTCCTCAGCTCAGCTCAGCCTCCTATGACTGAAATACTACAAACTGGGCAGCTGACGGGTATTTCTTGCTCGCAGACCCTACTTCTTCACTTGGAATGCTTGGAAATTCATGAACAAAGTGCTAGTAGGCTCAGTTCTTAGTGAGGCCTCTCTTCCTGGCTTAAAGATAGCCACCTTCTTGCTGCATCATCACAGGACAATGACAAACATCCCTTCCCCTTCTTTTAATAGGGGCACTAATGCCCTCATGGACTTCACCACCAGGACCTCACCTGAACCTCACTGCCTCCCGAAGGCCCCATGTGCTGAGGATCAGAACCTCAGCACTGACAGGACACGATAAGACTCCTACTGCGTGCCAACTAAATCCAATAGAAACACCATTCACTCTTACTAAATGCTCCCATCGCTACAACTAAGCTGAGTGAGTCTAAAATAAAATGGCATTTTGTTTTCGCCTTGCTCCAGTAGCAAGCAAGCATCCCACCAAGACCTTTGGTTCACCCCGCAATGGTTTCTATTTTTTCACCATGTGAGTCAGACAAACCGATTGCTATATTATCAGTGTGCATCAGTAATTCAGTATCCATTGACAAAAATGACCTTATCCCTAGCAGGATAAGGTTTTGTTTCCTTTAGTGTGAAAAATAAAATCAAATAAAAGTTCTCATAACTCCTTTCTTTCAGAGGGCCTCTTGCCAAATGCCACTCAAAAGCATGCTGCCCTGGTATTATTTACAGCCACACTTTTCAGAAGTCTATTTTTTTTCCTGCTACAGATGTTATGATGTTAATTTGCATTTACCAAAAAATAGTCTGAATATTGTCATGTAAGTGTGATATTTTATTAAATATTTCTCAAATTTATCTACCCCGTGATTTTCGTAAGGACACGATGAGACAATTGTCTTTCTCCCAGTGAGAATCAGACTTGGGAGAAGGGAAATCAGCTGTTTAGTGATGCAAAACCAAAGTGAGACCCACAAGACTCTCTCTTCAATATTTTTCCTACCCTGAACCTGATATCCATCCAACTCTATCAGCTGCTCTGTTGAATACAGACTAAAGTTTTGAAGGGAAAAAAAAAAAAAATATATATATATATATATATATATATATATATATATATTTATCACCTCCTGTTGGGAGTCTCCCCCGGCCTTTCAGATAAGGAGCCCCTAATGCAACATGGCGGCAGGCAAGTTGCCAGTGGGTGGATAACAAGTTGTTTTGAAAATTTTCTAATTGGTCCTCCCGTCTTCTGTGATCATGGACAGCTCGTGCCCCCCTGAATCTTATGCAGGGTGGACGTGCGTGCACAGTAGGTGATGATGTGACCTTTACTATGATTGGCCCCGGGAGCTTCCTGGTTTAAGATAACTGACTCTCACTTTCTATATAAGCTAGAACCAGCTTGCAGTAAAGTGCTTCTTCTTTGTCACTGCTATCTGTGTGTGTGCGTTTTAATCTCCGACGGCGAACCTTGGCCTTTCACCTCCTACATAGCATGCATTAGTAGATGATGAAGCATTTCATAAAAATTTAATGGGTGGCTAGGGCAAAAACTTATTTCAAAGCTGTAGACAGTTTATGACTCAAGGGAAGAAGAATTGACCTCTGCTTTGGAACATGATTATTGTTGTTGTTGTTGTTGTTTTAAAGCCACACAGATAGCTGGCCAACCTCTTGTGCATGTGTTCATTCATCTACTCATCCTTTAGATATAGAATGTCAGAGCTGCATGAAATAAAATAAAGGAAGGCTGCCTTCCTTTAAATTATTTGAACCTTTAGCATGAAGTGACAGATGCTGTCTTGCAACTCATTTTAAGGCAGATATATTTATATTTATATATAAATCTCCTATAAGAAAAACGCACCCTTATTTTTGTTTCCAGAACATGCCAATGTATATCTTGAAGGTCATAGGGGGGTTCCATGAATAATGTCTAGGGTGCTTAGCACTATACCTGTGCACACAGTGCATGCTCAGTAAACAACACTTCCTGTTAAAATGGCCTGTTCTTCAGGTTACTCAAAGCAATAGAGGCTAGGGCAGCTTGAGTAGCTTTACTCCCTGTGTGGTTCTCACAAGGTGGAGTTAATTGTCAGCCAAGGTCCTCCAGGCTCCAAAGCCTGTGACCAGGAAACCTTCCAGTGCCAATTCCTGAAAGTATTCCAATTTTAATCCCTTTAAAACAGGGGACATGGGAGAACTAAGTAGGAGTAGGTCCTGAATTGACTTAAAAGTAAAGGAATGAACTCTGAGATGCCTTATACTGTTCTGTCACATTACAGAGCCAGCTAAAGTATATATCAAACTAAAAATTAAAAAATGAGTAAAGAATATTCAGATGGCTCTGTAAAGGCCAGGCCCTTAATACAAAAAGAAAGTGTTCATTTGACTCCAGATGCACTTGATGTTTCAAACTCTCCTAAATGTCAAGGCTAAGGCTGGCTCCTTGGTTGGAAAAGCACAAATTGTGTGATCCAAACATCCTCCAGGAAAGACCATGTCTCCCTTGGCTGTGAGTCCCAATCACCACCATCTCCTCTGCCCCTGCTCATCACAAGGGAGGCCCCCACTCTCCTCCATCACAGGCTCCTTAGCCCCTCCCTGCACGACTGGACACACCAAACACTCCCTTCATGCCAACATCACGCTGAGCACAAACCTCGTTTACCCTTCTTCTGTCTTCCTAGGCATCATCTGAACTAGGGAGACTAACCCTTCCTTCCGGCTTTAATGAACTGTAGAAAATAAAACCTATGGGCTGAGACTGGATATGCTCCTGTGAGGCCCCCACATTCAGTTCCTCGAAAACCTGAGGCCTCAGCGTGCACATCACCAGGGACCCTGGTTATGCACATCTACAGCTGCACCTCCCAGGAAGACAGGCGTGGCAAAGCCTATTCCAGCCAGGTGACTCTAAAGTCCACCCAAGCTTGGAATACTCCAAGTTAGGCCACCAGTGATGACTCTATACTCCTGACATACTTTAACTATATATTAAATAGCTTTATTTTTAAAGAATTCTTTTTTTTTCCCAAATAAATTATAATTGTCCATTTTATCTCAATTTTCACTGCCAGAATTTCTACAATTACAACCATGTTTTTAAAGTATAATTTTCTCTTTTTAGTGATGTTGGTGTAAACCTCCCAATATGGCCCTTCCATTTTAACAAGAGTGTTGGTTACAAATATGGTATTATTTTAGGTCACAGGACAAGGACAAGCTGTTATCAATAGGCTCCATATAATTTCCTGTGTCCCTCAAATTTCTCCCAGCAACTGACCTGACATCATTTAACATTAGCTGGAGCTCCCTGACAGGATCCTAATACTTGCCTTGGAGCTATAACTACACATGTTTTGTGTGTGTGTGTAAAATTTCATGCACTTGGGTAACATACTAAACTGGGCCTTTTTCTTAATAAAGGCATAGTAATGAAAAATAAGATAGGTTATAAAAATCACTATCAGCACCTATAAGCAATAGATTCAAGGTTTATAAAGAAGTATTTTGAAGAATTTTTTTACTATTATGAAACAGTGACCTTAAAATTTCTTTACATACTTTTAGAATTTTTTTCCTCAGTTGGCTACTGCAATTTTGAAAGCTTTAAAAAAGAAGCTATCTTTTAATATCTGTGCCTTGTTGAGTATGGAAAATTAAACCAAACAAGCAAAATGTGTGTTCCTGGATGTATGCTTATGTCCCTTAAAGTGCCAAAAAATTTCACTGACTGCATAAATGAATAAGATATAACCACAGAGAATAGCAATTAGCATTAGTGATTAAAATTACTATTATTTACTATGCTGAACATGACATTCAAATTCCATCAAGAAGTCTCAGTGCTGCAAGAACCTAGACTTTTAGAATGTGAAACCCATGTTGCTGTCAGCACTGTTTACCTTTCCCTACTTCTTAAATGGTCTTTATTTCCCTTCCCCACCAAACTACTCTCACTTTTCAAAAATCTTAATCCACTTGAATCTAACGTATGAAATATGATATGTCAAGAGCTTTGTAATGTTTTGAACAACCAATAGAAAATAAAAATAAAAAAAGATAAAAATCTCATTTGCAGCCACATGCTTCTCCTCTGACTTCTGTATAGAACATATTCACCCCTGCAGTTACCACTCGAGGTTCCTTGGGTGGATTTGTGTTTCCACCTGGTGTCGATCAAGGACTTCCTCCAAGGACTCCCTGAGGGCGGGTCAGCTGGTGGCTGGACTTTGAGCTTTCACGTTTGTTTGGAAAGCTGTTTTACTCAGAATTGGCTTGCAGGTTGACATCATTTCCTTAGTGCCGTAAAGACGTTCTTTCCCTTACCTCTGACTAAGGGAGATCTGCTATCACGCTTACATTTGGTCCTCTCAATATATCCAACGTGTGTCTTTTCTCTGGTTACTTTGAGATATTCTCCTTATTGCTGATGTTGAGCAATGTAACTGTGACTATTCTTCAGGCTTCCAGCGTTCCTTGCGCTGGGTCATGTGGTTTTCACCAAATCTGAGATGCTTTCATCCATTATCTCTTCAACTATTGGATGTGCTGCTCTCCTCTCTCACAGGCACAGACAGTAGGCAGCATATGAGACCAGAGAGAATCTCTTGGCTCTAGGTGTCTGATACTTCCCTTTATGTCTTCCTGCGGTATTAGGGAAGAGTTTTTATGGTATGGATTTTTACCTTTCTATATTAGGCAGAAGAAAGTTCAGAAAAAAAATACTAGATGTCATCTTTCCCCACCCCTTTTCTCCCCGAAACCTCTGTTTTTTGAACAGTTGCTCCTCATTCCTTTGCCCTTCTCACAAGTATTCCAGCATTACCTCCTCAGTTTCCCACCTTGTCCAATATAGCCCCCTCTGCTCTCCCAGGTGGGAGATGCTAAACACTTTAACCTGGAATGAAGAGAAGGTACAATGCTTGGCACCAGAGCACATCTTCACAGCAGAGCTCAAGCTTCATGCACAGAGCATTTTCTACCTCTTGGTACTGCAACCATAAACCTGTTACTCAGTTTCCCAAAGACAGGAATTGCATGTTTTAAGGTGGACACAGTGGTGCACACTTGTAATTCCACCAGCTTGGGAGGCTGAGGCAGGAGGATCACAAGTTCAAAGCGAGACACAGCAACAGCAAGGTGCTAAGGAATTCAATGAGATGCTGTCTCTAAATAAAACACAAAATAGGACTGGGGATGGGACTCAGTGGTTGAGTTTGACCTCGGTGCCTCTGAGTTCAATCCCCAGTACAGAATTGCATATTTTAGACTTTATAACCTCTATACTATCCCTGAACTGTCTTTTGTAGTAGTTAATTAATGGTTGCTGATTAAACAAATCACAATTACATAATACAACATAAATATGTTAAACTCTTATTTCACATTCATATGTAAATTCTTGGCTCTCTATATAAGAAAGCAGTTGATTTTCAAGGTTTGCATTCCTGAAAATATACTATTTTATATGAATAACCTTTCTAATAGTTGCATACATTTTGAGTCAAAAATATTTATACACATGTGGACTTCCAAACTGTATTCTAAATTTTAAAATTAATCAAACCATATCAAAAAATAATCTCTAAAGAGCCTACAGTTTCTCATTAGAAAAAGGAAAGCATACTCTGCATTCAATAAATGATCTACGCACTATGGGGGTTGATCAGGTTACATATTACAGCTGCCTGACCATCCAGCATGTGTAAATATCAGTTAGATATTTACCATCACCTTGGCCAACAATCTCGCTGAGAGTTGCAATATCTACACTAAACCCCATGGCAGACAGAAGTATTGCCCGTGATGTGCCACCTTGCAGAACAAGGTGAATTTTGAGACTTGCATAAATAGTATTTTATTGCATTTTTATTTATTGGCTGTGTGCAGATAGTTGGGCAATTAAGAATGGACACCAAGTCTACTGGCTTGGCCCTGTGACTCCTTGCGTCCACTGACATGTGGCTGTGAAGTGCAAGTACAGGTTCAGAGACAAAGCTTTAAGAGACAAAGGGAAGGTTAGACAAACTCTAGATAGGGTAAAGGGGAGGGAGGGGGCAAGGGGATAAAAAAAAAAGATGGTGGAATGAGATGGACATTTAGTAATGTCCTAAGTACACGTATGAAGAAGACACGAATGGTGTGAATATAGTTAGTATACAAGCAGAGATATGAAAAACTGTGCTCTATATATGTAATATGAATTGTAATACATTCTGCTGTCATATATAAAAATTAGAATTTTTAAAAAATTTTTAAATTGTAAAAGATTAAAGAGAGGGAGAGAGAGAGAGCACACCCAGGTGCTTCCTCTGACCCCGGTGCTGCTGTCCTCCCCCATGACAGAAGCAAACCCTGGCTAGCATAAGAATACTGTGCAGCTGACTTAAGCCCAGCCCACAGTCTGGAACCCAGCCATGCTCTAGCTGAACCACACACCGAGGAAGGAGAAACAAATGGTTGCTTTCCTTTTATATAAGCCCCTGGATTTGGGGGTGGTTTGTAAGTCAGCATTCTTACGTCAATAACTATAAAGTCCTAAGAAATAATATGATAGAAAATAAGATATGATTCCTGCCCTTGAGTATATAATATCCTTGGAATGGCTTGATAATAATAATATTGACAACAATGGTAAGAGTAGCTGCTATTGAGCATGAACTGCATGTCAGGGACTTTTCCAAATCCTCATGTACTCAATTACACTATGAGAAAATGAAACAGAAGCCAGAGGAAATCCACTAACTTTACAAAATCACAGGGTTCACCATGGGCAGTATCAGCTTTTGAACTGGGGCAGTTCTTGTCTTTCAGTCTCGTCACTATTCTGCCTCTAGAATTTTCACATATGAAACAACATTTAATTATTGCAGATTAATACCCCACATGGTAATTCAAATTTGCAGAAAGGGATTTAGTATGACCTGAGCATCTGTAACCTGGTGGCATGGTGTTACATGGTGTAACTTAATAAGCAGAATGGACTGCACAGTTCTGATGTCAGACAACATGGGATCTTCAACCTTTCCTGTTTCTCAGTCTCCTGGCTTTATCTTTGCAGTGGCAAGATCACTTACCCTGCCACAGGTTGTTAGAGTTCAACACCAGGCAATAGTCACGTAGCAAACCCAGACAAATGCTGACTGTATTGTCATTACCTTAGTTCAGATTCACAATAAACTCATTATTGTACTTAAACAGATGTATCCTGTGAAATTTTGCCCTTCTAGAAAAAAAAAATTGTTTTCTGGACTACTGCACTCCTCTTCCTAATAACCCCACACATGCCATTCAACCCCTGGTTCTCTTGCTGAGCTGCCCAGTTGACCCCTCCATACAGAGGGCAGCAGAGACTATTATGATTTTTGAAAACTACACATCTAGGAGGTGAATTTTGAGACTCAAATAAATAGTATTTTATTGTATTTTTCTTGGCTATGTGCAAATAGTTGGGCAATTAAGGATGGACACCAAGTCTTCTTATAGAACAGGAATGCCCAAGTTCTACCACCATGTGCCATGGGCATTCATAAATGCAGTCTTCCCTTGGTATTTATGGGGATCATTCCAGGAACCCCCATGGATATAAAATTGTGCACACTCAAGTCCCTTGTGTAAAGCGGCATAGAATTTGCATACAACCTATGCACACCCTCTCAGATACTCTAATGCAGCATAAGGATATACAATGAAAAGGTTATGTAAATAGCTGCCATACTGCACTGTTCCTTTTTATAAGGAAATAAGGACCAAAAGAACAAAAACAAAAAGTTTGTACACATCAGTTATAGATGCAGTGTTTCCTGAATATTTTTGATCCACAGTTGATTAGATCCACAGGTGCAGAACTCATAGACATGAGGTGCAGAAGATAATTCTTTGTGAAACTGAGAGTTCTTAAAATCCTTAAGAATGTCAAGTTTTCAGTTTAAGCCAAAGGTAACAGAATTTTCTCTTTAGTGGTCAACTACGACGGCAAAATCTTCCCACCGCTTCACTGAAACTGCAGTCACTGGATTCAATTCCTGCTGCTTTGAGTGGTTCATCTCCCACTATCTGATACTAAGATACCTTGCCTTCCAGACATCTTTTGGAGATGTTTAGTGAATCCTTGACTCAAATGAATTTAACTCAACTGGGGCTCAGAGAAAATAAGTGACTTGCCAAAAATCACACAGGGGCTTGGGGTATACCTCAGTGGTAGAGTGCTTGCCTTGTATGTCCTAGGTCCTGTGTTGAATCTCAGTAACACACACACACACACACACAAAATAAAAGTTCACACTGTAAGAAATAATAGTAGAGAAAGAACAAATTTTTTTTTTCCAATTCCCAAGCATTTTCTAGAACAGTCTGCCCTACTCCATCCTGTCTGTACCTGCTAAGGAAACATTACTAACTCGATAGAGACCAAGTTAATGATAGGTCGCTGTGCTACCACTCATATCTTAAAATTCCACATCTCCCATATTGGCAGGGATATTTGAAATACAGAATGAGTAGATTTTAGGAATCCTAGGAAGGCTGATGATGACGTGTGTGGGATGACCCAAAGCCTTCGTGACCCAAAGTCAATGCACCCATCTCCAAGGCGAAAAGCCAACCTTCATGAGGATGTAATACAAAGTGTTCAGTGTACTAGAGACTCTGTCTTCCCCCACTCTGCATTTCTGTTAGTTCTCATTGCTTCCATCCCCAAAGGCTAGATACACATATTAAAAATTGCATGCCTTTTGAATTTTGAAGTTCATATTATGAATAATTTTATGAGCAAAAAGGAGTGAATCTCTAATGTGGTTTATTCATAAAAGCCAAAATACATAATACAAAAATAATGAAAGTTAATGTCCATGAAAATCATAAGTATGAAGATTCAGCCCATCTGCCTACTATTTCTTTCACTTTCATAGACAAAGAAAATTACAGGTTATGGAGCAATTTCTTCAATTGCTGACTCAGGAGAATCATTCTTACATGGATAATGGTTGCTACTAAATGCAGTCACTCCAAGAACTCCAACTACAGCTGGGAAAATGCTATATCTTGGTATGACAAATAATTTTGTCCCAGTAATTTCTGTTACCTTGACTTCTTTTGACAGTAAATGCATAAGGGACTCCTGCCCAGTACCTCCCCATTATTTAATTTTTTGTGCAGTGTGACATAAGATGGAAATAAGAACCAAAATCTGCTTTTCCAGGAAAAAAATATCAGCAGAAGTTGTATTTTGCAATGTGAAAATATAAAAATGATGTCCCTAAAAATTACACCTTCATTTCAGTTCTCCAGAATTCATGACATGGTTTTGGGACAACTTGAATATTAAGCTTGGAGATAAGCCTACTATTGATTTTAGAAGGAGCAACTTTCTTCTCAGAGCAACTTAGTATGTAAGTTAGAGAATAATTATTTTGACTATTTCTTAAAGTTATTATGAAAATTGAATGAATTCAATGAAAAATATTTTCAAGCAAAGCATGCAGCAATATAAGTTGATATTTTCCCATTATTCTTCTGTATTATGAATGTAGCATTAAATTCAAGACTCAGATCCATCCAAGAAGGCAAGTGAGAGAAGTCTCTCTGCTACATCAAATATTTTCTTTCTTGAAATAAATGAATTATTTTCAGGTCAAGACTGCTCTTGGAGCTTATATAACTAATGCTGTTGACCAAGAAAATAAAAGTCTTTTGTATTTTGGAAAGGAAAAGGCTTAAATGGCCAAGTCATTTTGTTTAGAAAAATAACCAGCTTTGTCTAACTATTTTGCACAGCAGAAAATGATAGCTTTGAAAGAGCAGTAATGATCAATTAGGAAATACATTTGCCATGTTTTGATTTTCTGACTTGGCTCCTCACTCTCCCCCTTTGACTAAGTCACAAATGTATAGCTAATGCCCTGCCATAAGAGAAGTTTCTAGGCAATATCCAAACTCATTGACCTCTTTTTAAAAGATATATATTTTTTTTAGCCTGCCTTTTTTCTAGGAAATTTCTTGGTAAAATAATGAAACAGGAAACTAGGGTGGGTAACTATTCACTTGGAATAATTTGGTGTTTGAACCAGTGACTCTGTACAAGCAATTACAATGCTAAGACTCTTGGCAGAGGAACATATTCTACCACAAAAGACTGGGGTGGCTCAAGGTCAAGCCAGGCAGTACCCTCACCCAGGGCTGACTTTCCTCTTCCCTTTATAAAGCGTCATCCTTCTACCCAGCCTTAAGTAAGATGATTTAGAGAAGACAAAGAATGAGTTCTATTACAAACTATGGTTTCTCATTTTCCAGGAAATGTGATTTCTTGAAAAGACAAAGCACTCTTTTTCCAAAGAAAATGAGATTTGCAATCTCCTTCCAGCTCCCTATCTTTATCAATTTAAGAGTTAATGGAAAATAGCTTGAGAATTTACCGGCATGGGGCTCTAAATACACTCCAGCAAATCCCCTGGCACACTCAGTCCCAGCGGTGCCAGGCTCCTCCAACTTCTGAGAAGTGATTCTTGCACTTGAATCCCAGACCAGGATTGGAAGCTAAATTTCCCAAGGGACAAAGGCTTTAGATGGTCCAGTTCCACAGATCTGAAGCTTCCCTTTGCCAAGATCAGCACTGTACAAAGACACTGTTATTAACACTCTGTGTGGCTGGGGACTTCCTCATGTGGGTCTGCAAACCAACCTGCTCTAGTGGGGACAGCTGCATACACATGCAACAGCCAGTCCGCCAGAGAGCCTCTGTGTGCACCTCTGTGTGGCTGTGTGTGCAGTGTTAAATGTGAATTTGAAAGGCCAAGTTTTCCTGTATCAAAAAGCACACAGCAATAACATAAAATAGAAATTGCCAGAAAGTTCACTAACAGTTCAATAAAATAATATATCCCTGCCACAAAACACTACACATTAAAATTCTTTTTCATATATATTATTAAATGAGAATGAGGTCCAAGATAGACATTTTTTAGGAACAGTATTTTTTATTTTATTTTTTTGTTTGTTTGTTTGTTCTAAATAGTTACACATGACAGTAGAATGCACTTGGACACATCATGAATAAATGGAGTATACTTTCTCATTCTTCTAATTGTACATGTTGTAGAACCACACTGGTTAAGTAATCATATATGTACACAGGGAAATAATGTCTGATTGAGTCTACTATCCTTCGTACCCCTATGCACCCTCCCCTTCCTTCACTCCCCTCTGCCAAAAGTAACTCTATTCTTCTCTAGCCACCCCCACACATTGTGAATTAGCTTCTGCATGTCAGAGAAAACATTCAGCCTTTGTTTTTTTGAGGGGGATTGGCTTATTTCTCTTAAAATGATAGTCTCCAGATCCATTCATTTACCTGCAAATGCCATCATTTTGTTCTTCTTTAAGGTTGAGTAATATCCATTGTGCATATATACCACATTTTCTTTATCCATTCATTTGTCAGAGGACACCTAGCTTGGTTCCATAGTTTAGCTATTGTGAGTTGAGCTGCTATACACATAGATGTGGCTGCATCACTATATGCTGATTTAAATTCTTTTTTTTTATTTTTTTTTTTATTTTTTTTTATTTTATTTTTTATTGGTTATTCAAAACATTACAAAGATTGCAGAATCACATCGGTTACACATCCACATTTTTACATAAATTCTTTGGGTATAAATCAAGGAGGGAGATAGCTGGGTCAAATGGTGGTTGCATTCCAAGTTCTCTGAGTAATCTCCATACTACTTTCTATAATGCTTGCACAATTTTGCAGTCCTACCATCAATGTATGATTGTACCTTTTTCCTCACACTCTTGCCAACATTTATTGTTGCTTTATTCTTGATAATTGCCATTTGGTCTGGAGTGAGATAAAATCTTAGAGTAGTTTTGATTTGCATATATTTGTTGATTGATTGTATTTCTTCTTCTGTGAAGATTTGTTTTTGTGGCATTAAGTTTTGTGAGTTCTTTATATATCCTAGAGATTAATGCTCTGAGGAACACGTAGTAAAGATTTTCTCCCATTCTGTAGTCTCTCCTTTTTTACATTACTGATTGTTTCCTTTGCTGAGAAGAAGATTTTTAGTTTGAATCCATCCATTTATTGATTCTTGACTTTATTTCTTGTGCCTTAGGAGTCTTGTTAAGGAAATCAGGTCTTAGGCTGACATGGTGAAAATTTGGACCTACTTTTCTTCTATTCCAAAACCAGACAATGACACATCAAGGAAAGAAAACTTCAGACCAATTTCCCTGATGAACATAGATGCAAAAATTATCAATAAAATTCTGGCAAACCATATACAAAAACACATTAAAAAGATAGTGCACCACAATCAAGTGGGGTTCAACCCAGGGATGCAAGTTTGGTTCAACAAATGGAAATCAATAAATGTAATTCATCAGATCAATAGACTTAAAAACAAGAATCATATGATCATCTCAATAGATGCAGAAAAAGTATTTGACAAAATACAGCAACTCTCATGTTCAAAACACTAGAAAAACTAGTGATAACAGAAACATATCTCAACATTGTAAAAACTATCTAAGGTAAGCCCAAGGCCAACATTATTCTAAATGGAGGACAATTGTAAGGATTCCCTGTAAAAACTGGAACAAGACAGGGATGGCCTCTTTCACAACTTCTATTCAACATCATACTTTAAACTCTAGCTAAAGCAATCAAACAAATGAAAGAAAATAAAGGGATACAAATAGGAAAAGGAGAACTCAAATTGTCACTACTTGTGGACGACGTGATTAGAGGATCCAAAAAATTCCACCAGAAAACTTCTAGAACTTACAAATGAATTCAGCAAAGCAGCAGGATATAAAAGTCAACATCCATACATCAAACATGTTGCTATACATCAGTGATGAATCTACTGAAAGAGAAATTAGGGAAATCACCCCATTCACAATAGTCTCAAAAATAAAAATAAAATACTTGGTAATCAATCTAACAAAAGAGGTGAAAGACCTCTACAATGAAAACTACAGAACACTAAAGAAAGAAATTGAAGAAGACCTTAAAGATGGAAAGATTGTCCTTGTTCTTGGATAGGCAGAATTAATATTGGCAAAATGACCATACTACCAAAAGTGCTATGCAGATATAATAGATATTCCTTTTAAAATCCTAATGACATTCTTCATAAAACTAGAAAAAGCAATTATGAAATTCATTTGGAAAAATAAGAGATTCAGAATAGCCAAAGAAATCCTTAGCAAGAAGAGTGAAGCAGGAGGCATCACAATACCAGAGACCTTAAACTATACGACAGAGCAATAGTAACAAAATAGCTTGGTATTGGTACCAAAACAGACACATAGACCAATGGTACAGAATAGAAGACATAGAGACAAACTCATCAATATACAGTCATCCCACACTAGACAAAGTCGCCAAAAACATTCCCTGGAGAAAAATAGACTATTCAACAAATGGTGCTTGGAAAATTGGAAATTCACATGTAACAAAATGAAACTTAACCCCTATCTCTCACCCTGCATGAAACTCAATGCAAAGCGGATCAAAGACTTAAGCACTAGAACATGATAAGACTCTTGAGGACACAAAGCAAGAGAGAGAGACAGAAGAAAGAGAAGCCTGTGTGGGGGTGCACATTTGCAATTGTATGCATATATGCATGTTTATAACATATTTATAAAAGCAAAGGGAAATATTAGCACATATATCCTAAATTCATATTGATTAACTGCAGGGATTGAGATTGAGACTAGAGGGAGTTTCAGCACATCCTTGGACTCAATCACATATGCTTAGTCAGCAGAAGCAAGGACCTCAGTCACACATCCACAGTAGGACTAAATGCTCTCCACACCAAGTCACCAGAAGCAGATTCTCTCCCAGAGTCTCCAGAGAGAGAATGAGCCCAGTCAGCTTCCTGACCTGCATAATTCTAAGAAAATACCCTTTTATTGTTTGGGCCACAAGTCTTGTAGTCATTTGTTATAGCAGCAACAGGAAAAACAACACACAAGGGCAGAATATGAAAAACAAGGCATTTTTTAGTCTTACTTCAAAACTCTTCGGACAAAGAATTCTCCAAAAAAGGACCACATGGGGGTCACTCACCTCAAGGCTATGAGCACTGTGGGTCTCAAGGTCAGATGTAACTTTCTATGTCTGAGGCCCATTGAGCTCAGCAGCCATTAGAGGGTTAATGATAGCAAGAGATGTGGGATGTCAGTTTTAGCATCACGTCTCAAAATATGTAGACTTTTGAGAAACCTATGGAGGAGGTATATACTTTGCAAATTTAAAACACGCCACACAAATAAATTAGTTCCCATATGTTCTCTTCTCTTTCTGGGGGAGATTTACCTTAAAAAATAAAATAACTACTGAACTTATCCCATTTCTACTAAACGGGATCTAAACACCATAATGTTATAAATATGCTCTTCTAGAATGTTCAGGGGCAGGGATTTTGGATCTTGGGTTGAGCTGCAGAGTGCTTTCCACGTTAGCCAGTAAAATTGAGAAAAAAAAAATGGTGTGCATACTTGGCACCTCATTTTAGGATGAAAACCTTTAACTGTCATTTGTCACTTGGGGTAAGACAAGATGCATCTATGGAAAGAAGAGAATCTCCTAGGGTGAACTCCAACAGAGACTCAGGGGAAGCAGGTGGCAGAGAACTCCAGATCATCTTCTCCAAAATCACAAGTAGCACAAAGACCACCATGGGAACACACTAAAAGAACAGCGGGCACGTGGTGTGTGTGGTTGATACATTACCTCCCTCAGAAAGAGGGTGGAGGGACAGACGGCTTCTCACAAGCTCCACGCCTCTGACCTGGGGGCACAGAGGTGAGGAAAAGGGTAGGTCTACATCTCAGGGCCAGGCAGGGAGAAAGAGGCAAGAAGCAGGATTGGATGAGACGTGAAGAAAGAAAGAAAGGTGGAAAGCAGAAAATGACTAAGAAAGGGAAAACCAAAAAATAATCCTGCAAAATAGACTTGGAAGGAAATTATTCAGCAGTCTAAGAAAGAATGCAACCCCAAGGAAAAAGCAGGTCAAATAGTCCTCAGACAGACCAGGAAGAGCCAGCAAGCCCAGTGCTCCAGAACAGGGGCGTGCCGATTCCACTCAAGTGGCTTAAGCGCAGAAAAGTCAGAAATAGCTGCAAGAAAAAAAAAATGAGTCCTATTTATATATTAGGGGTGTTTCCATGTATTTTAATTATCTTATACTATCTGTGCTTACACATATAAACCAATGTTTATAAAAATCTCATATATATAATCTGAATAAATGTATAAATTAGCTGCATCTTAAATGTATTTATACTTAAATACAGAAATTATTCTGAATATCATGCATCATGATATAAGGTTCTTCATTTCCATAAGGATGTTTCCACCCACCCCCCCAAAAAAACCCTAAATTTCAAAAGGAATTAAGTAACTGGGTCAAGGTTAACACCTCAGACAAGTCAACCAGGTCAATAATTGAGATGAGATGCCCATCCAGTCCTGGACCTACTGCTGGTCAGTAGGGCACAGGCTCTCCCTGTGTGAGCACCAATTCTTCACTGTACAGCAGGCCCCCGGTAAAGATAAGTGTTTTCATAAGGACTTAAAATCACTGGCTAGGAGTTGCCAGCTCTTTCTCCTGCCTTCTTTATCCCACCTACTCTCTCTCCCAGGCTCTCAGACCTACAAATTCATCATCAGTTTTAATTGATCATCTTATCCACTCTGTTGATTCTATTATTAAATAGACTTTAAATGTCCTCCTTCCCCCCGTTTCTGCCTTCTGGACTATACATGTATGCAGGACCTAAGCTCAGTCACCCATGGAGGATCTGCTTCAGCTTGCCATGGCCTGGGCACCATGAGACTTCTCATGAGCCCCCAACCCCTGTCCCATATTTCAGCCCTTGATATGTTAAACAGAAGCTGTGCTCAGGTGGGGAGACCTCCAGAGCAGGCTCAGCTCTCCCTCTCCACAGATCTCCCACTCCCTCACAGGGCCAAGCCAACCCTGTGTCCTTCACAGTCCCCAGACAGCCCCACGCCACCCCCCTGAACCTTTACCTTTCTCTCCACTCAGAATCATCACAGCCTGCCTTTCAGATTTAAAACCTCCCTATCCTTAGAGACTTCCGTTAAATGCTGCTTCTTTTAAGAGAATTTTGAGCCACAATATTTAATCCCTGCCTCTGAGGAATCCTTGAGGAAATTTGTAGAAATTGTATCCTGAACTGTACCACAGGTATTTGAGATTTCTCTCAGCCTCTTGCCTCAAAGATGAGAGGCCATAGAGCCCTCATCTTTCACCCTCTTCAACAGCAGAAGCCTAGCAAACACTTAGTACTCCATAAGTGTTTGCTAAATTGCATCCAATTAGTGTTCCCAAGTACTAAGACTGTACTGTTTTTCTTTCTTTCTTTTCCCTGTGGTACTAGGGATTAAACTCAAGGACATCTACCCTGAGATACATCCCCAGAACTTTGTATCTTTTGAGACAGGGTGTCACTAAATCGCTATGGCTGGCCTCTAATTTGCCTCAGCCTCCTACCTCAGCCTCCCAACTCTGGGATTATAGGCGTACACCACCATGCCCAGCTAAAACTGAACTCTTATAAATGACATATTTCAAAAGCATTTCAAAAGCATTCTTAGGAAACCAACATTTTACTTAAGTGTAATCATAGTTGTTTTGGGGGTTACCCAGAGATGCTTTGCAAATATCAACTAAAAGTTTGTTTTCATGAAAACATCTTACTGTTCTCAAAGACACAGTCACCAAAATTAGTTTATCCCCTAACAGAGGACCACATCTATAGGAACAATCACTGGCCCAGACCTCCATGCTATAGAAGTCAGGGAGAATCATGAGCCATGAACAAGTACACACTGCAAGAAATAGATTTTTTGATAGTCTGAACATAATCACTTTCAACCAGCTAAAACTAAAATAAGTAAGTTTCTTATGATTCACAGGATAACAATCCCAAAGGATTTCACTTTAAAAAGGCACAGTATGTCTAATACAGCTGCTCTGAGGCTTGGCCAAAATTACTATCCTTGCTTGACCTTTTGGGCCTTAAATCAATAACAGACACAGAATACATGAAGAAAACTAAATTGCTCTCACTGTACCAAATGCCCAGTTTATCTGCTGACTATCTGTCCATCCATCTATCCATCCACCCACACTAGCCCGTGATTTACACATCACTATCATCATGTTTAATCTAGAAACACATTAATATGCATTAAGCATTCACTTTGTGTCTGACACTATCTAAGTGTTTCACATACATTACACCTCACAACAATTCTGAAGGTAGTCACTGTTAAAATTTCTATTTTACACATGAAGAAACCAAGGCTTAGGATGTTCAAGTGACTACCCAAGTTGACACAGCTGGTAAGGCTGGGATTTGAATCCTGCAGCACAGATTTCCCCAGTAGCACACTCTTCACCCCTGATGATAAACTACCAGAGCAGGATTTTGTTTCCTTCCTGGAGGTAGAGGAGGCTTCTGGAAGTTACTCTATTTTTGGAAGGCACCTGCAGGGCTTATCCCAGGTGGAGGCCCAGGTGCACATACAAATGGAAAACCGGCTATGTTTCCACACTAGTGATACAGTGGGAACTCCTTCTTGATACTGGAATTGAGAAACTAAAGCTGAAGCATGGAGCAATCTGAAACTTGGCCTGAGCATATGTTTGAGAACTCTTCAGGGCCTGGAGGACATGGTCAGAGTATGTCAGGGGCAGATTCTGCACAAGGCCCTGGAGAGAAGCCTCAATGGCGTCGTCAGCAAGGTGAAAATGGCAAATGAACACAACTATTTCATTCAGCATTGCATAAAGAGAAACATTTTGCCTTGTATAGAAATGTGCTCCCACACGACTCAGTACTGCATTTCTACCAGGAAGGAATGTGGTGACTACTATGTTATGAATAAACAACAAATCACTTTCCACAGGAGGAAAAAGGTCTCTATCTACCACAGCCTTCCTCTGCATAGGCACCAGCCAGGATTCTTCAGCAGGGAGGTGTATCTGGTGACACTCATTTGCCAGATTCGTCAGTTGAAGGCTGCATGTCAAAACCTCTCTAATGAAACAACAAAGAAAAAGTCCTGGAAATTTTGTTCAAAACTCTTAATAATGAAGAGGCCTTGTCAGAGGCACTAAAAGCCAGAGAAGTTGGGTAACAGTTGAATCAAGAATGAAATATTAGAGACACTTAGCTCTCATTCCAAAGGGTTGGTTACCCTTAATAATTCTGCAACATGTGGGGAAAATGAAGTTAAAATAACAAGCTGTGGAAATCAGTATTTTAAAGATGGGTAAACAAACCACATAGAAACATCTGTGTCTCTCCAAATTACCTCTAGGACTATTTTTCCCCTCACTGCCAAACAGCACATACATTGAGAACTCTCACAGTATACATCTGGACCCAGGTGCCAAGAAAAAACATTTTGCTATAAACTCATTTCTGATCTCTGTGGGTTATTGTTGGATGTCTCAGTATTAGCTGCATCAAGAATAAAATAAGTTGCTATTTTTCCCCCCAATTAATTTGCCAAACCCTACTTGGAATGCATGGTGTTGTCCCTCACTCATGGAGTTCCTGTATGGGGGACAGTGAACTAACTGAGGCCCTTGGCCTCAAGTAAATGACTCGTTTATATGAAACTGGTAAAGAGGTTAAGGGTTCTTTCTCTACCAAGGAATTTCTTGACCCTTTCCAATATCAGAACCTGAATCACCTCTTAAAAATGTGCAAGGGAAATGAATATTTTGCTCCACCCTAACAAAATACCAAGTTCCACGGCAGCTCAAAAATTCAAACAGCTAAAACAATACAAGAACAATTGCTTCGAAGAAAATATGTGCCTGTTTATTTTTTTTTCCTTCCTCCAGTTTTCTGATGTGCACCCCGTCGGTGAACTAGACCCATTTGTAAGTGTAAAGGAACAAATCAGAATTCAAAGACAATTCCATTCGACCCGCCCGGAATTCAGGAAGGTAATTTCCCCATGGAAACAACAGACAGACTTACAATCTTCAAAAGTCATGATTGACATTCTGGATGGGGGAGGCGAGCCCAGCAGAGTGACTCCATGAGTGAGCATGTGGGGAATTTGCTCCATACACGGAACTTTAGTAGGGACAAGGGGGATTTAGAATTAAGGGAATGAAGATTACAAATGTTGCCTCCAGGTGAGCCGGGACGCAGGGGAGAGAAAAGTATTGGGATACAGGCTGCCAGTCTGAAGGGACCTGCAGAAGTGCCACCCGCGCCGTCCGCAGTGACTCACTTGGTGCTGTCTGAAGGCAGGCGCGTCCCCGCCCCTCGCAGCCCTAAGAAGCGGCCCAGTCCAGCGGGGCCGTGCTCGGCCTTACCTGCGCAGGTGCTCCCGTCGTAGGTCTCGCACACCCACTCGTGGCACTCACACAGCGGCCCAAAGTAGGTGCCCGGCTCGGTCACGTGACAGATGCAGACGCCGCACTCACACCGGCCCCGGCCGTGGCACAGGGCGCCCCCTGGGGGCTGCCCAGGTGCTCGGCACCGGCGCTCCGACTCGGCCCGGGACAGCCTGCAGGGGGCGCCCGACGAGCTTCTGCGGGGCGACAAAAATCAAGGCCAGGCCAAGGGTCAGACACAGACACAGCCCTGACTGCTCCCAGCCGAGTTTTCCTGCCCCGTGCTCACCCCCCACAGGCACAGGTCTGCAGCCTGATCCCTCTGGGAGCCCCTATAAAGGCTGTGTTTTTCCCCAAACGGTACCATCCACCTGAGCAATAACCAGGATATAAAATATGACCTTCTTCCCAGTGGATAGAGGTGACCTAGCCCTGCCCTCGGTGGTCGGCGCTGAATCTTATATGCACATTTAGATCAAATGCAAATGATTTTTCAGGTCTCCTTAAAAAATGTTCCATTGCTATCTGCTGGCCAGAGGGTGGTTATTTCGTGGAAAAGAAATGAAGATACAGAAGGAGTTACATATTGTGGTCATATGAGACATAAAGCTTTTTTAAATTGGCTTTAAAAAGCAAATGAACTATTTAGCAATTGTGATGCACCTCAAAAGTCTCTCTCAGAATGCAAAACAGACCCCATGAAGATGCTGTGGGGAAGCAGACAATGCAGTCTTCTGGGCTCTGAGATCGTTCTGTACTTGTGAGAGTACACCTTTAACTCGGGGCAGAAATTCCTGCTGAAATGTGTTTGCACAAGGGTAAATGTTATTTTTTTTTCTCCAATGATTGTATTTTTCCAAAGGAAAAGCAAAGGAGAGAGATGAAGCCACACCAGGGTAGACATAAGGAAAGCAACAGCAACAGGTTGAAGACCGTTTGTCGCGTGCCCCAACTTAGTGTCCGCTCTTGGCTTGGGACAGCCGTCGGCAAGCTTCAGCCCTGCCACGCAAAGCAGGCAGCTCTGCCTTAAAGAACAACAAACCACACTTACCTCAGAGATGGCGAGAAGCTCTGAGGAACAGCTGACAGCCCTGCGAGGAGCAGGGAAGAGGCCAGCAGCAAGAAGTGCCCAAAGCCCGGGGGACACATGCTGAGCTCCGGGCTGTGCGGCGGGGCGGGCGGGCTGCACTTCTGCAAGGTGGGGCTCAGTGCGGGGAAGCGGCAGGAGGCAGAGGCACCACCAGCAGATGGCCGGGCAGACGGACCCAGGGACACCCAGGCTCACAGGTCCGGGCTCCACCCGGAGTGGCAATCGCGCTGATGAGCCGCCTGTGAGGATTTGGGCAGGCACTGCTCTGGGCGGGGTGCTGGTGCCAAACCCCTCGAGTGGAGAGTCTAGGCAGGGAAGTAATTAGAAACAGTTGTACAAGCAGATGGTTTATTTTGACATTATATCTATAAAAAAAAAAAAAGTGTCCTGTTCACAGATTTGAGAAAATCGTTACTTTTTTCAAGTCGAGGCCCCAGAAATGTTTGACAAGAGAATTCTGGGGCTGGCTGATATTAAAGGAACTGTGAAATAACCTCTCAAGTTGCAAAGAGGCAGGGGGAGGCTGGTGACAGCCAATGTGGACGCTGGAGGAGGAAATTACTTTGGCCACACACTTTTTAAGTAGATGCTCCATTTGAGTATGGGGGAAGGGGGTGAGAAAAACTGTCCAACACAGCTTTTTCTTCTATTTATTATCCTTTGTTTTAAACTGTGGGTATTTTGTTTCTTTAGTCTCTAAAAAGTGTGTCATGATTCCCGTTGCTCCAGCCAGTCGCTTATCACACCACATTTTTTCTTGACTTGGACAATTCAGATTGTAGCTGTCCCAAATTCACCCCATCCTCCCCCTGATATTGAGTGTGAGAAAACAAAATAAAATATCTATTTATAGTACGAATCATACTGAAAAGAAATCAGTACTAGGTGCTGGTCCCTTAATACATCCTCTCTCTAATTGTGACGATGACCACACGTTGGTTTATGCATTTCACATCTATAAGGTGCCAGGCACTGTGCCAGCTGGAGGGGTACAACAGAGAACAGAGACTTGGTCCAGCTCTCTCTGTGTGCTGTTGGCTAGTAAGACATTAATCAAAACAAAAACAGATACAAAGGACAAAAAGGAGGAAAGAAAAGTTACTTCCTGATTAGATGCAGGCACTCAGTCGCCTCTAAGAAGGTGGCATTTGTGCTAAAGGCTGAGAGAAGAATAGAATAAAATGGGGTGATTATGGGAGGGGGGACACAATCTGATTTTATTCCCACTTTAAAGATAAAGAAACTGAGAGCAAAGAGATGAACTAACTTGCTTAAACTCACATAAGAATCTAAAGTGGGATTTCAGCTGAAATCCATGGGACTCCAAAGCACATGCTCTATCACATGCTCTGTGGTTACATGCTCTGTGGTTATCTGGATGAGGTAGAGAGGGGAAAACGGAGAGAACAGACATCTTCATTCACCCTAGGAAGAGCACTTTACATGTAACAGTTCCTCCTGCAAAAGAGTTGTTCAATCACTATCTGTGATTCTGTGGCCTTAAAATCAGGGACAATCCTGTAAGAGGATAGAATTTCTCTCCGGCATAGGCATCAATAGATAGAAAAACAAAACCTCCTGCCTGAAGGTCCTCTAATCATGGCTCTTTTCCGTGTCTACACCTGTCTTCACCTATACGGAAGAGGGGCTTTGCATGGTCAGGTCTCTGTACCCACCCCAGCCCATACAGGTAGACCTCTTAAAATAGGTAACCCTTTGTCAGCCATAGATCCAGATATGCAAGCAGAATTAAAGGGATCTTCCATCAACAGGTCAGCCTAGGAACAGGTGAGCAGTCCTATGAGTGGTAACAGAGAAAGTCCAAGCAAGGAATTCTAGGGGCTTGAATACCCAGGATAGAGCTCAGGGAGTCTGGGTTGTTAGGTTCCCGGGATCACATGAACTACTTATCCTGTAGGGAGGGGTCTGTTTGGAGGAAAAACAGAATGGGTTCAGAGACTGAATGTGAATCAGCGGTTTTCAAAGTGTGTTCCACAGACCAACAGCAGCAGCATCACCTGGGGACATATTAGAAATGTGAGTTCTCAGGCCCCGACTCCAGACCTACTGAATCACAGGTTGTATTTACATGAGTGCCCAAATCTAGGATGGTACCTCTGCTCCTAGTTCACCTTCTGGTGCTGCTTCCTTCCCACCCACAGGTGCAACTCTGAGAGGTAGGGATAGGACTTCCTGAAATGTCTAGAGACTTTGGTGATTCAGGGAACATGGGAGTAACAGAAGGAAAGCATCCGTCCCAAAGCCTGATCAGGGATATGCAATGAAAACATGGAAAATTTAATAAATGAGTCATGTATTGTTTACTCTTTTGCATTTCGAAGGAATAAATGAATCACTGTACAGAATTTTTGTGAATGGGGATGAAGAGGAATTTTTTTTAGCCTGTACTTTTCTCGTACAGTGTAGTGGTCAATGAACAATGTTATCTGTGTTGGTCAGTTTTTCATTGCTGGGACACAATGCCTGAGGAGGAAAACTTAAACAAGGAAAGATTTACAGTGGCTCGTGGCTTCAGAGGTTTCAGTCCATGGTTGGTGGGCTCTTTGCTGTGGGCCTGAGGAGAGGCAGGACACCATGGGGGAAGGACCTGGAAGAGGAAGGCTGCTCAGCTCATGGCAATGGGAAAGCAGAGATCAAGGAAGGGACCAGGGTCAAGATGACCCCTTCCAGTCACCTCATCTTTCAAGCAGACCCCTCTCCCATGATTTCCACCACCTCTCAATAACTCATCCAATTGCAAATTTGTTGGGGAATTAATACACTGATGAGGTCAGAGTGCTCAGGATCCAATCACCTCCCATAGGCCCCACCTCTGAACACTGCTACATTGGAGACCAATCCTTCAACACATGAGCCTTTAAGGGACATTCCAGGTCCAAACCTTAACGATATCCTTATGGGCATGCAGCTGGGAGGTAAAGGTAGCATCTAGAAGGTGACTGAGAGAATTAAATATTTGGCTCATTATGTTCCTGTGATTCAGAAAAAAAAAAAAAAAACACTCCCAATAATTTGAAATAGTTATATGGTGGCTGATTCACTGACTCTGTGAAAGTCTTGAATCCATAGAAACTCTGTGAAAATAAAAGTAGAAATTCAAATTTACTTCTTTTAGTAAACTTTTTGTTATTAAATGCTTTGAAAATGCCCACTTCCTCCCTTTCTTGGTTTGTAAAACCTCAAAGACACAAGTGCTACTTGGAAGGCCCTGAATTTCTCATTTCCCCTGACTCTGAAGCCTCTAAGTCCTGTAGGGGTCAAAGCTGTGAGTTGGATGCATGATGAACCTGTGCACGTGGACCTGGACTCAAAGGGACTCAGTGCATCTTAGCCCTCGATGCAGTCTTCAAATCCCCAAGTCCCAGCATCACAGAATTTCAGGATTCAGGAGATTCGTCTAAGGTTGTTTTCTTCACATTTAATTTTGACCATATACAATGTAACTGCCAAGTGGTTAGGTATAGTCGATAAGAAAATAAAAGGTAAGGGGACAAGTCCTTTTCTGAGAGCTGCTCTGAAGTTTCCAGCCTTCTGTTTCAGGTCTACTTCAAGGGGTCATTGAAAACAATATCCTTGGCATTAGGCTCAATTCAAATATTTGAAGATATGATCATGTTTTCTCCAGTCCCATTACCTGCCCACTTCTCTCCAAATAATTCTACACACCTTGAAGATAAGTCCTCTCATTTCCTACATCTCTTCCTTGTGTACAACCCCAAGCCTTCAGTTCCCTAACTTCCTGAGTGTCGAGTGTCATTGTTTTGTCTGTGGTGGATGTCTTTTGTAAAGTATGACATAAACAACTGAGACCATCAAATGACGAGCTTTCTAAAGCATGTGGAACAAATCAGTACTTCCAGCATGCTTATTTCAAATACTGTATTTCTACTAATAAAATTGAAGGTCACATTTGCTTTTCTGACTGTCATTTTGACCTGATTGTGTGCTTGTCCAAGTGATTTTCAACCAAATACAAACTGATATTTATTGTTGTCAAATTTCACCTAGTCTTACTTCTTTTATCCAAACACTAAAAATCACTTCGGAGACTGATTTCATGTTTCTCTCACCCTTCCAAAAGTAAATATGATGAACATAGCTTCTATATCTTCATCTAAATAATTGATTAGGTAGTTGAAAAAAATATATATTGGATTATAGGAGCTGTAATTTCATCAGCGGATCAATCCAATTGATGAAGTAACAATTTTAAAAATATTTTTTTTAGTTGTCAATGAACCTTTATTTTACTTAGTTATATGTGGTGCTGAGAATTGAACCCAGTGCCACATGCTAGGCAAGCACTGTACCAAAGAGCTACAATCCCAGCCCATGAATTAACAAGTTGTATGGACTACTGGGTGGTGGCTGTAGGTAGCGGGGATGTGGCTGGAAGTAGTAGTTCACTGGAGGCATGCTCTTGGGGACTGAGTCTTTTCTCTGTGCTTCCCAGCTCCTATGCGCTGCCATACACTTCCACCATGATGTCCTACCTCCCTCAGGTCAGAAGTAATAGAGTCCACTGACCATGGACTAAAACTTCAGACACTGTGAGTCAAAATAAACCTTTCCTCCTCCAGGTTTTTGGTCACAGCAACAGAATGCAACGCATATGCCATTTCCATAACCTTCTAACTGGTCTCACTACATCCAATCTCAGCTTTTTAAAAATATCTATCATTACCCTACTTCTTCACAGATATGTTAACCATACATACTTTATCATATATATTCCATATCAAGAAATACTTAATACCTCTCAATTGTTCATAGTTTTATAAATCCCAAATTATTTATATGTTCACGTGAGATACTTTAAGTTTGGACTCTGACTATCTCCACAGTAGATTTTGTGGCACTCTACCCAGAATCCCACTCCAGAGCCCACATGCATCCACTAGCTTAAGGGTCTTCTTGCTGCTGGTGACTCACAGCTGCACCCTCAATGGGAATCGCCCTATACATCAGAGAATAGCAACCCTTGAGGCTGTCAGTCAGATTCAAGACAGCCCCCTAAGCCCACCTCCAATAGTGTTGATATCCTTAAGCCCTTCCTTCATGGAAATTGTAGGCCTGGATGGCTCCATCATTGGCTCCCAAGAAGAACTCAGAAAAGACTCAAAAACTCAAAACAACAATATATGCAGAGTGCAAGGTTGAGCAAAAGATTGTGTAGAAATCTTAACAAGAGCAAATCAGATCTCAGGACTCTGCCTGTGCCCCACTCAGCTAGGGGTAATCACCTCTTCCCCAGATCTGCTGGATGAATTAGATTCTAGATTTTAGAGGCACTGAACACAGCAAAGGCTAATGTGGAAGTAAACAGTGATTAAGTGAATACAGACACTCTCGACGTTAAGAATCCAGCCCCTTTCCCTGCCGGGCTTAGGCCAGTCATATTTCCCTCCCATGATTTGTTAAATTTTTCTTTTAATATTTTCGTGTGTGTGTGTGTGTGTGTGTGTGTTGGTAAGGATTAACCCAGGGCCTTGTGTATGCTAGGCAAGTTTTCCACCACTGAGCTACATCTCCAACCCTAGTTAAATTATTTGTTTTTAGAAAACTAAATATAGACCTGAATAGAAAAACGATCAATGGATATTTTCAGCTCACATAAAGAGAAATCCAACTATTGTGTAGCCCAATCTCATTTGGTCCTGTTAACATACTCTAAATTCACAATTAGGTCTCACTCAATCAAAAGATTGAAAAGATATTTTAAGATTACTGAGCACTAGATAAACAGGGAGACCCTTCAAGACAGGAGGAATAAATCAAGGCAAACAACTAAACAAACAAAGCACAAATGAAAAATAAATCAAAGGAAATAGACAACGGGAGACACAATGAATTTTTTTTTAATTTAATCCCTCTCAGAGAGCCAAGAAGATCTGGATTTGCAGGAATATACTGCCATATAAATAGAACAATCAAAGAGAAATAAAATGTCCACAAAAGGTAATTATGTAATAGATTGAAAGAAGTCAGTAAGAGTATTAAAAGTTAATAAGTCTACAAAATACAGAAAAAAACAAGAGATTATTTGAATAAAGATTAAATAGCTAGATGCCTTATCTATGAGATTCAAAATCTAATATTCAAAATCTAATAGGACTTATGGAAAGCAAATGAGGAAAAAAAATGAAGGGTGTAAAAGAAAATTTCCCCAAACTAAATGGTCTGAGTTTCCATATTGGAAAGTCCCACTTAACATATAGGAAAATGAACACAGATGACGAAAAACAGCATATCATGGTACAATTTCAGAATAATAGACAAGAAAAATTCCTAGAAACTTCACAGAAAGAAAAAAAAATGTTTCTTGCAAAGAAAAGGAACAAAAATTGTACTAAAGACCTTAACGGCAACATGGGAAGAAATTTTTTTCAAAATTCCAAATGATGTTTTTCGACTCAGGTTTCTATCTCCAACTTATATGTTAATTAAAATATTTTCAAATAAATTTGTTTAAAAAAAAGTTTTCCCCAGTCCCATTCCTGGGAAGATAATAGATGATACAATTAACCAATATGAGGTCAAAATCATGAAAGAGATATTAGATCCAGAAAACAGGATCACAGAAGTGAAAATAAGAACAAAAGAGAAAAGAAAGGGGCATTCCAAAGGTACCTGTGGCAGAGGAGCTGGTCCCTGTTACTGGATGAGAATGCAGTCTTTGGAGGGAAGATCTTCAAGAAAGCAAACAACCAAACAGAAATGGACCAAAGAAATTTAACCTGATAAATTTGACCAAGAAGAAACATCAAGTAAAAGGAAAACATAACTGTACGTACACAGACACACAGCAATAGAAATCAACAATGAAACATGGGGAAAATCAAGGGAAATATGTCACATTTGGGGCTAAGAGTTATTAATATAGAATTCATCTAGCTAAAATTAACGATGTTGCTGAATTGGGAGGCAGCGGGGTTTAGGGGGACTAGAATAGTAACATAAAAGAGCTAAAGTCCTCTCTACCCTAAAATGACCTTGATATGCACAAACACAAATTCAGAAAATGAAGGTAAAAGCTGGAGGTTGGGGATGGGGTAGTGGCTACAAGAGTTGGATCCTCTTGCCTCAGTTTGGCCACACTGGAAATTTGGAGGAAAGAAAGAGGGAATTTTGACATAAGCCTGTGAGTTATGCGTCTTTTGGCTTTTAAAAACTATTTTTCAAAGATCATATTCATTGAAAGCATCCAAAGCAATCACTAATGTGTGTAATCACCCTGTGCTGCAGATGAGGCGCATCTGCTTGGTAAAGTCTGCGTTCTTCCTAACAACACCAGGCAGCCTGGGGTCAGGGAGCATCAGTGCAGAAACTCACTGTGCAAACATTCCCATTCGACAGGAGCTGACATGTAAACCTAAGGTGATGGATTTCCCCAAGGTCGGAGCGGGAGAAGCTGAAATCCCACTTCCTCTTTCTGCAATCACATACCACTTCTGTTCGTCATCTGAGCTCGAAGTTCTACCAGGCTCAGCTCTCCTTTCTCAGCGTCCTTTCGTTTAATCTCTCCTCTCTTGTCCTCTAACGAAATTCTAGGCTTTGGAGGACATATTTTAACAGTGAGTTATGAAGCATTATTTTTATAACTTCTGCCATCGATTCTTCAGGAGAATGTGGCAGCTTGGCCTTTTCTTAGCTTCTCTAGGGACGGGTCAGAGGCAGAAGGAAAGTAAATGTGAACTAAAATGACCACAGTTCCCCTTATTCTTCAAAAAGTGATAAAGATGTCTCTCGGGCCAGAAGAGCTTAAATAATCATATGCAATCCTGGCCTTAGTTGACCAAAACATGAAACAATTGGTCATTCAGAAGGATTCTCAGTCATGTCAGCAGCATCAGATAGTTCCAAACAGAGGACAAGGGAGAGCTGCTAGTCTCTGCTCTGCAAGTTCATCATGTCACAGAGGAAGTTAACCTCAGCCTCGAAGCAGCCCAAAGAGTAGGCATCAATCAGAATGCACCCAGAAATGAACCTGCCACTCATCAGGAAAAGTTCTCTCCCTCCCTCCTCTCTCTTTTCAGATACACCAACCTGGGAAGCTTCCCTCTGAGTTTCCCGAAGCATGGTCCGTGACATCTTGATCATTCACGGGATTGGCACACCAGCTGCCATTGTGATCTTTGTACAAAGAGCCAGAACCCATGGCCTCTAGACCCCACGGACCCCAAAGCTGGCGTAACTGGTGGCCGGCTGGCTTCTATGCTTGATTCACCCTGGAGCAGCATTGCAAGCCAACCCCTTACCTGAAACCCCACAGCCCTTTCACCAACTCAAAGCTGCTGCTAATATTTCTCATGCTGTGAAGCCCTCCGTGATCCAGCCCCATCCACCCCTCTAAACTCACCTCACCTTCCTCTTCTGCCCATCCTTCACACTCCAGTCATTTATTCTCCTTCTATTTCTCGCATGTTCCTAGAAGATTTGAAACTTGCTCTCTGCCTGAGCACACCCTTTGGAAGGATGCCTCTTCCCCAGATCATGCACTGGCTGTCTCCCGCTCAAAAGTCACCTCCTCAGACAGCACTTGCTGGTCACACTGTCTGAAGCCATTCCCTTGTTCATGTGTCCCTTACCCTGTTTTACTTTCTAGAAGCCCCAGAATCTAACATTACGGTTTGCATTTAGTTCTCGACCTGTGTATAAACTGCCACCCCCCAGTTCAATGCAAGTTCCATGCAAGCTGGGACAATTCATTTTCTGTGCATTGCCAGAGCTCCAGCACACCACACAGAGCAGAACCCCAGCAAATACTTGCCCTGAAAATGAATGAATGAACAACCTTTTAAAGTTGGATACATCTTGACTGTAATCAACAGTTGGAACGAACACAGTGTATTTCAAGCTTAATGGAAGGAAAGAATGAACACAGTACTAGATAAATTTAGGTAGCTAAAATATGAAAATCACAGAGAACGTTGTATTTATCATGATAAAAAAAAGTCAATCTTGAGTTGATAATTAACAGGACTTACTGAATTCTCGGTGCACGTGTGGCACTAATTGCTGCAATCATTTAGAATCAAGTTTGAAGTTAAAAGTTTTTGCCTCGATCTCACTCAGAACCCACTTGGATAATATTTTCAACTGAAGGCGCCTTCCAGGTTCTCAAATAGTAAAAAGTACACTGAAGCATTCAGGAAGGCTAAATATTCCCAGGCAGCAGTAAAAATAAATTTCTAATTCCAAGAAAAAGAAGAACTTCATGGTTGAGCCAGAGCCGTGGAATAAAAAAAGGTGTGTAGTTAACAACTTTTCCAGACATTAGCACAGAGACCAGAGGGCAGATGCCCTCCCACATGGTAAAAACACCTGGATTATTAGGAGTCTCTGGGATGAGAAGTATTCTTTCATGTTTCTGAGTATTTCTGCAGTTCTAGTGGATGCTGAAGGGAAATTAAGGGGGAAAAATTCTAGAAGTCATTTTCATTGACTTTAGGGAAAAAGAGATTTATCACATAAGCGTTATTGTATCCCAACTAATAGACTTTTCACTCCTGGCTGTTCATCAACAGATGCACCAGGAGGACATACTCAGGAATAGACAAGAAGAGGACACACTATGAGCTCAGGGCCTGTCCTCCTTTCTTCCATCAGTGCCCGCACTTGGCTGAGCCCCTTCACCTGCTGAAGCTCAGATTCCAAAATGGTGTGGTAGAAGGAGACATTGGTTCTCTCTAAAACTACCTTTCCATGTTTTTATTTTCTTTGTGTATTTTTCCAAAGTCTTGCAGTAATAAATGAGGAATAGGGATAACTGTATATACATACATACACACTTATATGTGCATGTCCATACACATATTAGGGCATACAAATCGAGATGGAAATGGTAGGAGCTAGTATTGAGTTGCCTGGTAATAGGTATTCATACATTCACATTTTATAGAGTATAAGAAATTGACTAAATTATGCAGTGTGCATATATGAATATATAGCAATGAATTCCAACTTTATGTGTAATTATAATGCACCAATTTTAAAAAGCAAAAACTAAAAAGAAGGAAGACTGGTAGAGTAGAGGGAGGGGATCAAGGGGAAAAAGGAGGGGAGGGAAGGAGAGGTACTAGGAATTGAAATGGAATAAATTATATAACCTATGAACATGCCAAAAAGAATCCCACTATTATGTATAACTGTAGTGTGTGAATAAAAAGTTCCCAGAAGCTAAAATCTATCTCTGTGAGTGTATATTTTTATCTGAACCCTGTGCCAGGGGCTTCCTCGCTGCACATCCTGGCCCACGAAAGCTGGGCTCAGGACCCACAGAGCACTTACCTTCCTCTTCTCTGTCGCACCGTCAGAGCTTTTGTGCCCTATACTATAACTTTGGTTCACTACTATTTCCTTTATTTTCACTATTATCACAGCTATAAGTAAGACCCATTCTGTGTAAGTCAGGAAAAATAACGGTCACGAGTGTTTATGCAGGTGAAGACAGATGCTCTGGGGCAGGTTGTGTGCTAGCCCAGAGTCCTGTCCTGAATGTGTCCTCTGAGACACAGTATCAGACCCAGTATATTAAACACATTATAAGAGTCATATCAAAGTTGGATGTTTTCCCAGGATAATATGCAACTTGTAAAACTCAAATTGTAGGATTTAAAGACATTCTATGGCCGTGGATAGAATCTGTGGAACTAGACAACTTGCCATGAGCATCGTCTCAGTGTGATGAAAATTGTCCACAGGACTTTTCCATTTTAATAAGCAGTGAAGAAACTCAGTCATAGGAGGTTCCATTTCACAGAAATCCCCCAACAATCTAAATGACTGTGAATGGAATAAGAATCGGACTGCATTAGGAAAGGAAGAGGAGGGGGAAAAGAGACCAGAAACCAAACAGTGGAGAATTGAGTAGTGGCAAGAGCAGAGTGGGAAGGCGAGTCCCCGAGGAGGTGGCTGCTCCTGGTGGCACCTGTGGTGCTCAGGCCACCAACACTGCTCCTTTCACCCTCTGCTTCCACCCTGCTGTTGGCCCCAGAAACACCATCGACTTCTCTTGCCTCTCAGGCTCCAGGTGAAACGGTTAGACACTAGGTGAAATACTCCTGGGACACTCAGCACCCAAATCAGTTGCTTCAGCATTAAAGGCAGGAGAAGCTCCACATCCCACACATCTGGGAACCTAGATGTTCTTAGCAGAGTCCTGGTATGCTGAAGACTATTTAACACAAAGAAAAAAACTAAGTTCTTTGTTTGCAATGCTCATTTTTAGAATTAACTGTCTTGCTGGCTCTATTATCATTGATTGGATATAACTGGATAAAAATGGAGAAAGTGTATACTCCTTTCAGCTAATGATGAAACTATGACATAGAACTAGAAGATATTAACCAAATTATTTAACTTCTATATTTCTATTTTTCTGCCATCTATTTTTCCAAAGAACTATTTTCAATGACTCAAATACCTAAGTCTTTTTTTTTAAAAAAATAATAATAGAATAAAAAATACAGCCCTTTCACTTTCATTGAGAACTTAAGAATACATTGATCGCATTTTGTGCCATGGTAGATCAAATATAACCATCCATTGTGTGATCCATCACATTTCATGTACCACAGAGGGAGAGAAATAAATAGTCAACTAAACTATTGCATCATGTGTTCTTATCCTCTCGATTTTTAATTTTATATTAAAAGATATCTTTTAAGCTTATTTAGAATGACACTTAATTTTCATATCTCTATATTATATAAGTAAAGAAGAACAATTGAAACATATCGATGGAGATATTCTCAAAGCTTCCTTGGAGAACTCGCCTGCTCACTCTTCGACTTGGAATGGTATCCCTCTTCTCCACATATCATTCTCAGCCACTGAGTACTCAGGATGAAGTTCCACATAAAACATTCAATAAATGCAGCCAAGCCCTTTTGGTGCTGAGTTATTTGCCTATTTGTAGAGTTTTTTATTCCAGCATCTGGAATCTTGCTGAACTCATCACCATGTCCTCCTCCTGCCCACACACTCGTTTGGTTTTGAAGATCACTCTGCTACTGTTTCTGGAATTTTCTTCCAAGCTCCTGATGCTGCTTTTGCAAGGTTTCAAGACCAGAACTTTGGATGTTTGTGTGCTATCATAATGGCTTTCACAACAGAGATTACATGATGCCACCAACTGCTGTTGGTCCAATTTCAGACTTATTTAAAATGAGAGCAAAGTAACTACCTCCAAGAATCAACAGGATGTGAAATTTTGTCTTATTTAACCCTGAAAATAGCTGCATGAGGTGGAAATATGATGCTCACAAAAGTCAAGCAAATAAAGCAAGATAGCAATCTAGTAGCTAACAGAAGGCGTTTGTGTATAAAGTCAGTTTCTTCTTTGGGAACAGAATTGGTCTCAGGTCAAATGACTAGGACATTAAGATTTATTTTGCAACTTTCTATCTTCCGTTTCAGTTGCCTCTTTCTCCTTCCCTGTCACCTATTCTCAAATGACTCAGTTTCTTTTATTTCAGCTTGAACATAGAATCCTCCCCCACACCCTTCCTCGGTTGACATGTGCCTGTCCAGAACCATTCAATTATTCATTCAAAAACATTCAACGTGTTTCCAGCAGCTGCTGTCAAGAATGATACCAGGTTTGAGATACAAGAAGAAATACCCACAAGGAGGACAGAACCAAGGGCTATTTCTCACCGTCTCCAACATTTCTCATGGTTCTAAATGTGGCTCCTATTCTATTCCTGTAATCAGTGATCTTGTCTTGCATGCCTCCATAATTGTGGCATCTTGCAGTTAGTCATGAGTGCAGAAAAGGAGCCAGACCACTTAGAACCCCCTTTAGTAAAGCCCTTGCTCACCAGCTCAGAGGAGTGTCGTAAGTTGAAAGCTACCAGCTGTTGACCCTTTAGAGAGGACCTCAGTTTTCATGTGTGTCATGCTGTTCTCAAGATGGCCTGTCCTGGACTAGCCGAGGCAGCATCACCAGAGTCTAGCCATTCTGCCCAATGTGCACCCACTAAGGACAACCACCGCTCAACGCCTTCCATGGGAATGGCACAGAGCAATCATCAGGGCAGCGTGGTGTTCTGGGAGCTGCCCTGACCCATTCTCATGTCGACCTTCTTTCATTCCTTTCCAGGCAGGTTTTGTTCCTAGCAAACCTTCTGTACTCCCAATTCTATCTCAAGATTCGCTTTGCAACCTGCAAAATTTTACTTTTTCATTCACTTGACATGGCCTCTCTCCTTCAGGCAGCTAACCGTCCATAGGTTTCAAGGCCAGGTTAAATCCAACGTCCTCCACAAGTCTAGTCAGTATCTTCCAGCCCATAGGGATGATACTGACAGTCTTTTCATTAATTCCTGTGTTAGACTATAGCTGCTTTACATGTGCCAGTTGTATTTTCTCAGCATCTTGAAGGCATCGGCCATAAGTATCAGACATCATTACTATGTGCACAGGTCCCCTCAGACTCACAATTTCTGCTGGTGTGGGTGGAACAGACTCCAGGTCACTGCCCTCAGACTACTGGGACCACTTGGCCAGCAAATGAGGAGAGTCAAAATCGTCTGGATATTTATTTTTATTCCTCCACCCTTCCCATTCTTCCCTTTCCACTAACCCTTCTGAACCTGCTAACCAATGGCTACTGGACAAAAACACAGCAAATCTGCCTTAGGTGTAGATCACTCTCTAAGATGTAAGTTATAATCTAGAATTTCCTACAAAATTATTCTACATCTTACTTTCTGTGGATATTGTGCCTAAAATTGCAGTTATTTAGTTTCTTCATCTCTCTGCCCTTCTTCCTCCGTTTCCAAGCTGGTCTCTTCTGGACACAAATGTCATAAAACTAATTGTAAAAAACATTCATCTCAGAGTCTGCTCCTGAGGAATTCAAGCTATGATAACATGTCAAGTTAGAAAACCATTATTTGAATCCAAATATCTAGTTATGAAGATCCAGTATACTAACTGTTTGAAGTGAAATAAGCACATAAAAAATAATGTCCATCATTTAATTTTATTACAAAACATCATTAAAATTTATAGGTAAAATTTTTTTGTGAAATTGTGTTCACCTAAGACTTTTATATAAGAAAGACAACAACATTTGTATGTAATTTAGTTATTTTCCTTCCTGGAAGTGTAAGATGAATTTGATGGCCTCTTAAAGCTTTTTCCAGTCCTACAATATGAGATTGTTTTGAAGACTAATGAGGACATACTTATTCAACATCATTTTCTATTTTATTTGCACACTAAAATAGAAAGCTTGGTTCCCTGGTGGTTTAGTAATTAGACATTTTCATGGCTATGTTTTGAGAGTGAGTTTTTTTTTTGTCAGGGAATGGAAAATTTTCAGTTCCTATTATAAAATATTTGTCCATCTCACTAAAAGTGTCCATTACATCAAAGGGGGCATTATGGATTCAAAGCATTGAAATTTAGGACAATAGAATTGCTGAACTACATGATATTTAGTTAATTCACTAAATAAACACTTATGGAACATTTTACTGGAGATTAGCTATTCACTAATTAAAAAAAGAATAAGATAAGGCAAAAGAGAGGATGTAAAGACTCCTAAGGTTGGATTATTGTCTGTAAAGGGCTCAAGATCTAAATAAAGTGTGTGAATAATTGTTGTAAAATACAATGTTGAACAAAGAGGAAGCCAAATTTACCCAGTAGAAAACTTTAACATAGAATAATGTATTGGGTGAACAAATATATTTCTCACATCTTTAATAAATTTTCCTCATCTTCTTTTACTCTATAATAGTATTATTTTTTATTGATTCCAGCTGTAAACATTTCAAATTAATTCTGTATGCTACCCTCAGAGTTAATGAGGTTGAATAGTTTTGCAGATAAACCACAAGGCATATTTCTGAAAGAATCTTTTCACTTACTAAATATACTTACAAGCTTAGTTACTTCTTCTCTTGATAATATACTTTCTCTTTACTGTTTTTACTCTGTAGATAGATATCTTCCCTGAGCAGAAGTATTGAGTTCTAAGAAATCTGTGCTAGCACCAGATTCATTGACTTTAGGAAGTCACATGAGTTAGACTTACACTTCTTTAATTAGGTGCAATATATATATTTTACTTATAGTTCAAACAGTTGTATATATTGTAAAACATGAAGAAAAGACGAGATGTGTGATCAATAAACTTCCATGGGAAGCATTGTTGCTGTGATAATTAACTTGAAGACCCTACCATGTCTTATTACATTCCATTCCAGGCTCAGCTACAGCCCTGGGGAAATCATGTGGCATGCTCATCACCGACTCACACAACCTGACAAGGCTAGGGGGACACTGTGCCTCTGTCCCTCCAAATTCATGACTGTCCTGAGTGGGTCTCCACACCCAGTAACCGTGCTGTTTTCCCCCAGTCCAACCATTCCTCCACTCCACTCATTGACAACCACATCACTTATTTTACTTCAAACCTTCAGCATATCCTTCCTCAATTCTTACCTTCACTTTATGAGTTTCCTCCAATTTCATTGAAATTAGAAGATGATTTCCATAAGTGCCTGCTACCAAACCACTCAACCCCAGTGCCCTGGCACTCCATCTTTCTTCCTGTCTGTGCGACAGAGGATGAACTGCCCTGCTTCTAGGGGGCCAGCCCTGTGTCTACAGAGCCCATCCACACCTCTGTGAAAGGACAAGGCTCTACTCAGTCCCCTTTCTTCCCTGCATCATGGAGTTTTCCTGTCCACCAGGTCAGCATGAAGGTACCGGAATGTCTCCATCTTTAGAAGAAATAGCTTTGATCCCCTTCCTCCTTCAGCTCCCACACCCTTCCGCATCTGCCATCAATAGCAAAACTTCCTGAAAGTCCTGAAATGTCTTCCCTCTCCTCTCCTTGGCTCTGGGTGACTGCTAGGCCCAGGCTCTGCTTTCAACCACTTCTCTTTCATGTTTCCATAATAGAAAGAGACCAGCTAGATGAATCCATCCAGTCTCTTGGCTTTAAATACTATCTTTATACCAAAGGCCCCCAGATTTACAACTCTGGCCACTCTCTATGATATTTATGTACCTGTATATATGATGCTATATATGTGATTTTATTTGTTTTTGGTTTTCAGTACTGGGTGTTGAACCCATGGCTGTGCACATCCTGGGTAAGTGTTCTGCCACTGATCTACATACCCAGCCCTTTCAACTTCATTTTGAGACAGGCTTTCTCTAAGTTGCCCAGGTTGACCTTAAACCTAAGATTCTCCTGCCTCAGTCTCTTGAATAGCTGGGATTACAGGCATGCATGACCACACCCAGCTGATATATGCCATATTATATACATGTACACATGTAAGTGTATATGTAATACATATTGCATAATATATTGTGCTATATATTATATTAAATATTATATGTATACTGTATATTAGTGATATATAATCATATATAGCATGTGTGTGTGTGTGTGTGTGTGTGTGAGAGAGAGAGAGAGAGAGAGAGAGACAAATGCTGCTCAGAGTGCTTTCTTGAAAGTCTATTAGGTATATAAAAGTTTACATGACCAACCAAATCTTAATTATTCCCTTACCCCACACACAAACCAGTTCCTCTTAAAGTCCTTCCCATCTAAATAAATAATGATTCCACTTTTCCAAAGGCTTGGTTCCCTGACCTCAGGGCATTCCTCAACTCCTCATAACCCACTCTCTCTCATGGCCCACATTCTATCCATTAGCAAATCCTGTCAGATCCTTCAAAAGAGATCCAGGGTCTGAGAGTCTTAATACGTCTATTACTGTCATTCCATTCCAAGCTAACAGCTTCTTCTCTTTTTTTAATGCACAAATATTTTTGAAATTTATTTTTTATTGACAAATAAAAATTCTATGTATTTATGGGTTGCAATGTGATTTTGGATATTTGACTACATAATGAAATTATTAAATCAAGCTGATTAATACATCCATTAACTCACATATTTATTTTTTGTGATGAGAATATTTAAAGTGTATTCTCCAAGTAATTTTCAAGTACACATTATTATTACTACAGTCACCATACTAAACACTAGATTTTGGGATTTTTTTTTCTCCTACTAAATATATTTACCCTTTGGATATATATCCAGTATGGGATTGCTGAGGCACATGGTAGTATCTTAATTTTAATAGTTTGAGAAATGTCCACATCATTTTCAATAAGGACTACTACAGTGACAGTAGTATGCAGTTATTTACACTAACAGTGTATAAGCGTTCCCTTTGCTCCATATTCTTTCCCACATTTTCTGTCTTTTGTCCTTTTGTTAAAAGACATTCTAATAGGTGTGAGGTGGTTTCTCGGGAACAAATACCAACTTAGGTAGACAGTAGGAGACTCTCATTTTAGCTTCAGATCCAACCCACATTGTTAGATCCAGCTTTATCAGACCTTCCTCTTCTTTGAGATTTATAGTTAACCTCCCTGTTGCAGCATTAATGTGTCCCATGATCTCATTTGGTAAGTTCCTTTTGAACTTAATAAGGAAAGGGATCCCCTTTCCCATTCCTATAACCAAAAGATTCTTCTGCCTGGATTGCAAAAGGTAGCAATGTCTGCCCTTATTCCCTTTAGCCAACAACCCAGCTGAAACAACCTTTGAGCAAATACAAATAAGAGTCACCTTTTTAAATGACCCACGGGCCCTCATGTAACCTGCATGCCACGTGCTCACCTCTCGCATCTCCTCCTTCCTTCTCCCTTATCTACTTCACGCATTCGGAGCTCCCTGCTCTCTTTCAAAATTGCCAGGAGCACGTCACATCACCTGGAGCCCTTGGCAATGTTTGTTCTCTCCATCTGGAATGTTCTTTCTCCCCAGGTTTTCAGACTCTCTCTCTTAAAAAATGTATAAAGACATTCATTACTTAAAAAGAATATAAAGATTATAAGAAAGACAAAATATTTTGTTTATAGAGTAGACTATTTGATTCATTTCAGTCAATGTGCATTTCTAAATCTCATTGCTTATTGCAGCAATTGGGTCATGGGGTGGGTCCCATGGTTGGTAATTGGAAGCCTAATAAAAAGTGGCATAAACACTATTTTGCAACACAAGTTGGGGAACATTTATTTCAGCAGGTCACAAGTGACACCAAGGGACCTGGTTTCTTCCCTTCTCTTTGTTCCATCATCCCCAAGCCATCAGCTTTGGTTCAGACTTGTCCCTTCATGGTCACCTGATGGCTCTGTCTAGAATGGATTTCACCAATCTTTCTTAGGGGCCTCATTGGATAGAAGGGTGTCACATGCTTGTGTCTAAAGTAACTGCTGCAGATGGTAACAGAATGAACCTGGCCATCCATTGGGGGGATGACTGGGCCTTGCTCTGTGCATACGTCCAAGTTGAGGGAGCACTAATTAGGCAATCAAGTGTTTTAATTTGTATGTGTCTGGACTGAATTTTGATTTAAAGCCTATAGATTTTTCAGTATCAGAATATTTTTCTTTTGTGGACAAATTGTTTTTCTGATTTTTTTTCCAGCAGCAATCAACAAATATATGTTGCATGTTGCCCTTTGCTAGTCCTGTTCTTGGTTCTCTGGAAATGAGAAATGAAGAAAATAGGCCTTAATGCCTCGTCTGAAGGAGCTGACATAAAATAAATTGAAAACCTTTTTGCCCCAAGTACTGTTAGCTTCTGATAATCCTTACTATTACAGGACTGAAATCTTCCAGAAATTTCTTATGTGGAAATACTTCATCATAACTCCCCCTCTGGCACCCATGGGTTAAACTCATAATGGACAAGAAAATAGAAAACAAAGTTTCTGTTCATCTTTCCACACCTCCAGGTGAATGCAAGCACAAGGCAAGTCTATCATTTGGGAAAGAGTTTTACACTAAAAGCAGAACAATATTGGAACCACTCTAAAGAAATAAACCATTTGTGCTTCTAGGCCTCACATTAGGCTTGGCAAAATAATAGCAACATACATGAATCCAGCAAAAATTAAATACTTTTAGAACTCATGAAAGTTCAGAAATGAAGATAAATGCAAGATAAACACACAAAACCAGATACCTTTTCCCATGTAAAACAATAGCAAATTTGGATGTGCAACAGGGAAAATAAAAAACCCAGTGGCTACCCATCATATAAGACTTCAAAGAATGAACACTAACTAAAATGCATAAAACCTGTATAAGAGAAAAACGAAAACATAATGCAAACTATCAAATTAGACATCATTGAAAGGGCTGTGTCATATGCCTGGATAGAATTACTGAATATTACTGAGATGTCAGCTGCTCACAAAGTAACTCCAATGATTAATGGAATGTCACTCAAAATCTTAATGTGTTACTTTTTTGGACAGCATAAAAAGGTTCTAAAATTAATTTGCAGTAATAATTATAATATGGCTGAAAAAAAATAGAAAACTGTTATAATGGGAGTTGGCAAATGGACATTTCTTCTACATAATTAAGCATGTTTTACAAAGAAAATATGTAAAATTGGATGGATGGACTTTGTGCAAGAGGAGACCTTTCCATTATACCATAAAAATGAAAACTCAGTATCAGAACTTATATTCTAATTTCAATAAATTTTAGTGGTTATGATGGAATATTTTGTCAACCACTTAAAAAATTAAGACAAAAATGTCTTTCAATCATTTAAAAAAATAAAATTATCTAATTCTTCACTTGATATCTAACTGAATTCTACACAGAATATATATAAATTTATAAATATAGGTCATATTAGTAGACAGATAGTAAACAAATGTGAAAGTCATTTGTGGTGGTATATACCAGCAATCCCAGCTACTCAGGAGGCTGAGGCAAGAGGACCACATTTTGAGGCCAGTCTGGGGAACTTAGCAAGACCCTGTCTCAAATTAAAAATAAAAATGAGCTGGGGATGCAGCTCAGTGGAAGAGCACCCCTGGGTTCAACTCCTAGTATCAGGAAAAATAATAATCTGAGAAAAAAATCACAAGGGAAAGATAGAGTAAATTCATTGCATTTTTGATACATTACTAACAAAAGTTTAAAAACACACACACACATAGTAAACTGGAAAACCTCACCACTGCACCAAAAATAAGAAAAAGTTCTTAATAATCCCTAATTTAAGATTCTGGCAATGGTTTTACATTCAAAGCCCAGAATTGTTAGAACCACTAAAGAGAAAAGGTATGTATTCTTCCACATATCATATTCAATTTGGCAAAATAATAGGAACATATGTCATTTATATATGTGGTATAGCAACATGTATCTTATTAACCTTTATAAATTGATAAGAAAATGCTAATCCCCAATAAAAATGAGCAAATCATAGCAAAAGGAAAGTCATAATAAGAAAAAATACATAAAAATGCCGTTTAAAAGTGCAAGCTCAACAGGTGAGGCAAGAAATGTAAAATAACAAAACGAAATGATTTCCCATCATTTGCTTTGGAAAATTTTATCACTAATAATGTTGGGGAAGGTGGGTGAGGTGGTGCCCAGAGCACTGCAGGTGGCCGTGGCAACCAGCACCTGGGAAGCAATGCCACATGAGGGCAGGACTCCGTCTGGACGAGGGAAGGAGCAGGGCAGAAAGCCAGGCCTCACTCTGTTTTCCCCCCAACATGGTCCCTCATTCCATAAAAGAGGTACTGTTTTCTTCACAGAAAGGATAAACTAGTAGTAGCACCATTTAAAGAAGCACTGATCCTCTCTTTTTGCTACAAGTGATTTATAAGAAAACTTTCCAAATTACCTTCAGAGACAAATATACAAAAAGATGCTTATTTCAGCCACAGTCTTGCGTTGGCACCCAAATCCATTTTCCTGTACACATTGTTCACAGAGGATTTAATTCCAGGTGGCCCATGGGACACTCAGCTAAATCATGGATTTCTGCCAACCAGCCCACAAAAGAACTTGCTGAGTAGGCTTTGGTTATATTAATATCACAATCATCTCATAACTTAATTTATCCAACAATAGTGGCATTGCTCATGTTCATGATATCATTTCTTCAGCAAAGAAACATTAGACACAATGTATACCAACTCTGTTTTGGGACAGGGGATACAGCAATGAACTAAGCTGACTGAAGTCCCTACTCTCAAGGAGCATACATTTCAGATTTTAAAAAGTAAAACCATGGAAATCAGTGCAAGTCCTCTGAGATAATATACTTTAGTGTCAGGTAGAGTCTCTCCTCCAACAGACTCTGTGGATTGGTTGCAATCCTGCTTAAATTCTGCACAAAAGCATGTGCATGCTAGACTTGGAGCCTAGCAAGGCATTCATCTTCAGTTCTATTGCTAATTGCCATTACAAAGTCTCCATAATGATTCGATTGTACTAAATCAGGCAAGTGTATTTCTGTAATCAATGATGCTCATGTCTTTCCATAAAAGGCTGAAGTTCCTTTATTCATTCAAACAATCTTTATTATGTGATAAGTGCTATTCTAGGTGCTGAGGACCAAGCAATGGGTGAAACAGACCACAGCTCTGCCATGATGGACCCTTTATTCCAGTGGTGCTGGATCACTAAGCAAAACATAGAGAATGTGAGCTACATAAGAGAGCTACTGAGTAAAGCTTGAAAAATAAAAAGGAGTGAAAAATAATAAGCAATATTGGGTTGGGGCAATGAAAGTTTAGGAAGGGGAGACTGAGAAGTTTTCATGGAGAAGATGATACACAAGAACTGAAGGGTGTGTAAGCCCAAAAGCTTTCTCAGGGAAGAGCGCTCCAGACCAAAGCAATGCAAAGGCCCCTGGGTAGAAGCATGCTTAATAGTTTAAGGGACAGGAAGGCATAAGTGGATGGAGCAGAAATCATGAAGGAGGGGTGTGGGGGTGAGAGAAGTGATGGGGACTCACCATGGAGGGCACAGTAAGTCGGAATGAGGGCCCTCAGGGTGACAGGACTCTCACAGCATCTTGAGAAAAGCAATGACACCCTCGTATTTGTTACTTATATTTGCTCTGGTTGACTGTCCTGAGCATAGGTCACAAGGGATGGAGAGGGGCAGAGAAGAAGAGAGACTAGTTAGGAGGATACAGAAGCAATCCTGGCAGGAGGGGGATTAAGTGTGAAAGTAAGAAGTAGTCCACCTCTGTTGTGAAAACATTCAACTCTAAGAAAAATGTCAAGACTGTACAATGTCATCACCAACCTCCACACCTTGACGCTTACTATACGTGCTGTGTCACACTTTTGTCCACCTAGTCCTCCCTCCATCTGCCTAGCAATCCATCTTAGTTGGTGTTGCATTTCAAAGCAATTTGCAGACACCTCCATTTCCTCTGAACTCATTTGCATGCGTGTCAATTACAGCTCCTTCAGCATGGATATCAGCTATAGCTCAATAGGTTTTATAGTCTTTTCTTTGATGTAAAATTTGCATAAAGAAAGTATTGAAATATAGAGAATATTTCCATCATTTCCCAAAACTTACCTCATGCCCCTTCCTAGTCAATCCCTTCTATATCCTGGAGTCAGTGTTTTTAAACATTAATTTTTTCTTTTTTTAAAAAATGAATTTTCTTTAAGTCATACAGCATTAATGCTTTTGTATAAGGTTTCTTGGCTTTTGGTAACATCCAACTATGTTGTTGTTTGTTCTAGTAGTTAACTCTTTTTCACGCTTTTCAATCCAAATCATCAGACTAGCCTAACTCAATAATTACAGAGAAAAATAATTCATTTCCAAACAGATTTGGTTACCAAGGTGGCCTGTGTAACTAGTTCATCATGCTTAGAATTATGTTGTCTTTTTAAATAGATATTTAATTTCCAAAGCAGCCATCATTTATTTAGGAAGTAGCCCGGGGTTAACGGTATTATTAACTCACATCCCCCATGCCTGGCACAACAGTGCATACACAGAGTTTATCAAAACCAGGCATATTTGTTCTCCATCCTGTGGCCCTAGTGATAATCGTGTTCATTATTTTTCCAGCTGTTTTATTTTCAACATTCTTGAAGGAGGATAATCTTTACAAAATAAGGAAAGAAGTGAGATGAAGAAAGAGGAGGAGTGATGTCCAGGGCTAGCACTCTTGAAAGGCCTATAGCAGGGCTTAGATGATCTTGGTGGCCAGGATCTGGTTATGCGGCTCAACACGCCACCTGGACAGAGTCTGGGCCACTGCAGAGCCTGTGTTTGACAGACTGTCCATGAGCAGCCCTTCACTGTGGCTACCTAGTGAGGTGCAGAGACTTGTTGGACAAACTGTTGATGGTAAATGACAGAAAGCTAGAAGGAGCCGACACTCTTGTTCAGAAGGTGACTCCAATATGAGGAGACTAATGTGCAAAAGCAAACCTGCTTTCCTACATTTCCAGGAAACCCTGTTCTGGGTGTCCACTGAATTACTAGAGTCACAAGCAGAGTCCATATGTCCTGATGTCAAACTCTGTGAGGAAGAACCCAGGGTTCTGTGAAGTAGCATCTAAGTTAAACTTTAGCGTAGATGGAAAGTACTACATAAGAAATGACATATCTTTAATGTCTTCTAAAGTCTCTAAACTGACTTGTTTTCCCTGAATATAAATGCTTTGTTTCCCTGGATATAAATGACTTCTGGGAACATGGCCCTACTCAATAACTACTCTTAATCATTTAATCAGATTTTACATTGAAGAACAAAGGTATAATATTTTGTTTTGATCCAGCTTAGAGTAGCTGGCAATTGTAAATAAAACCTCTTTTTTTTTTTAATCCATCTGTTTGCTCTAGTTCTCTGTTTACATTTTCCTTTCTGTTGGAGACCTAATTTCTGATAAAACTAAAGACCTTTTGCAAATGAATCAGTCATATATGTGGCGGTTCCTGGGCTTTGCAAACACAAGTACTTTGCCAGGGATACAAGGACCAAGGAGTTCTTTACTACTAGGAGAATAATAAAGCAAACTAGAACATACCATGATGGGTGGGAAATGTCATCATTTTTTTCTTTTCATAAAAATCTTAATTACCTACATTAATAAAAGTTTCAACTAAGAATCACTGAGTTTCAGAAGCATTTTATTTCATGTCATACAAATATGCATTTTGTTTTTAAACATATGCTTTGTTACTAAAATGAAATAAATTTTCAAAATTCAGAAACATTGTGATTGGCCAAATTAGTAGAGGTGCTCAGGGCACCCATGGTTTATAAGGAAGAAATCAGCACTAAACTATTCAAGCATCGTTGAAGGATGCCAGGAAATGTTCAGCAACTGCTGATTCTGGGCAAAAAGTGATCTGGGGTTTATTTTTTCTCCTCAAACATTTTTTTGAACTTTTGATTAACATAATAATTGATACATGTTCATGGGATATAGTGTGATATTCCAAAACATGTATACAATATGTTCTGATCAGATTCAGGTAATTATCATTTTCATTGCTGTGTTTGGAGTTATTCTCCTCCAATTATTTAGAAGATATATACAATATTTTATTGTGAACTTTAGTTTCCCTAGCCTGAACCTGGACTAAATAATTAAAATTTAAAATAAAATTCATCCTAAAGGCATCAAAGAATTGATAAGGTAGCAAGTAATCATTAGGCCAAATGTGGGTCATGTGAGAGAACACAGAAGGATAATAGAGGTTAAGCCATTCCTGCCCCATCCAGAGGAAATCAGGACTTGGTTTTATACTCAGGGACGAGAAGCAGCCTTGGGTCTTCCATTAGATCCTTAAACTTGGGAAGTCAGACCTTCAGTAAATCTGCCTCAAAGTCCAGCAGGAGGGAGGCATTGTGCATAAAATCAGTAGCCATGCCTGCACTGGCATAGATGGCTAGGCAATCAGCCTTCCCCAAAGTGACACCAAACACTGTAAGCCACACCTTCTGGTCAGACTTGTAGATAGGTGGTTGATGTCTTTAGGTGCCTGTCAAAAACTAACATGAATTTGTTCTAGAGAAATCACTTTCATCTTAAGCCTTAACTGGTTTCAGAAAGAATTTTTTAAGAGTGTTCCTAAGGAAAAAAAATAACTAAGTTACACAGACAAAAAAAAAAGATACCTTTTAGAAAAATCTACAGAAAACTAGATAACAGAAACAGACACATAATTGAATCTTCAGACATTAGAATTGCCAGACATATATCATAAAAATCCCAATATTTATTATGTTTTGAACATAAGAAACAAAGAACAAGCTAAAGAATCTATAAGAAATAGGAAAATATGCCAGTTAGCCAAGACATATTAAAAATAGTCAAATAGCCTTTCAAAACTTAATAAACCATTAAAATTAAAAACTAAAAATTTTTCTATTAGCTAATTATATACAGCAAGGTAGGTCCTTGAACTGGAGTCCATAAGAGCTTTTCAGAATGCATCACAAAACATAAAGGAAGAGACAAATGTGGATTCAGAAGACATGAATGATAAAGAATGAGGTCTAATATACTAGTAAATTTGTTAGAGTCTGTAAACAAGTCTGGATGGCGCCTGGCAAAATGCCAGAGGGAGTGGTTTGTGAAGTAACGCCAACAAGCCATTAAGTGTGGAGATTTCTTATTGGTTGACTGCTGTATCTAGTTTATGTTAATTAAGACAAGCTGTGTGGAATGTATATATACCCCTTCTGTTCTACAATAAACGGATCCCTCTCCTGCTTTATCAAGGTACACAAGTTGTTCGTCACCCCCCGGTTATTTTGCTGCAGCCGGACTGCGGCATAAATTGGAGTCTCAGAAAGAAAGGAGAAAGATCAGGAGGCATAAATTAATACCAATGGAGGAGTTCCAAGAGTATAAAAAACTCAATTAAGATAAATAAAAAAAATACATAGAGATTCACACAGAAAAACTTCAGAAAATCAAAGGGAAGGAGAAAAAAGATGTAAAACCAATAAAAGGTAGATTAACTTCAACAGAAAAACATCTAGACTGAGTTCTGACTTCTCAAAAGTAACTATGGTTGCCAGAAGACAGTGAAATTTTATATTCAAGGTGCTGAAGTATAACATAAACGCTAGACTAGAACTGACTATCTCAGGAAGAATTATTCCCAAACAGTTAGTAATTAATGGAATTGTTGAGCAAACAAACAAAACAAAGCCATTGGCCATCAGCAGGTTTGTACTAATGGAAATTCAAGCAGATATGTAAGTTGTCAAAATACCAAAAAGATGGGTGTCCCCAAGCAGAAGCACATAAAACATTAGGATTTAGGAAGTTGATAAGGTAGCGAGCAATCTTTCTTTGGAAAAAAAGACCAAAGAACAAAATATAAAACCTTAAAAGACTGAAAAATATATGCAGAGGAAAGCTGATATGGCTATATTAATACCACTTTATGGAAAAATACATTATCAGATAGAGTCAGTTTTGAATGACCAAAATTTTATTTGGAAAAATACAGTAATTTAAAATTTGTGTGCACTTTGTAACATAACCACAGATCACCTAAAGCAAAGTTAACAGAAAGATAAAGAAAATACAAACCTTCAATCATACTGGGGAATTTTAATACAAAAATCAGTTTTTCAGAAAATCATAAAGAAAATTGAGTAAAAGATGGAAAATATTGAACTGCACTATCAACAACACTGACCCAGTTGACATATCTGAGGCCCTGATTGGGACAATCTAAACCATGGACAGTACAGTACTCTTCCTTTCCAATAGAGGTGCAGTTTATGTCCAGCAGGGGGCGCTGAAGAGGAGCTCCACCCCAGGGTTGGTCCACCTGCAGGGCTGGGTGCTCATTTTGTGTACAAAGGTGGCTTCAGCCCCAGCATGGTTCCTGTTCTCCTTCTCTAGCTATTCTGAGCTGCCTGATTCTCAGATTAGGTGTATTCCATACAGACACAGTTTATCCAAGATCCTTTTTGTCCTCAATTTCTAGGCAACTTACAAGAAGATAAGCAGTAAAATGACTGACAGTCTCTGCTGCTGCCACTGACCCCAAAAGAACAAACAATGCTAATCTCTCTGCTCTGTTACCAGCTCTGCATCCTTTTCCCGCTTTGGCCAGCATTTTGGAATGAACTGCCTTACAGAGTGACTCAGTCTATGGTCCTGAGGGTCTGAACACCTGGTTCAAATGTACTTATTTAGACATTTTGTACAACAAAAGATATCCTCATGGTTATTTAGAAACTCAAAGATTTACTTCTACCTGGTAACAGCTTCTATGAAATAGTCAAAATATGCATCATTTTATTACTGACTGATTCACTTGAAACATGACCTTTGTGTTTAGGCTCCATCAGCTCCCCTGGGCAATTGGTTCAACCACTACTCAGCACAATGAGGCCTCTGTTTTGCTCCCAGCACAAGCATTTAATTGGTATTAATGTTTATTCCTGATTCCATAGTCTTCCTTTTTTTCCTTCAAAAACCCAGTTTCCTCTGAAAATGTAATTCTAAAGTAGAGCAAAATGGTGAGGAAGGAAATTTTTTTCCAATTCACCCTGTGAAGGACGCACTTACCCCTATACTGTGCAGTTCTCCAAGCCCAGTGCATCTTCTGTAATCCCTCCCACAGATGAGGGCTTCCATAAGAGAGGTGAATGGCATTTCTTGACAGCTTTTGTTTTTTTTCTGAGGTTTAACACCAACTCTTCATGGTCTTACACTTCCTTCTTTTGCTTTCTGTTGAAGACCACAGTAAGCCTATCTCCCTTCTAGACTGATTTCAGTACAAGCAGGAAAGACTTGAAACATCCAAAGACTGTTTGATAACTTTGCAAAGATCTCAACTCTGACACAGCAGATGGTCTTTTACCACCTAGTTTCACTCACACATTTTTATTGCTTCAGGGATTCCAGAACGGATCCAGTCCATATAACATAGGCACAGGTGGCCCGCAGGAGAGGAAAGGGAAGAGCAAGTCTACCTGGGCCTGTTAGGAAAGGAACTCCTGTGAAGAGGTGTCAGCTACTGGAACAGTCTTGCCTGAAGGACAACTGCTTTATTCAGAGGGATACTCTGTAGTCACAGTCCCACTCCAGAGATCCTTAATCAGAGTCTCCATGGAAATATTCACGATGACCCAGGTGAGCCTTATTGTTAGTGAAGTATAAAAAACGTCACAAAAGGAAAAGGAGGGATGTGAGGTATCTTGCAAAACCTTGTAATATTTAAATTATAAATAAGTATTTTGTGCCCAGAGATGCTGACTCATGAGAAGATAAGGACTTATTCAATGCTTCCATATCGGATGGCTCTGACCCATCTCACCTTTGTTACTTCCCTAAAGAACCAACACAGGGATAACTTGGTCTTTGGGGCAGTGCAACTTAGCAATCTCCTCTAATTATCTCTTCCCTGTCCCCAGAGGCACTTGATGTTTTGAGTCCTGCCACAAATGGTGTTAAAACTACAGTGTAAAATTCCCCACACCTGGGGCTGGAGATGTGGCTCAAATGGTAGCACGCTCGCCTAGCATGCATGAGGCACTGGGTTCAATTTTCAGCACTACATAAAAACAAAATAAAGATATTGTGTCCACCTAAAACTAAAAAATAATTTTAAAAAAATTCCCCACACCCTCCATCACTAAAGTGCATCTGGACTGAATGCTGTACGTGAGGATCCACATCAGTGAATTAGTGAGCAGGAGATGCCTCTTGGTTAGCCTCTCTGTATTTTTTAAGTGTGACTTCCTTATCTTTATTTTCCCAGGCTAAAGTGTCTTCAACAGAAAATTCATCATATCAGTATTCAGTGGCAAGGGGTCCTTGAAATCACACAACATAAACAAGTATGTGCTGACTTAAACCAATCTTAACAAGATCCTTTAAAAAAAATGGTGTTCCTTGGGTGATTATTTAAACATAATGTGCCCATGGATCAAATATAACAGAATCCTGCTCAAATAGAATTCTCTCCAAGTAGAGTCTGGTAACTGCATTTCCATAAAGCACATGACATCACCCATGGATTTAAAAATTTCTTTTTAGCATGGTTATTGTTTTTTAGTAACTCACTATGATATCAAAGGCGATACCAACTTTTGATGGGAATAAACAGTAGGAGCAGATAAGTTAGTGAGAAATAAATATCCTGCTTTCATCAAATTCATGCTATTTTATTTCATAATTATTTCTATGCCAAAGCCCTTGTGAACTATGAACACAGTTCCCTCTAAGCCACAGGTTACTGTCTTGGCTGTGCTTTGTCTCCGCTTCACCTTCAGGACTGCAAAAGTCCTTGTATCAACTGCTTTCTCTCTGGTTGATGGGTCCCTTGTCACACTGCTTAATACAGATTAACCCTGTTTCTCACTATAAAAACACTTCACAGGGCCAGGAACTGATGCAGGCTGGAGATCTGTGGGCAAATGGGAAGTATATGCCTAAATAACAGAGGCATAAGATGTCCCCAGCTGCTCCATGACAGGTAGAGATGCAACCCTACTCAGCCAGATCTTCATAATTTTCACAATAAAACAAAAACCTCTTGGTGTTCAAATGTTGATAATTGATCTTAATTTGTCAAAAATATGTTGCAAGTCAGAGAAAAGACACCTGTGAATGATGTTGAACCCACAGAGCAACAATTCTGGAAAAGATGCTTGTCCATTCTTCCCTACTTTAACTGAAAGAAAATAGGAAGAGGAGGATGAGCAGGTAGGATGGGTAATATGACATTTTAAATGGGAGCATCTGCCTTTTACAATGATTATGTACTTCCAGATACAGTGAACTCTTAAGATTCCAGAATGGATGTGCTGAACTTTTCCATACATCCCTTAAAGCCCATAGATTTTGCTTGACGCCAATGGATTCTCTAAGATTATTTCCAGCATCCATGGGATTGTTTGGCTCCCTGAGCATGAATCATAGATGCTTAAATAGAGGTATTTCAACCATTGGCAGAGAAGCATTTAAGATGCCCATTTGAAATGCAGTGCTGAGATTAGTAAAATCACTATCTTTATCACTCTATTCAAAAAATTGGTAAATATCCTCATGTTTCATTAATCTGATTTCCTTACTGATATTTCTAACTCCATGAATTTCAGACAATGACCTACAACTATGAATTTTAAGACATTAACTGAATAGATTAGTATTTAGGTTCAATAATAAGAACAGTGACATAACCTGATGAAAAAATTGGTCATTTTCCAAAATATGTTAATTCTCCAAATTAGTCATAGATTTACCAGTGTTTAAATTACTTTTAATTTTGGTACGATGGTTCACCATTTGTTCAAATTAGGTTTTTAAATAGTTGATCTTTCTGAAGGCTTCAGAAATTTGAAAAAAAAATCCCATAGTTCTGTATATTATGAAATACCAATTATTAAAAAAAAAATCCCTTTAAACAAAACAGCCAATATGGATTGTGGAGGTTGATGGATTGTGAATAGGTTTTTAACTTAACCGAATATGGATAACCAGAAAATACAGTTAAAAATGTAGGCGTGTGTAATTTTACTTTCATCCCTAGGAATGAAACATTTTGCAACAGACAGTTGTTCTCTGTTTAGGTTTTCTCTTTAATGAAAGCTTCTTTCCTTTTTCTCTGCTCATGTGCCTGGGTGCACGCTGGAAAAAATCACGGGCCAGGAGTTAGTTCCTTGGTGATTTTGATATCTGACTACAGGGCCAGACGCCAGCTCCTAGGGAGCTGAGTGGGGGAACTTCCGGGGCCTGAGCATGGTGCTTGGGATCCAAGGGTTCTCTCCTCCCGCTGTGCTAAGAGTCCTAGGAAACCTCAGGTGCAGCCTTCTATTCGGGCACCACACACAGGGAATGGGATTAACTAACAATTTGTAAATGGGCTTTCAATCTCCATTTCCGGGGTCATTTTCAGAAATGTCAACGTATTTTAAAGGAAAATGTCAACATATTTTAGAAGACTCTGAGAAGACTCTGATGCATTCATTATTTAGCCATTTCATACCGAATGGTGAAAGCAGTTCACATCCTCAGACTGTATACAGTAGGGCTCCACAGGGGCGCTGGCTGGCCTGGCTGGCCTCTATGCGGTGGCCTTGCGTGTGCCCCGCATATACCGGGCTCCTGTGCACACGCGAGTACGGGGTGAGCGCAAGACCCCAGAGGAGCCGGCAGACGAGCGCCCAGCTGTTGCTGAGAGGCTGGATGTGGGTGGCAGCTGGAGAGAGGGAACCTGCAAGTACCGACCCACGCGCCCGCCACGGGCTGCAGCGCAGTCTCCTCTGCCCTAGCCTCCCTGCAGCCCCGGGCATCCCGCGGCCCCTGCGGCAAAGCCAGCTCCAAACACCAAACAAACCGAAAGGCCTCACGACCCCAGAACTGCCCCGCGCCCCCCTCCCCCGCCCCGGCGGGAGCGATGCTAATTGCCACGATCAGAGCCGAGCGGCGGCCCCCGCCGGGCCGAGCGCGCTGACGGAGCCGCCGTAGGTGAGGGGCCCGCGTCCCCGCCCGCCGTGGGCGCCGCGCCCGGCACGGATCGCGCCCGCCGCCCGCCGTCGCCGCCGCCGCCGCCGCCGCCCGCGGGCATCATGACCGCTCTGAGCGCTGGGGTTACAGGTTGGTCACTGCTGCCGGTGCCCGGGAGGCTGCGGCGCGGCCGGCCACCCTGCCCTGCGCGGGAGGCCCGGGAGGCGCTGCCAGTCCCTCGCCCGGGTGGGCCCAACAGGCGCGCGGGCGCGAGGGGGCTGAGGACCCGGGCCCCTCAAGGCCGCAGGAGGGGCGCCCCCTCCTTACCGCGGGGCGCGCGCTCCCCAAAGGTGGCGACGCGGGGAAGGGGCACGCGGTGCGTCCTCCCTGCCGCTGCGCGCCGGAGCTTGGGGTGCCTGCACCGAGCTGCGCCTTGGCCGGCCCTGGAAGCCAAAGGCCGCCAGACCTGGGGCCTGCCCCGCCTGGCCATCTAGCAGGTGTTGGGGGTGGGGAGAGCAGGTGGCTGGGGATGGGGCTGATGCGCATGGCGAGAGCGACTGCTCCAGCTGGATCTGTCCCTGGCCGCTGCCTGGGTCAACCCCTGCGCCAAGGCGCAGGTGTGGGGCGCAGCCCTGCTCCTGCAGGTTTGGAGAGGGGCTCGGTGGCTTTGCCCCACCCCCGTGTTCCTACAGATTGCTATTTGCTAAATGTCCCTCATTTTATTAATTGGTCTGGTTAAGCAGCTATCATTAGGGTGGCCACACAGCAAGCAAAGCCGTGTCCTTCCAAAGCAACACCATTTTGTCTTTGAACCTTTAGGAGGAACCCTGCATACATGGCCTGGCTGGAATCCTGAGGCCGGCCAGAATCCTGACCCAGAGGTTCTCTGCCTCGAATGTTCCTTCTTCTGGATGGTGTGAGAACTCTGAGCTCCTAAGTTTCTTAAAGACCATAGGACCAATCTTTCAGTTTCAGGCCCAATTTTTCATGGATTATATTCTTAGGATGTGTGAATACAGACACTTCTTGGGCCTCAGGAGGTTTCTGCCATACTCTTGCGTTTGTGTGGTTACTGTACGAGGCCATTTCTGTAGTGGTGATGGAGAGTTAAGCACCAGTGACTTTGGGTCTATGGTGGGTAGAGAAGACCTCTCATAGGAGATCAAAAATTAAATTAACAGGTGGCTCTTTTTTTTTTTTTTTTTTAAAGAAATTGTGATTCATAGTTTCACAGCTACAACTGTGACTTTGTATTACCTGGGAGAAGAGAAGGTGGACTGTGGTGGCTATTCCTGAAGCAGATACATCAGGAGGGTCTTTTTATATCCCAAGAGGAAGTTTCAACAGTTCTTAATCATGGCTTCCCAAACTCCACAACAAAAATTAATTTCCAGAGTGGTCGGCTTTCATTCTGTGTGCCGTTCTGTGTTGGATTTTTCATTCTTCTGTGGTATAGTTTGACCTGGTCATTGCTAGGACCAGGAATAATGAGGAAGAAATCAGGCTTTAGAGAGAAATTGAAAAGTGGAAAAGCCCGTTACCTGTTCATAGAAGATGTAACATTTTTGTAAAATAGATGTGTTTTCACTGAAAAGGACTGTTCTAGAACCAGGGTAAAAACTGAAGTGATCATGTCTTATGAAATAGTGGTAATAGAATTGTAACTTTGAGCATGACTTGCAAGATAGTCAAAAGATGAAAAATATACTTTTGAAAGAAAAAAATAAATCTATTTACAGTAGTACTTGCTGCAGTGTAGTTAGTTGAGGGTTTAAATAGCATTTTCTCCTCTGGGTATATCTTTGTAATGTGTTCTGTTTCTTTTCTTTACCTTCATTCGTTGTGAGTGTATATGTGTGTTCGTGTGCATAGGAGCGGCTACATTGATTTATTCTTGGGAAAAAGACTTGTGTGTGCTTTTAAATTCATGGGGAAAAATCACATCTACATTATATATCCTAATATAAGCCAGGAACTGGGCCATAAGCTGAGTTTTCCATGAGAAGAGATGGACCAAAGTTCTGAGAATCTATCAGGAAAGATAATTATGTAAGCAGGTGCACAGACAGTTATCTTCTAGTTTAGATTTAGAATATATGATCTTGAACTTAAAAGAGATTATGAGTTACCCCTCAAAACTGCTATCAACATTTTAGAGCTTGACTTTCATGTTATCTGTTGTTTACCAGTATCAGGGACCTATCCAAGAAGTTTTATACCCATTGACAAAACTTTTTCTATGCAAATATTCATTTTTTTTTGAATTTCCAATCAGAGGATAGAAATGACAGAATGGAGAAAACAGAACGAGCGTCATAGTTCCAACAACCTAACAAATGACCACTAACTGTGCATTTTCTATAGACATTTTTTTAACTGGGGATGCCTACACCGAGCTGTCACAAGTTTCGTAACAGATAATTATAGTATAGTGATTTGTTTATATTTTATGTTTCTCTTTAAAAATGCATATATACATGATATATAACATACAATATCAGATCTGTATATCTACCTGTATATACAGATTGGCTTCCTAATGACTTCAGATTATAATATTGAATAAATTCATAATATGCTTTTGAAGTAAATCTTCAATTTTTTGAAAAAGAGTACTTGAAAATTATCTCCCTGTTTTATGGGAATAAAAGAAGAAAATAATAACTTGAATTTATGACCTTTGTGCTACATAAATACTTGACCTTTAACAAATTTTTCTGGAAACTTTATGATAAAATGCACCTTTTATAGTAAAACCAAAGTAGAAAATTTATAAAAATTGAAAGCAGAAAAAAACGTAAGTAAATGCAAGTTCTTTTAGCAAAAATGGCTGTTGAGTTCAGTCTAGTTTGTTTTTACTTTCCTGCTCAGACTTTAAATAAATGTTCAAAGGAATCTATTTAGTGAGAAATACTAAGTTTAGAGCCAGAGCACCTTTTGTCCTTGGACTACCAAGACTTAGGCATTTCTAGTCAGTTCAGTGGAGATGGAACTGGACTACCAAGACTTAGGCATTTCTAGTCAGTTCAGTGGAGATGGAACCAAGACTTAGGCATTTCTAGTCAGTTCAGTGGAGATGGAACTGGACTACCAAGACTTAGGCATTTCTAGTCAGTTCAGTGGAGATGGAACCAAGACTTAGGCATTTCTAGTCAGTTCAGTGGAGATGGAACTGGACTGAGGCATCAAACTAAAGTTCACAATTCCCTAAGATAGTGGTACAAAAACTCAGAAGAAAAATCCTGGGAGAACGTCTTAACTTGAAGGGGTGAAGGCTGGTTGGGAGCAGTGGTCAGACAGACACTTGGCTCTGGAAGCAGCTTCTCCATCAGGTCCTGGGCAAGTGCAGCGCCACCAAATGGAATGTGTGCAGATGACAGTTCCCCCAGGGGTCCAGGGGTCCAGAGGTAGAGGCCAGAGAAGATCCAAGGAGCCAGTCAAGGAGCATTAGAAGTACAGAGGCCAGAGCCCTGCTACCAGAGGAGTCATGTCTGAGGAGATCAAGAGGGAGAATTATCTCCAATTACACAGAGCAAAGAGAGGAAAGGAAGACTTTGTTTGTGGAAAGGATGGTACATAGGGAAGAGAGCCAGTAGAGACACAGCACATACTCTTCCTGACAGGGAGCAAAGCAATGGAACACAGCCATCTTTGAAAGAGAACAAGATCAGATTTTTCCTCTGAGATTAAAAAATACCCAAATATGCAAATCAAAATAGGTAATCATGTGCCAGGAAAAATAAATCAAACATAGTTAACATCTAGATGTAGTCTTTCAAACACTTTGGATTTGAAAGTAAGAAGGAAAATAACCCATCAGCATTTTGAACAAGTTTTTAAAAAATTACCTATCCATAGGGAGAATTTAAACTGACTTTGGACACCCTTTCCAAAATTATCAACAAATAGTAAAATAATAATGCATAGAACTGAAAAATATCAGAGGGCTATTTTCTTAAACACCTAATACAAGCCAAAAAATGCAAAATAAAAAAAGATGAAGAAATGTATGCTAGACAAGTACTACCCCCAAAAATAGCTTTAAGTGTATAAAGATTAGAAAAGTAATTCAAAATTAAATGGGATAAAGGGAACCTCACATTAATAAAAGTTACTGTTGTTAATAAAGTTAACATTATAAGCCTCCTGTACATACTAATTTTTATGGCACTATAGTGTATATATAGTTAAAAGAATTTTTAGGATGTATGGGAGGAGCAGGGGACTTATGGCACATTGATTTAGTATCTTTTCAAAGGATTCTGTGCCCTAAAAGGGCATCAAGAGTGAGCAATTCAGTTTAAGAGTGAAGAAAACAACTAAATAGAACTAGAGACGAAAAGAAAGGATAAATTTTAGAAAATGAAAACAAATGAATTAATTAAAAAACTGTGGACCTGATGGAAAAAACTAGGAGCTATGGAATTCTAATCTGGAAGTATCTACAGGAAATATTACAATGTCAAGAAATAAGAAAAGGGTTTAGAGGAGGAGGGTACTGGAGAGAACTGGGTGATCAGGCAGAAATGGCAATGAGAGGTGGATAGTAGGTTGTCAGTGGGAACAAATGCTAACAGGTCTTAGTGACTGGGGGAGAAGAATGGAAGAGAGGCTAAGTAAGTTAACAGTAGGTCCAGGTCTTCAACCCGGAGGGGTTGTAGGTATTTTTATTATATTTTGTTTTGTGTAGAAAAGTACAAGTCAGGCATGATGGCATGTGCCTGTCATCCCAGTGACTCAGGAGGTTGAGGCAAGAAGGTCTCAAGTTTGAGACCAACCTCAGCAAGACTCTGTCTCAAACTAAAAATCACAAAGGACTGGGGAATGTAGCTCACTGGTAAAGCACAACTGGGTTCAATCCCTCGTAATATATATTTCAGTTAATAACATCTATAGATTAAATACTTCATTTCAGTTTTCTGTGACTGTTCCATCATGATGATGATGATGATGATGATGATGATGATGATGATGAAATCCACATAAGACCCATTTAATATATCTCTTCTGGAGTAGAAGAAGGATTTTTTAAAAGAATTACTTAAAAATTTTGAAAAGTACAAATTATGGATGCCTGTATCAGATATGATACAAGTATGTATTAAACAAGATATGTCATTGATGTCTTAAAATTTAATTTAATATTTGTCTTAAAATTTTCCTGAAATTAAAAAAAAAAAAAACAGACTTAGACAACCTAAAACTGGAGTGGATGGGAATCTTCCAAGTATGGGAACATGGAAACTTGTTTAATTATCCTTCCAAGAGTCAAAGCACAGAGATCAAAACCTATTTTGCAAATAAAAGATTAAAGTTCTACAAGTGGAATTTATAAGGGCACTAATCCCATTCAAGAGGGCTCTACCCAACTGATCTAACTACCTATCAAAATTTCTACTTCCAAATACCATAAATTAGAGGTCAGGGCTTTTGTAGATGATTTCTGGGCAAACACAGACATTCAGTCTAGAGCTTTGAGAATGTTTAAAAACCTCCCTGGGCAACTCTGATGTTAAGCAGTCTTCAAAAATGACTATTTTAAACCACTTACCTTCTTGATCCAAATTTTGTGAATTCATATTACAAAATGTAGTCATCACAAAGAAATTGGCATCTCCCTCTGATTTTCCTTCAATTTTAAATACAGTGGCAAGTTTTGGAAATCACTGTTTTAAACAGCCTGCCTTCCTTGTCCACCTTTTGCAGATTCATATTACAAAATTAAGTACCTCAATGAGAACAGATATTTAGGGCTGGAGATATAGCTCAGTGCTTTCCTAGAATGTGTGAGGTCCTAGCTTCAGTTCCCGGTACTGTTAAAAAAAAAAAAAATAGTCTTTTTTCCCTGATTTTTCATTATACTTAAGGATAGCAGCAGCTATTAGAGTAAAATGACTTCCACTGGACTATTGGATGGAGAAAACCTTTGGTGCCTCTGGCACTTCATGACGGGTGGAGGGACATTAGAGACCACCTGAGATTAAGAAGCTTTAGGTTCTTACAAAATCACGTATGATCAACCTGTGGTGTTTTATTTAATGTGTGCATGTTTGTTTGCTTGTTGGCTTCTATTAGTGCATTGTAGTTCTACATAATGGTTGGGTTCATTATGACAAAATCATGTGTGCATGGAATTTAATTTACTCTATTTCAGTCCCTGGTATCCCTCCTCTCTCCCTACCCTCCTCTGTTCCCCTTTCTCTACTGATCTTTCTTCCCCTTATGTATTTACCTTTAATCTCTGTGGTGACTTTTTTTTTTTTTAAACTTGACATAGTTTTGTTGAAATTTTCCTCCACCTACATTGCTGTACCCAGAGTGACTCAAAGCATTAGAAATCTATGTCCTTTCTAAACTTGGAGAGAACCAACAATTTTCTGAGCAGAGGCTGAGAAAGCCTGCTTACCTTTCATGTGCAACCTGATTGCCTCAATTTGTGATCAATATGGGATTTAAATAGTGGAACTCATAGAAGCAGAGAGTAAAAGGGCGGTTTCCAGGCAGGGGGAAGGTGGAGTAGGCAGTTGCCAATCTCTGGGTATGAAGTTTTGGCTCTGCAGAAGGAGTCAGTTCTGGAGATCTGCTGTACAGTGTCGTCCTAGAGTTAACAACATGTGAGCCTAAGAATCTGCTCAGAGGAGAGATCTCAAGCTAAGTAGATCTTAAGCTGTCCTACCCCAGTAGAATAACAATAGAATCTTAAAAATACAGTGATTTAGGTAGTACAAATATAACCTCCCTCCCTCCCCTACAGTTAAGACTGTTTTAGTTGGAGCAGTTTCAGTGGCATGACCAAAGGACGTGGAGGCAGTAGAGTCTATCCTGAATTCCTTCACTAAACCCAGTAATTTTTAAAGGTCAATGAAAATTCAATTTTCACAATTTAAAACAACTACATAAAATAATCCTGGGTTGAAACCATCACATTGTTTTAGGATATTTGTAGAAAGAGCCTGAGAAAAACTAACATGATACTTTTCTTCGGATAATAGGAAATAAACTCAGTATTTAAAAAAAAAAAAAAAGTGAGGAACCATTTTCTGCTTCTAATCAGTTTGTTGTCAAAAGACAAAGAGAAATGAAGAGCCTGTCTGTGGAGATGACCCTTGTGAAAGTGTGGCTTCCTCTGGTCACCCCTCTTGGGTGGCCCCTGAGCCCTGCTGGGACTGGAACAGAGTGAAACATGCTGTTTTTCCAGAGCTACATCCTGATTTAGTGAGGGTCAAGACAAATGAGTAAGTACCCCAAAAAGAAAAATGGCATTTGGGGGAGTTAGACAGACAAAGAACACAACCAAATCAGGGAATTTACTTTTGTACAAAATCAGATTAAAAATCACCCACAGGATGTTATGACTGTTGGGAAATGGGGCAGCTGCTCCATCGTGGAGACACACATTTGCTGCTGTGACCCCAGGGACCGACATATTGAGGCTGTCTTCATTCTTCTGCGAACATGTAGTTCTCTGTGGTGCTGGGGGCAGGGATACAGGACTCCAGGCTGTGTTTCAAGGAGAAAACCATCCAGCTGCTGCCTTCCCTCTGCACAGAGGCCAGATTAGGGGGAAAGGCCCGGCTAATCCATTGAAGTTCAAGAGCAAAGAATCCCTACGGGGCTGAGGGAGGCTTATGGGAGAGGCCTGGCATTGAAGGTCTAGTGGCAGACATACTCTTATTTAATGTGACCACTTAGGAATTGGAGATTCTCATCTGTGTTCTCTGGGAAAGAGTTGGCTTGGAAAGGTCTGATTCAAAGAAGGTTCAAGGGCAAAGTATCAGACAGAGCCTGGCTGCCTGGAGGCTTATCACACACGAGCTGTGTGACCCATGGCAGGGCACTTGCCTTCTCCAAACCTCAGTTTGATCATAAATAGAAAGAGCAGTTGAGACAGGAGGATCATGAGTGCAAAACCAGCCTCAGCAAAGGCAAGGTGCTAAGCAACTCAGTGAGGAGATCCTGACTCTAAATAAAATTCAAAATAGGACTGGGGATGTAGCTCAGTGATCGAGTGCCCCTGGGTTCAACCCCAGTACCAAAAACAAACAAACAAACAAACAAAAAAGGTCAGGGACCACCTGCTTCATCAGGGTCCATGAGGAGCTCTCAGCCCCACACACAATAAACTCTTGCCAAATGTTAGGTGTAAGTGGCTTAAACTTCACTAGTTAGAAATACTTTATATTTAGTTTTAAATGAAAAAGAAATTATCATTGCTGAACATTTGAAAAATACAAAAGTTCTTAAGATTAAATAGTAAAATAAAATCTTCTCTCATTCTTTCACTCCTTTGCCCTATCTTTTTTCTCCCAAACAAATAGCCTACGTACTTGGATTCTCAGCTTGCTTCCAACTCCTGTGGGCCTCACTTTTTTTTTTTTTTTTTGGTACTGGGGATTGAACCCATGGGTGCCTAACCACTGAGTCATATCCGCACCCCCTTTTACTTTTTATTTTGTAAAAGATCTTACCAAATTAGCTAGGGCATTGCTAAGTTGCTGAGGCTGATCTTGAACTGGAAATCTTCCTGCCTCAGCCTCCTGAGCTGCTGGGATTACAGGCATGCAACATAATGCCCGGCCTTCTTCATAATTTTAATCTGAACTGTGAAGTAATATTAAAAAGTACCTTCAAAGAGGTGTTTGGTGCTTAGAATTTTGCTTGTTCCAGAACTAGGTTAACAACGTGTGAGCCTAAGAATCTGCTCAATAAATGTTTGTTCTCATATTTCAGGTAGAAAAAGAAAAAAGAATATATAATGCCTAAGCTTGCTTCAGTTCTAAAATTACGTGTAGCACTTTGTGGACCATCATAAACTATCATTGATGACTATCATATGGATTATCATGGGAAATGATCCAATGCATAAATATATGTGTAGCTTCAGGAGTATGGGTCCCTGTCAGCACTGGAGGCCACTCTGGACATAATCAATTACAGATTCCTCCAAGACTGTTCAGAGCTCCTTCTTGTCAATTCTTCATTGTGAATACTCTCTTTAAGAGGTTATCACCTATGAGAATAGTGCAGGACCTCATCCTTGGAAACTTCAAGATGAGGCCATTCTTTCTTTGCATAAATATCTACTTCTTTTTAAACTGCTAACTGGTAACTTTCATTTAGTCTGGATTTTTTCTTAGGGATGATTCCTGAGAATATTCCAGTATACTTTCATTATATTCCTCTAAATTTCTTAAACAAAAATGAGAAAAAAATTTCTTTACTCCGATCTGATAATCCGTGTCAGAGAACAAGACCCTACAAATCAAAATCATGAGATCCACTGAGTCTGATCACCCAATTCTCTGGAGTACCATCCTTCTCTGTCCTTCTTATTTCTTGGTATTCTAAAACTTCTTATAGATACTAACAGATTAACATTCCTTCCAGATTAGAAGGCCAAAGATCCTGTTTTGTTTTTTTTTTTTAAATCAGGTCTAGAGTTTTACAGTTAATTCATTTCCTAAAGTTTATTCTTTCTTTTCTTCTCTAGTTCTTTTTTTCTAGTTCTAGTTTCTTCTCTAGTTCTTCTTTTTCTAGTTCTAGTTTTTTCCTCCACTTCTTAAACTGAATTGTTCATTTCTGATGTCCTTTTAGGGCACAGATTCCTTTGAAGAGATACTAGAACAATGGGCATGTCTCCCTCTGCTCCCAAAATACAAAGGAAAATGATAACTAAGTGGATAATGGTGGCAGAAACTTGGAAAATCCATCTAAATTAATTTAAGGAGAAGCCTGAATTTTTTTTCTAGAAAAATAATAGAGCATTTTAATAGATACTTGGTAGGAAAAACTATAAATGAAATCATATAATAAAAATCTATTCAATTTTAGGAGATGGGGAAAGACTGTCCTATCTTAACAAACAACACTAATGCTGTGCAAGGTTAGAATTACCAGGTTGCAGATTAAAATATGTTGAAAAAATGCTTTTTGATCCGTCTACTATATAAGACCCAATGAGAAGGACTTAGAGGAGAAGGAGTTTATTTTGGCTCACAGTCTCATGGGTTGGCCACTCCGTAGCTCTGGGCCTGAGTGAGGCAGAGCATGATGGGGGAGGGTGTGACAGAGGAAAGCAGCTCAGGACGTGGCGACCAGGAAGCAAAGGGAGCTCCACTTGCCAGGGACAAAACATGAACCCCAAAAGGCACATCCCCAGGGACCCACCTCCTCCAGCCACACCCTACCTGCCTACAGATACCACCAGTTAATCCCTATTCGTGGATTAATCCACTGGTTAGGTTACACTACTCCTAATCTAATCATTTCACCTCCGAACATTCTTGCATCGTCTCACACATGTGCTCTTGGGGGATACCTCATACCTAAACCACAGGGATAAGACTCTTAATGTTTAATTCAGTTATTCTGTAAGCAGTATTGCCTTGGTTCACATTTTGGTTCACTTTAAGAGTAAATTCCCTTCATCTGTAAACTTGTTCCTGTAAGAATTGAGTAAGAAAATGTACAATATATTTAAAATGGGACTTGGAACATAATAAACTCTCAATAATCATTTTTTTTTTGGAAGGAGTTTGTTTTTACTTGGCAGTAAACATAATCTGGGAGGAAATCAACCAATAATCTCACTATTTTACTGTGGAAACTTCCATGTCTCCCAAAGCATCTCATTGTGTGTGTGTGTGTGTGTGTGTGTGTGTGTGTGTGTGTATGTATGTGTATGTGTATAAGTGCATGTATGCTATTGAAGATTATTGAAGGTTAATATCCATTAGACAAGGGAGTCTGACTATGGAATATCATTCAGTTTTACATGAAAATCTGTCTCTAATATTTTTCCTTGAATGGTTTGTATTATTAAAATTGAAAGGCAATGATTGAGCAGCCACACAACAGGAGACACTGGAGTTGCTGGATTCTGGTTTGGAGAGTGCCAGGTCCCATGTGCTGGAGGCTGTGAGATATGATCTCACAAGAGGAGAGGCAGAGGGCAGGAGAACCCAGAACTTAGTCACTGGTGTGAGTGGCCCAGGACTTGGTCATGATGACAGTGGCCCAGGACTCAGTTATGATGACAGTGGCCCAGGAGTTGGTCACTGATGACAGTGGCCCAGGACTTGGTCGTGATGACAGTGGACCAGGCCCTGGTCAATGATGACAATGGCTGCCAATGCAGATGATCTCAGTGTGAAGCAGGAGGGTCTTCGTCTGTTCAAGACACAGTGAGAACCCACCCAGCAGGGCCCAGGGAGGTGAGGGAGCCAGGCCCTGGGGCTCAGCTGCCCTGGGAGTAGAGGGAGGTCTGGTGGTTCGGGCAGGTGAGCATGATGGTGCTGGATAACAGAAAATATGAGGAAAGTAGTGGGGTGTGTTCCTCAGTCTAAGCCATGGCATAAAATTTATGATGCTGTATTCACTTTCTGAATGATCATGTCTTCTGTCTGCAAAGGAATTTGGCAACAGATTGGACATTCTGTACCTTTACAGAAACAACGACCTGTTGCTGATCCTGTGTCAAGAACAAATGTCCCCCTTGGCTTCAAGTCTTGATCATGGTGTTCTCAAGTACACTGAAGATGTCAACGTACATGGGAAAAGGAACAAAGTGTTGTTCAAAGATAGATATAAATGCTTTATTGTTTGGGGTTTTGTGGCAATTAAAAAAAGAAGATAAGAAGCAGACATACTTGAAATAAAAATTAAGATTTTAATCAACAAATTGATAACATTCAATTCATTTTTTCCCAAAATATGAGATGATGCCTTTCTCAGTTACACGTTAATCTCAAAAGATACGTGAGTACCTGTTTACTTTGCAAGGCTTTGAACAAGGATGCAAATGAGCTTATGAGTCTACTACAAAAAGGGGCCCAGATGTTTGAAGATGATATTTGTTTACAATTAGGATTTTGTGTCTATGCATGTTTTATTGATTTAAAAAAAAGTGTTCAGAAGACACTGCTGAATGAAAAAGTGCTGGTTAAGGAACTGTATGGAAGCACCATTTAAAAACATATGTATGCATAGAAAATGGAAAATTATATGTAGAAAGTAAAGTCCTAAAAGAGGTACAGTCCATGCCCCATTGGAGAATCCAGCATCCCAATCAAAGAAAATTCACTGTGGAGACAGCCCATCCTGGTTACTGCTTTGTTGTACCCCCTTGCTCAAATGTCTGGCAAAAGTGGTTGAGTCTGTAGAAACAGAATTCCTGATGGCTTTCATTTTTGTTTCTTATATTGTTTTATAGATTTCCCCTAATTTTCCTATAACAAACCTGCATTTATTTTATTAATGAAGATAAAATACAATTGGAGGTATTTTCTCCTAACTTAAGATGCAGGTATTTGAGATCTAAGAAAGGACTAATCAGTGAGCCATCCTGGCCCTTTGCATGAGACTCATTTTGCCTGATGGCAAAGGGACACGCTGGGAGTGATCTGTTCCATGTCCCTGTCCTGGGTAGATGGGCTTGATGCAGCAGTAAGCTGTAAAGGAATGGAAGAACCGGTTGAGGGAGGTTGAAGAGTGGGTGCATCATGGTGGAAGATCTCCTCTATCAATCTGCTGCTTTACCTTTAACTTAAACGTGCATCAGAGCATAGCACCTTTAGGAATCTAGTACAGAAGAGAAAAGCGTGTTTTGTTCAATGCTAAATACATATGGTCTACTAATGTTTGGGATTTTAAAAAAATGAATGCAATTATGCAGTGTGAACGAAAGAAAAACTCCCATTAGCAACCATGATTGTTCTTCTAAAGACATGGAAGTTAGGGGTGAGTAGTCAGAGGGCCATTTTTGGACATGTTAGTTTTTTAATTTTCTTCCCAAACTGACAGAAATATTAAACAATGAAAGACCACTCTGAAGTGGGGTGTGTGTGTGTGTGTGTGTGTGTGTGTGTGTATTGAATAGGGTTGTAGATATACAATTTTGCTAGCATTCATAAAGATCCCATAGTTTGGGAACCTAAGAATAGTTGTTGATACTGATGTGTTGACAATTGTAATGACACCTAATGATAAAAAATAAACCTGTGATTTCTGTCTTCTTTGGGACAGTTTTAGAATAAAATAGATCCTATGTGTTTGCTAAGTGGTGTTTCTCTTTACAATTTTCTTCCAGAATATTGAGTCTTTCTGTTATAACAAATAAATCATCCGCGTAGACAAAAATTATGAGTTAGATTAGGAAATCTGGAATGATTGATGTGGGATGGAGCAGACAACAAAGAAGACCCAGTGGTGAAGTAATGAGCGAGTGTGGCAAAGGGAGCCAAGTGGGATGTGTAGCCAGCTGAAGTGCACCATGCCAGTGTCAGTGTGAATGGAGATGAGGGTTAAAACCAGTGGGATTCAGTGTCATGGAGACCCGCGGTGAAATTCAACAGGTGGTTTGTGGGTTCCAAGAATGCCGTTGCGGTTCTCTGATACCTGTTCAGTACACAGGGCTGAAACCATAGTGGGTACACTAAGTTGCTATGTGAAGGAAAGAATGAGTGAGTGAGAAACAAGATAAGCTGAGATGTTCTGGATTTCAGGAGAGACCATAACGGAGTTTTAGAAAGTCCATTTTTTTTTTTTTTTAATGGGTTCTCACTCTGTTGCCTAGCCTGGCTTTGGATTCTCAATCCCCTTGCCTCCACTTCATGGGTAGCTGGATTATAGGAGTACCCTTCCAGGGAAGTTCATTTTGGGACCATATTACCTCAGTCTGTGAACATGGAGAAACCATGTACTTGTGTCTCCTTCAGTTTCTTTTATCATCATTTCATAGTTTTCCTTGTAGAGCTTTTTTTTTTTTTTTTTTTACCTCCTTGGATCAATTTATTCATAACTATTTTATTGTTCTGTGGTTATTGAAAATGGGGTTGCTTCCTTACTTTTGTTTTAGGGGGCTTACTCTAGTGTATACATGTTTTGTATGTTGATTTTATATCCTGCAACTTTAACAAATTGGTTTATTAATTCGAACAAGTTTTTGGAGGAATCTTTAGGGCTTTATGTATGGAAGATCTTGCAAGCAGGGAGAATTTGAATTCCTCCTTCCAATTTGGAGATCCTGCATTTCTTTCTCCTGCCTAGGAGTTCTAGAACACCGTGGTGGAGTGAGGGCATCCTCCTGTCGGTACAGACCTCAGATGACCAGCTTTCAGATTGTCCTCATTCAGGGTGATGTCGGCTGTGGGCTTGTCATTTAAGGCCTTTGTTATGTCCAGCTCCCTTCCTACTATACCTAATTTGGTGTGAGTTTTTATCATCAAGGAAAGTTTAATTTTGTCAAATATGTTTTTTTCTGCAACATTTGAAATGATCATATGGGAAGTTGACTTTTGATGTAAAGAAGACATATTAAAAAGGCAGTCCAATGGCTGGATGGATGCAGCTCAGTGGGAGAGCACTTGCCTAACTTGTGTGCAGACCTGGATTCAATCCCTAGTACCTCAAAAAAAAAAAAAAAAAGAGAGAGAGAGAAAGAAAGAAAAGAAATGGCAGCCCAGGACCGAGGTCTTATGACCCAGAAATGAGTCTAGTAATAGGGATAAAATGAAAGGGGCCATTCTGTACATTCAAGAACAAGGAAACAAGAAGAGGATTCATCACTGAAAATATGCGTAATGTAATATGTATGGACCGTCTAGTGTGGGATCTGAAAAGTTCAGGACAGTAGAATCTGGGACATGAGTGGAAGGAGTGTGGCAGTGGGCCTGACCTGGGCAGGTCTGTCCTGTGGAATTTTGAGTGGTGATAGGGTTGGTGTGGAAGAAGCAGCTCAGATACATGAGTCAAGAATGGTAGCTGGACACTAACAAACGGTCATGGAACCTCTAAGAACTGATGACCATGTAGGGATTATGTAGAGTAGATGGACTGTGGGACAGCTGGAGGGAGACAGGCTGCAAGCCATAATTTAGAGAAAGAAGTTAATACCAACCCCCAGGTAGTTCCAAAGAAGAGGAGTGACCCATAGAGTTGCAAGCACCTCACAGCTAAAGAAAATTGAATGTTTTTCTTTTTAATTTGGTCAAGAGAAGTAGGAAGGAAATGATTTCCAGCAGAAGTAAAAATTACTATCTCAAATTATAAGACTCTAGGTCTTAACCATTTAAAAGAGAGCAACAAACCAGAGTAGGTTTTCCCCTTGAGTTACTGTTAGCTGTTTCCGAGTCAAAGATTGATCAATGAACATATTGAAATTGTGCAGCTGCTCTCCCAATATTGAACTATTTAAATAGCAACTACTTTTAGTAAGTGTGAGAAAGCTGTTGGAAGCCCTGTTTTTCAAATGTCACGTACTGCCTTATGACGGGCACTTCTAGAAACATAAAAAATATATTGGCTTATAAATACATGATAGTGATAAGGCAAAGATACACAGAAGCAATTTTCTGTCAAAGCAATAAGCTTACCTAGGATACTCAAATATCCCTCCTGGTCTTTATCAGGGGAATAACAGGCCTGCTATGCCCCGTTTTATGGATTCAGCATGAATGGAGGTATAAAACAACATTACTGAGTAAGTGTAAGGGAGAACTATCACAATCAACTGCCTCCACTTAAGTGCAAAGTATCATGTGTTTGCAATAAATTTATTTTACTATTATATTCATATAATAATGTTATTAAATCATTCCACATTTTAGGATCTTCTTGTTGAGTTGTAACGTGTGTGTGGATTAGGCAGGTTTCTTTGGAGTTTGAACACATTGTGTCTTAGGCAGTCATTGATTTGGTGGCATGTTTGGCAGTAGGTAAAGTGAGCATCAAAGTGAGTGACAATGTCATTTAACTGTAGTTGCACTGTTTTGATGGGTCAAATATAGCCAAAGTGGATCTTGTAAAAAGAAAATTCTAGATGTGTATTCTCTAAATAAATCAATCAAGAAATCAATTTTGTTTTACCTAGTATATTGGTAATAAAAGGTGCATGGAGTTCATGTCCGTCAGTTTCTTCTGTCTCAGTGATAAAGGGATTGTGGCAGGGTCTGTAAGATTCCTTTGCTGATCTTTGAATTTCATTGCAAAGCTGCTCTGTTACTTCCTCCTTTATGTTGTGTCATCTTGAAGGTTTTCTAAGAGATGTTGCATCTAGTCTGGATAGGTAGGAGAATGTCATTCAAGAGGCATTCCAAATTGAGGCCACCAGATGTTTTCCCTCTACAGTAAATCAGAGAGCAAGCATAATTTGAATATTCTGCATACATTTACATAGCATGTCAAGAGTCTCTAACTCCAATTATGTAAAATAAAAATTAATTAGTGAAATCTCCTGCAAAGCCCACATTCGAGCTCAGTATTCAAGGCCATAACAGCCTGGAAATACCTTCCACATCTTAAAGCCAATTAACTTGATTTCTTCTGGGAATAGGAGGGTTATACAGAGGTAGTTCCTCAGGTGGGCTGAGCAGCACATAATGAAAGGAGGAGACACTCAAACATAGAGACTCAGACTCAAACTTTATCCTGAGCTTCTGTGTTTTCTCTTTCCCAGTGAAAATTGCTGGTGCATATATTTATTCCCACTGCAATACACATTCATACAATCTTCTTCAGCTACTTCAAAGAGAACTGAGAGGTGCTTATTGTCCTTGGTTAGGATTCTTCCTCTAGTTTTATGGGGCATCACAAAGGAGAGTCAGTGAACCTTCCTGGTGTTAAATCAACGTTTTCCTGATTTGCCATTTGCATAGCTGCACATTGACTGGAGAGCGTCTCTCCTGTTACTGCTTTTGGATACTCTCCTAATAGTCCTCAGCACCAGTGTGATCATCCCTAAACACCCTGGGCTTTGTAATCAGACAGAATTTTTATTAAATTCCAAGTTTGCTTAGGTGGTATTGGTCAAATTGTTAGCTGACAAATTTTAGGATCTTCTTGAGGCTGGACTTTCTTATGCATTCATAAAAAGACAATACGTTCCCTGTTAGACCAGTTACAAAGATTAAATAAAATACCATTGCTCAGTGCTCCAAACTCAATATGTATGCAAAAGACATTAGGTACTCTTCTTTCTTTAAGATCAGCCCAAGTGTTAATCAAATGGGAAGTCTCACTGTGGATTCATAGGTAATCAGTCACCCTTTCTTCTCACATTCTATTACCCTTATTTGCCATTTGTATTTGGTCAACCTATATGAAGGCCTCTTCAGTGACTGCTGAATTGTGGCAGGTGGAAGCAATGGCCCCAGGAGGATGGAGATGACTCGGAATTGTGGAAACAATGTGGCAAGCTAGCATCTCATTTTCCTGTTCAGTGGAATTTTGTGAAGATTTTACTTAAGAGTAGCTAGAAGAATTTAGATAACCACTGCATTCATAAAAGAAAACAAATCTCCATTAAGAGGATCTGTCTGGTGTCCACCTGTTTTAATCAGCTATTTCACTTCTGAGATCAAAAGACATAAGGAAAAGTTTATTTGGGTGCTAAAGTTTCAGATGGCCAACTCCATTGCTGTGGGCCGTGGGTGAAGCAGAACATCATGGAGGAAGAGTATGGCCAAGGAGAGCAGCTCAGAACATGGCACCATGAAGCAGAGAGAGACAGCTCCCCTTACCACAAAGTATAAACCCAAAGACATGCTGCCAGGGACTCGCCTCCTCTGGCCACACCCTGTCTACAGTTACCATCCAGTTAATCCCTACCAGGGATTAATGGACTGATTAGATTAAACTCTCATAAACTAATCATTTCACCTCTAAAATTTCTTGTATTGCCTCACACATGAGCTTTTGGAGAACACTTAATATCTAAACCATAATACCATCCTTTCTTGGTAGGAAAAAAAAAATGGGAAATCAGCTTGGGACTACTGTGGAAAATAAGAGCTAAGTGTGAATGTCCTATTAAAACGACACAGGGTAACTATTGCAGAACACAGGCCCCATCTGGATAGTCAGCAGGGCTTTGGTACAAACCATCTTGAAGTGGAGGCAGCTGTAGGTATATGAACATATATCTCAGAAATTTTTCTGACAATGTGTCCCCAAAGAGGCAAGCAATTTACCCCTGCTGTTCAGTGGTCTCTAAACTACTTATGAAGTATATAAGATAATCGATTACATTGGGAGAAACAAATCAAGCTTTTATTAATAGTTATTTTATCTCATCTTTTTAAGATTTCAATTTGCATGCATTTGTGGTATACAATGGATGGAACACCTGTTGATCCACCAATTCCTGAACACACATGAAGACCTTGATGTTTTTGATTGGGTGATGAACAAACCCTCTCTTCCTTTTCCCAGACTGTCATTTGGTACCGGCCCCCCAAAGCTAACTTCAGCATGCTCAAACGGAAGCAGAGCTCCAGGGTGGAAGCCCAGCCAGTTACTGACTTTGGTCCTGACGAATCTCTGTCAGACAACGCCGACATCCTCTGGATTAACAAGCCAGTAAGTTTCTTTTTTTGAAGTATGGAGAAGCACATGCTGATAATAAGAGAAATTTGATTCGCAAATTCAAAAATCATGTACCTTTGGCTTTGAACTGACTGTTTGAGCTGCAGTGGAATATAAATGAGTCTCAGAGTCTGGAAGTCGAGAGCCATTCAAATGAAAGGATGAGGTGCCACTGTGAGTTGCTCTCAGAGGAAGAGAGGCCAGGTGGTCTAGTTCCCTCCCCTTTCCACTCTGCTTTCCCAGTCTGCTCACATTTCTCTCTATGCTGCTATTAGTGCTTTACAATCATCGAAACATCCCTGATGCCGTCATTGTGAATTGAAATGTGTTGGCATTACATTTACAGCTTTATTGCAGGCTCTGCCCTGGCTAGCAGCTACCTCTCCCTGAATCTACACACCACTCCTCTTGAGGCTCAGCAGCCACTTCCTGCTCCCCAGACTGTTGGGCTTGTCCACATCACTGCCCTGTGTGTACTGCTCTGAGGAGTCAAATCCTCTGCATCCATTAGGACTGCTGGAGACACCAACCCTCCCTACCACTTATCCCGTTTTATATTTGTGCATAATATAAACGTATATTGTATATAAATAGAGCCAGTACTCTGTATCCACAGATTCTGTATCTACAGATTCCACCAATTGAAAATATTCTTTAAATAACTACTTCTGTACTGAACTTGCAGTCTTCTTTCTTGTCATTATTTGAGAAACAATTCAGTATGAAAGTATATACATAGTACTAATATAGCGTTAGGTATTATAAGTCATCTAGAATGATCTAAAGTGTACCAGAGAATGTGGATAAGTTATATGCCATTTTATACAGGACACTTGAGCATCCTTGGATTTTGGTGTCTACGGGGGGTTCCTGGAACCAACAGATAACTACCTAACAGATATCACAGATTTCAAGGGATGACTGTGTGTATAATGTATATGTGCTGTTCTACTGTCCTGCATGATCATTATAAGTTGGACTGTATTGCTTCCATTTTATAACCTCACAGCCCAGCACATCTGATGCACAGCAGGTCTTCCATCAGTATTTAGAGAATTGAGTGGAAGATAGAATAAATCATGTACTAACTTTTTCTTAGTGTCTAACTGCTACAAAACTATATGAACATGGTGGTGATACAGATACAGCTTCAGAAGCACTGTCATAATTAATATGTAATTGTAAATCTTTTTTTAAAAAAATATTTTTTTAGTTGTAGATGGACACAATACCTTTATTTATTTTTAGATGGTGCTGAGGATGGAACCCAGTGCCTCACACACGCAAGGCACATGCTCTACCACTGAGCCACAACCCCAGCCCTGTAATTGTAAATCTTTCTTCAAATTCAAAACAGATTTGTTGTGCAAGGACCCTTCTTTGGAAGCTCTTTTGGTAACTAGATTCTTTATGTTGGAAATCCAGACAGGCGCTAGTTATTGAAGTGCTTCCAAATTGCATGAAATGTACATCAACCCTTAAAAGAAATCGGATCATCAGTGACGTAGGTGGCATGGAATTACTGGCACGATGTCTTCATGCAAATATTATAACTGTCAGGCAAATATTAGAATCTACTCCCTAGCCCACATATGTCTAATTCCCCTCAAAGTTCTTATAATCTTTTCTTGCAGTCTTCTTTCTTGTCATTATTTGAGAAACAATTCAGTATGAAAGTATATACATAGTACTAATATAGCGTTAGGTATTATAAGTCATCTAGAATGATTTAAAGGTTTACTAGTTTGCATATCTGCAGAATTCATCTACTACTAAACTAATTTTTTTTCAGGGAGAATAAAAAGTTAATGAATTAACAAAACCATATATGTATCCAAGATGGTCAATAAACAACATTTACATTATGCTTAAGAATTTGTGTGCTAAATAATTCACTGGTGATATTAATTATGTGGGTTATCATGTAGATGCAATTAAGTATTTTTATCCTAGGTATTACTTTTCAGAATAAGATATTGTTTGTGAATGACCATAAGTCCTATACATATGTATATGTATATGTAAACACCCACATTTATATTTTTAATCTTTCCTCTTGTTTGGGGGTTAAGAAAAATCTTCCAACAGTGGATGTGTTGCTAGAATGGCACGAAAACCTAAATTTTTACAATTCTGAAGGCGATTCTGGGCAAAATTTGTACATAACATGCTCTCTAAAATAAAAAGTTCACTTATTATCTTTTCAAAATATAGGATGAAGTAGATTTTTAAAATTATGTTTCGTTCAGATTATATATGATACAAATAAAAAGAAAACCCTATACACGGGAAGCATTCTATATCAATTCCTTTTAAAAGGCATTTGTGATCTCTGATGATAAGTCATTGTGGTAGATGCTACACTATGTAAATATAGTACTATAAATAGAATATGACCCAAATTCTAGGGGCTCATAGTATAAAACAGGGGAAGAGCAACATCAAGTCTTTCTATGAGTGAATTGCTGGAAATTAGCAGAGACCTTTAAATCCTGATTAGCTCTAAATCTAGGTTTTGGCACTTCTTTATGTCTGACCACAGGAATGTCTCCTAACCTTTCTGAATCTTAGTGTGTTCATGTTGAAAGCAAGCTGCACTTAGCACATGAAAGCACCTAATAGACACTCATCCCCTTCTTCCTTATCTCCACACTGGTGGAACATTTAAGTCCTAGCTTTATGTCTGGCAAGTAGTATGGTTCATAATGCAGGCTAAAGAAACCCATCTGGAGTGTCATGTGGTCTCTCTGTGCCTCTCCTGCAGTGGGTCCACTCTCTGCTGCGCATCTGTGCCATCATCAGCGTCATCTCTGTGTGTATGAACACACCAATGACCTTCGAGCACTACCCTCCTCTCCAGTATGTGACCTTTACTCTGGATACTTTGTTGATGTTCCTGTACACTGCAGAGATGATAGCAAAGATGCACATCCGTGGTATTGTCAAGGTGAGTGTCCTTAAGTCAATACCCAATGTGTGTGGAACATCTTCATCAGTTTAATGATATTTTCACATTAATTTCAGTAAAATGAGACCCCTTTTAATTTAATTCATATTGAAATCTTTAAAAAGGGCATGCCAACAGAAATTAGTAAGAGCTAAGTTGCATAAGAATATCTTAAAAGTTAATTGCATTTTATAATAAGCCTGGCAACATCTGAAATGGCCCAAATGCCAGCTTTGTGAAGGCAGGGTGAAGGATATGATGCCACAGAGGGCGGAGCCCATGGCCTGGCATTGTCACAGAACAGAGCACCTTATTATTTGTGCCTCACAAATAATATCTTGTTGACCAAAGGAAAGCAGGGTGGAGAGTACGTAATGAAGTTAGAGCATGATGATATTCGATAGAATGTCATTCATCTGAGCTGTTTTGAAGATACGAAAAGAAGCGGAAAAAAAGGTCGGGGGCGGGGGACATGGGACAGAAAGGAACTCCAAGACTATTATAAAATTGGCACCATAAGGAGACCAAAGTGAATAAAAAGTTGTAAATAAAGGGAAAAGAAAGGAAAGGGAGAAGATTTTTGTCCTTCATACAGTACGTGGATGATACTTTTGCTGGAGCACTTTAATTGTCCCTTCCAGGGGGACAGTGACATAAACGTACAGCAGTGTCAGCTTTGGGGTCGGGCAAGTGACAGATTTGACTCAAAGCCTGGCTCTCATTTACTGGTTGTTATCAACATCTCAGATTAGGTAATTTGGGAAGGAGAAGGTTCCATTCTGTTTGAGGATTCTGAGAATTCAGCGGGATGACTCACAGCCCACCCTGCTGTTCCCTTCCATGGATGCCCTTTGTGGATACTGCATGGCATGCTAGTCTCTTACAAGAGTGACTGCAGTCCATGGAGCACTGTGTTCACTCTTAACTTTTTCTTATGGAATTTTACAGTTTAAACAAAAGTAGATTGTAGTAGTAATGCATCACACATTAACAATGCTCAACATGGTAGCCAGCTCATCTTAAAGCAACTCTGATAAGTCCTTTCAGAAATAACTCCTCATACATTGATTAAATTTCCCTTTTTTAGCATAATCACCATTATTATCTCTAGCAAAATTACTAATAATTCCTTGAAATAGGCTGATACCCACCCAGGTTGTCACAAATATTTCTTTTTATCATTGGTTTCTTTGAATCAGGACCCAAACAAGGTCTACACAATGTATTTGATTATTATATTTTCTAAGTATCTTTCAAGTCTCTTTAAGTCCAATAAGTTTTAGCCCCATACATTCTGCAAGATATTTTTTCCCAGTCATTGATCCATTGGAAGAAATGAGCCTTTTTTTGGTCTTATAGAATATTCTGCTTCCTAGATTTATCGGATTGTTTACTGATGGTGTCACTTTGTAGCTTTTATAAATTCCATACTCCTGGCCTCTTGTGTATTTTGAATGGAAATGTACAGGTACCTCTTTCCTCACATGGTCACCATAACATGTGTTGGACTTGTGGGTATTTTTCAACTTGATGCTTGAGAAATAGTAACTTGGTGCCATTTTTAACTTGTATTTCCCTATTGGTAGTGAGTCTGAGCATGATTTAATGTTTCTCAGAGCTATTTTAAGTCATTTTTAATTCAAATTTTCAATACTCTGTCTGTGTTAGGAGCATTAACTTTTGTGATATCAGTTGTGAATTTCTTGCACTATTTATAGCAATCTTTCCATTAATTCTTTTGGTATTTCCATACCATCACATCATATGCAAATCTTAAAGGCAGATATAGCTGTTTTCTTTCTGATTCTTTGTCCCTGATTGCTTTCACATATTTAATTAGCTAATGCTGCTGATAAAATTTTAAATAGTGCTAGAGGCATGAACATCCTTGTTTTGTTCCTAGTTCCCTACAGCAAGTCTAGTGTTTCCTTATTAAATAATTTGAAAGATTTGGGTTTGAAGTGTTCATATCTTTATCAGGTTAAGGTGATAAACATTAATTCCAATTGTTGAGAATTGTATCATGAATACTTTTGAAATTTGACAGGTGGTTATTTTTTCCTCCTGTAATAGAATAGATCTCCTGATATTGAACCACTTTTACCTTCCTGGAAGAAACCCAACGAGGTCATGATACATTTTCATTCAGGTTTAACATATTTTATTGTATTTATTATTTTCTCAATTTTTAAATTCTCTCTAATCTTTGTTGGGTTTTGATATTAGGTTTTCGTGTGTGTGTGTGTGTGTGTGTGTGTGTGTGTGTGTGTGTGTGTCTGTGTACACTTGCTTGCACTTCTGTGCTTTGAGATAGTCTGGGTTCTCCAAGAAGTGTTTTAACCTTCAAAGTTGGGTGCAAGTGTCCTGTGAAACCATCTAGTCTTGATGCTTTTTTGTTGAGTTTTCCTTTGCAATATTTCCTATTTCTTTTATGGAAATTGGTCTGTTAGATTTGCTTGGTCTGCTTGATGAAGTATATTTTCTTAGGAAAGTATCCTCTAGTTTGTTTAACTTATTGACACAAGATACATATTTTCTGAGTTTCTTTCAAGTCTCTTTAAGTCCAATAAGTTTTAGCCCCATACATTCTGCAAGATATTTTGCTTAAAATAATTTTGATATCCTTTGTTTCCTAAGTATTTTCTCATAATTATGTATTTTGTTGTTACTTGTCCTGGAATTTCTTTTGCTCAGGTTGGCTGGTGTTTTAGTCAGCTTTCTCCTTGCTGTAACCAAAAGACCTGACAAGAACAATTAGAGGAAGAAAAGTTTATTTGGGGGCTCATGGTTTCGGAGTTCTCAGTCCATAAATGGCTGATTCCTTTCCTCAGGGCCCAAGGTGAGGCAGAGAATCCTGACATAAGAATGTGAAATGCCTAAGGTTACCACCCAGTTAGTCTCTATCAGAAGTTTAATGCACTGGTTGGATTAAGGTTCTCAAAACCCAATCATTTCATCTCCAAGCTTTCTTGCACTGTCTCACACGTGAGCTTTTGGAGAACACATAATATCTAAACCACAGCAGCTTATCAGTCACCCACCATCACAGTTCCAACCTGCACTTCCTCTGCTCTGCTGACCCTCTCATCTGATCCCTCTTCTGCACTGGCCCCACTGCACCTGCCCTACCCTGTTTGGATTCTGCTCCTGTAGTTTTTCTTTAACATGGTCTCTGGTCTCTGTAAGAGAGATTTTTGCAGGTAGCTGAGACTAGGATGTTCCATTGCTCTTAATTTTCCTGCAGTGCCTTGGTGGACATTTGTTGTTGGTGGTTTTTATGTTGTTCTTTGGTTTTGTATTACCTATAATTTGTATCCTGCTAAGTTACAGTTCTACATACTGGGTCACTTATTCTTAGATTCCCTCTCTGAGGTTTCCTCTCGGTATTCCGCAGTGTATATTAGAAGATTCTATATTATGGAATTCTGTTGGTTCTTGGAAGTGGTGGGCATCCACTATACCCTCCATGAATGGATTTTGGATTATTCCATTTCCTTCCCATTTATTATTTATTATTCCATTTCCTTTCTTTTCCCTTTATTTACAACATTTTATTCACTTTGGTCATGTCTGAGTCTTCTACAAAGTTGCTAGCCAGTTTTTCTAAGCAGTAGGTTTAGACAGGCATGGGCTCACATAATTGATAGCTGTCTCGGGAGGCCTATTTGGAGGAAAGTTGGTCTTGGGAGAGTCCTAAAGTGTCTCTTCTTCAATTGTGGCTTTTATTCCTTGGTGCTGCCTCATCCTAGGTGGCAATCTGAGATCACTAAGTCCCTGGCTGACTCTGTCGCTTGACTAGGTTGGTCACCCAGGCTCCGGCAACCTCTGCCCAGACTGTGAAAGAACCAAATGTTCTGGGTTGAGCCCTTTGTGATTGAAATCTGCATTTACTGACTTCTTTAAGATACTGGCTTGAATGAAACAAATTTATGACATTTTCCTAGAAGAAAATTTTGTTTCTTAGTTATTTAATAAAGTCATGGATTTCCCATCCCCCAAATAACAATAGGTACCACTCTAATGGTCACTGCTCTAACAGATCAGAACAACAGAGAAGGTGTGAAACTTGAATTATATGTTCATTCCAAGCAAACAGAGCATCAAGTGAAGTGTTAACAATTGACATATTAGAAGTTGAACCAGTAGGTAAAGAATAAAAACTTGATTTATAACCAAGTCGTTTGTTCAAAGTATTGTAAATTAGCCATTTTTAGTATTTTTGAATTTCCATCAACATTTAAATGAGATAATTACTATAAACCAAAAATATTGTTTCTTATTTTCAATATGTGAGAGTTGAAAATTAAAAATTAAAATCAATCTAGGTTTTTTACTTTTTTTTTTTTTTTTAGTCTGGGAAAGCTAAAGGAAGCAGTGCTGATGTCATTTTCCTGGTGGGCACCCCCATCAGAACTTCAGCATTTGGTGCCACACACATCTGCAAACGTGCACAACAGAACAGTCACAGCTCAGAAGGGCAGTGGGCTCGAGAGCACATCCTCATATTTAAGGCTTAAGCTTTTAATCAGATGGTTTTAGCAAGCTGTCATATGCCACATTAGCTTGATGCTGTTAATTTAAATGTTATTACATTGTAGTTTCGTATTTGTGGATTTGTTTTGCTTTTATAGTTACATGAGAAACAAGGATATATTTTAAGTATTTAAGTTACTTCATCCTAAGAACTATTCAGGCCCAGGGGGACTCTGTGCTACTTTTTTAGAAGACTTCTAATGTTGTTCAAATGTAAGTTATTGTACCCTCACCAAGTTACCCTACAATAATTAAAACATTGATTAAGCATATGTCTCTCAAACTTTACTTTTTAATACTTTTTTTACCTTAATTCATTTGCCAATAGCACTGCCCTTTCCTCTCACTCAATTTCTTCCTCTCTCCACCCAGGGTCATTGCAGACATGCTGTGTTTGACCACTCATAGGACGTAAGCCTGGGTGCTCATGCACCCACAGGGACGTCCTGAGTGTTTGTGTTCTGTTTTAATCATCAGGTAACACTCTTCCAAAGTTTCCACATTGTTTGGAACAGAGTTGTACAGATGTTTAATATACATTGATTTGCACCTAAAGTACTCTAAGGAATAGTCAGATTTAGATATTGGGTGAGTAACAGAAGTTTGTCTTGTCTTCTGTGGAAGAGTGTCTTTTATGCCTGAAATTCGATTGGTCCATAATAAAATACCTGTAGAAGAAAGCCACGTATCGTTGGCCATTCCTCATACACAGTTCTTTAAAATTACACCTCGTCTGTTTTGGCAATATTAGGGTATACTTAAAATGTATACCTAATGCTTAAGTTACTGTTAACTAAAGATACCTGATTTATAAAATTAAGTACAACAAACCAAATCTTTTCTCTTTTTGGGGGGTGGGGGTGTTCAAAGTAAGAGTACTGAAGCTGTAATTTCCTGGTATTGTCCACTAATTTTATTGACCTAGTCGCTTGTCAAATGTATAAATATGAATATAAGATATTTCAGATATTTAAATATTTAAGATGTAAGTATAATGCAAGTATAAGATTATATTCTTAGATGCCAGTACACAGATTTCCAAGTTTTCCTTTAATCTCTCAGCTGACATGTAGTGAGTTTTTCACTGCCCCATGAGAAAGGAAACAGACAAACCAAGCTCAGTGCTACAACACCCCTGGGTTCAATCTCTAAGGCAGCAAAAAAGAAAAAGAAAGGGGTGGGGGGAGGCAAGCGCAGATAAAGAGAGCAGAACATCACTTGGGGATACCAGGGAAGTCTGGAAGAAGGGAGAGTGGGAACGATGTCTTGATGGGAGCATGTGATGTGTATGGCAGGGTGTGGGGAGGAAGGGAAAAGATTTCACAGAGAGAAAAGGAAACCTCTGAGATTCAGAGGCGGGAGCAGCCTTGTACCTGGAGAACTGTAAGGAGTCAGAAGTGGCAGGTCCCCAGCGCTCAGAGAGGATTGGTGAAGAAGGCTGGCTGCCTCTTGCAGGGCCCGGAAGCTCTGTGAGTTCCACCTTCATGCTGTGGGAGTTTTTCATCCACCAGTGGCCTGGTCTGATTTATGTCTGAGAAGTTCATTCTGGAGATGGCCCGCTCCATGCAGTACCAGAGAGAGAAACTGAAGCAGAAAGTCATTCTGGAAAGATCTAGCTTTAATTTTTTTGTTGTTGTTGTTTTGGTTTTTTGTTAAAGGGATATATTTGTTTTAAGAATTCCCATATTTTATACTTCTCATGCTCCAAGGTGTCTGCCAACTAATTCCTAGTCCCCAATAATTTGTTTCTAATTCCCTCTCCATTAATTCCTCTTCTTAGAAGCTTTCTGGCTCACCAAATCCCTAAAGGTGAAAACAAGACATTTTGGATGATATGTATTTGTGCTGCTGCAGATCATCCCATGTGTTGAAGGCTGTGAATTCTTCAAACAATTCTCAGTTGTCAGTTTTTCATCTAGCAATAGACCTAGGTAAAAGTAACATGCATCCTTTGAGCACGGTTGAAGTAATAAATAATAAAGCTAAGACACAGTGACAGATGGGCCCTGGGAACTGGGGACAATAAATCACGCGCTCAAGAAGCTATACCAGTGCATATAATTTTGTGGCTACAAAATACAGCCCTATAAATGTGTCTGGTCTCTCTGCTTGCTAAAGACTTGCAAGGCACTTTAAGTTACTTTCTCATGCTAGATAATTGATTGGCAGGCTCCAGCTGTTTACCTTTATAAAAATCAACAGACAGTTCTTGAATATCTATCTCATCTACTCAGCCACCAGTGTACTGATTTCTGCCCATAACTGGAGCCCTCCACTCTCTATTTCTTATTGATGCAAAACACAAATTACATCCTCTCTTTTGTGGTTGAGGTGCTAAAATGTCTCTCGTAGCACCAGGCATTCAATTTCCTGACTTAATTCTAGTTATGTTGTTTTTTTTTTTTTTTTGGAAGCAGGGATATAGGATGATGTATTATTTACAAATAATATTATAACTAAGGCATCAGTGAAATAGGATTTTTAAGGATCTGGATGTACTTATATATCAAATTACAACAACTTTTAACCAATTTTGATAAGGCCTTTGAAAATAAAAACTGAAAAAAAAAACAGATGATTTGCTAGCTGCCTCAGGCATAAAATGTAATCTGAGATTATACTTCTAATGCCAGATGTCAAAACCTGTGTTCATTAAAAATATTTTAAACGTATTAAGCCTTACTGATTATTGATAATGATTAATATGATAGTAACTTCAATTCCTACCAGTTTGATTCTGTTTAGAATTTCCTTGCAAAGCATATTATATAAATCTTGTCCCTCTTCCTATTTGTACGGCGTGTTCATCTCTGCTTATTCAAGCTGTACTAATCCAGGAAATACCCAACAGTCATCTCCTAATCTCATCTGTGTTCTTTCATAATCATGCAGGAGGAGACTTAAGTTAATGATATTAACTCGAAAGGCAGTACATCTTTCTCTCTTTGCCAGAGGGAATAATTTCCTTTTAGAAGCAATATTAGTAGTTTTAGCAAGTGATGGATGGATGCGTTCTCAGGCTTAATTGGCTTCTTGCTGTATACATTGCAATCTATAGAAGCTCTGTAAGATGGTTCATGCAATCATTCATCTATGCCTGCTGTATATCATACACTGGGCTAGGTCTTGGGACTACCACTCTCAATTACCTGGCTTAAAAATCTTAAGGTATTGCTAATCTTCCTAATAAATGCAAACATTTACCGCTGGATACAGATTTTTTCTTTTCTTTTTTAAGCAACAAAAGAACCAGTTCAGAGATAATCTATGTAGGAAATTCAAATGTCATCATTCAATCTAATACCAAAATATAAATCCTGAAACAACCAACAGAGCTGACAAAAGATTATTCTGTTCATAACACAATGTGAACATTATTTGTATACAGGAGCTGAGTGGTCTGTTGCCCTAGGTATGCATTAAGGTGATCAGAGTAAGCTGTGGTTAGCTCAGAGTTGGGAGGAAAATCAGGCCAGAAATTTTGAGGAAGACAGAAAAGCATGGGAAAAAAAAAAAAAAAAAAAACAAAGAATGCTAAGAGATCCAAGATGGCAGAATAGAGGAGGTCACCTTCCAGGCTGTTCTGTGGCGTGAAACCAAGAAAGAAAGAAAAAACCAAAAAATCAGTGGGAGGAACTTTACAGGAACTAAAACTGGACATTCAAAGCAAACCAGGGGACACAGGAGGTTGGATATAATAAAATAAGGAAAAACTCCCTGGGCAGGAAGTTTGGCCAGAGAGATCCCTCTCTGAGCATAGTAGAGGGACAATGGAATTAAAGGAAGCCACATTCTTGGGAGGCCTGAGGTGTGTCTGGGTACCAAGCCTTAAGAGACCAACCACATTGCCTGAGAAACCTGAAGGACTCACTGCGGGATACTGTGTGTGGGGAAAGAAGCTGCCACCTCTCCAAGCTGCATGCAGAGGACAAAGGAGGAACCACTGTGAAGCCGACTCCTGGCAAACAAGAGTTTGGTTTAGTCCTGCTAAACACACTCTGCATGACACAGAGTGTGCTTAAGTGATCGGGAGAGAATCAGAGATGGAGAGAGGGTTACAGAGGAGACAAATGGTTATGGAAACCCACCGCCTCTTCCCCTTCCACTCCAATCTGAGTGCTTGCAGGACTGGCTGGGAGAGACACATCTGGCCTGGAACTCTGAAGTGTGGGTCTGGAGAAACTGTTTGAAGACTGAACCTGAGACCAGGAAACATAGGGTCGGCAGGTGACATAGGGGACTGAGAATTGGGTCCCCCACAACATGAGTGGAACCCAGGGGTGATCCCTGATGTAAAGTCTTCTAGTGTGAATCAGTAAGTACTGAGAGCTGATGGGTCTGGTTAAAATCTCCAGAACAATTAGCTTTCAGGGAAGAGCTTGGAGCCCACCTGAGATTAACCCTGCCTCCAGGAACTCACTAGGATCACCTCTGTCACTCCAGCAACCCAGAGGGTGGAACATCACACCCCACCTAACACTGCTGAGAAGAGAGCCTCAGAACATTGTGAACTCCAATGGAAAGAATCCTTTAACTTTTCAAGATGTTTTTTCTTTTTTTTCTTTTCTTAAATTCTCTTTTCACTCTTTAGTTGTGGCCTTAATGGTACATGGACATTTATATAGTTTCCTATTTTTTTTCTTCTCATATCTAGCATTTTTGAAGCCAGTTACATTACATGGACTCATTTTTGTAAACTAGGACATTTGACTAGTATATTTTGGTTTTGTTTTGTATTCTTTTATTTTTTTAAAAAAATTGCTTTAAATATGTTTTCTTCTCCTACCTGTTTCCATTGAATCTCTGTTTTGTTCTGCTGACAGCAATCTCTATTGTTCTCTCTTTCACTCATCCTTTAATCATTTACTTCTGTCTTCTCTCCTCCTACCTCATAATCATCACATCCTCTATCACTTCTGTTCTCTCCCTCTCCACCATTTGAAATTGTAAACCTTTTTGCAAACTTGTTTCATATCATTTCTGTTTATTGTGATAATTAACGTTGTAGACATTACAGTAGGAACTATTTGGTTTAATGCTGTATATTGTTTGCATTGGTTGTTCTTATTGTTTCCCCCTCAACAGTGAGGTACTGGAAACCTTCAGGGACACTATCAGTTCATACCATTAGATGAGTGGACACACAAACAACATAAAAAAGCAAGGGAACAAATCACCCTAAGCAAACCAAGATACACCAATAACCGAATCCATCAAGAAAACCAGTGGGAAAAATGTCAGAGAAGGAGTTTAGAATGCACATAGTTAAACTGATCTGTGAAGGAAAGGATGATGTAAGAGAGCAAATACAGGGAGAAAGAGATCACTTCAATAAACAGGTAGAGATTCTAGGGAAAAAAACAAAAAACCCTAAACAGGAGTCCTTGGAATGAAGGAGACAATAAACCAAATGGAAAATTCAATAGAAAGCATATCAACAGAGTAGACCACTTGGAAGAAGAACCTCAGGCAGTGAAGACAAAATACATAAGCTTGAAAATAGGTTGACCATGGAGAGAAGATGTTAAGAAACCTTGAAAAGGAATAGTCAATCAAAGCAGAAACTCTTTCAAATTTAAAGCTAGAAATAAACCAAAATGAACGGGAACACAAATCATATATCAATACTATCCTTGAGCATTAGTGGCCTAAACTCATAGATCAAAAGACATAGACTGGCAGATTAATTAAAAAACAAGACTCAACAATATGCTATCTCCAAGAGACTCACGACATAGACAATCCACAGACTGAAGGTGAAAGGATGGGAAAAAACATATCATCATATGAATTGTGTAAACAAGCAGGAGTTTCTATCCTCATATCAGATAAAGTGGACTTCAATCCAAAGTTAATCAGAAGGAACAAAGAAGGACATTTCATATTGCTTAAGGGAATTATACAGCAATAAGACATAACAATCATAAATATTGATGCCCATTTATGCCCCAAGCAATGGGGCATCTATGTATATCAAACAAACCTTTCTCAATTTCAAGAATCAAATAGACCACAACTGGGTAATTTTAACATGCCTTGGTCACCACTGGATAGATCCTCCAAACAAAAACTAAATAAAGAAACTATAGAAGTAAAATATATCATTGATAATTTAGAATTAACAGACATATATAGCATAATTCATCCATCTAATGACTTAATACACTTTCTTCTCAGTAATGCACAGATCCTTCTCTAATTAGACCATGTTATGTAAGCTCTCATATACGTTGGCATACAATTGTAATATTACCTTAATAGGTTTTTAGCATCTCTAGGGTTATTTTGATAGCTCCGTTTCCATTGATATTAATTTTTGTGTTCTTTCTTTTTTCTTGATTAGACTTTTTTTGATTTGTATTGTTTAGCTGTATGTTTTTAGCATCTCTAGGGTTATTTTGATAGCTCCGTTTCCATTGATATTAATTTTTGTGTTCTTTCTTTTTTCTTGATTAGACTTTTTGGATTTGTATTGTTTAGCTGTATTATTTATTTTCTATTTCATATATTTCTGCTCCTACTGTTATTTGTCTTTCCTATATAATTCTAAGTTATAGATGTTCATCTGAGTACCATTTCACCCCAGAGATACTGATATTTTAAGCTTTTAATATCACTTAGTTCAAAGCATTTTTTATTTACTTTTCTTGTACTTTCTTCCTTGACCTCTGAGATATTTATAAGTGTGCTATTTAATTTGGAAATAGTTGACATGTCGGGGTGGGGTTTTATATATCTTAAGTGATTGATTTCCAATGTAATAAATCATGCAGGAAACAGTACATAAATAATTTCAAATTAAAGAAAATAATAATGGAACTGCTTTTCATATTGATTGTATTGGTTACATACATATCAAATTGATCAAATTGCATACTTCCAATATGTTCATTTTATTGTGCTTCAATTTTACCTCAGTAAAGCTATGGAACAAAAAAAGAATGCTAAGAAGAAAAGGTTAATAAAGAAAAAAAGAAAAACACTGTTACTGGTCTTTGTATTCTGGGTAACTAATACTGTTTTGTAAAAGTGTTTATGAATATTTTTTGAAAACAAATTAAAAATTATGCACAGGGAATTACTTCCATATTTAACAGGAAAAAGTAAAAAGAGATCAGGTCTAATTGATTGTTGCGTGCCATCCAGCATGCCGTGGGCTTGTTGGTGACAGCAAACACCATGACAAACTCTGGAAGGTCGACAGCAGAAACCTTTTCCAACAATTCAATTAAAATCACTTATTAAAAAATAGCTTTCTCTGTTATCTAATGAACATTTTGCTAAGCCAGTTTTCACAGTATGAGGTCATTTTGAAATTAAATGTTTATATGCTTTTGTGATCATCACCCATGCTTCTAAATTGGCTAAAAAGTAATCCATCCTTTTATGTAGTTGGGAATATATTGTGGATTAGCTTTTCCACATCAATTTCCTTAGCAAACCGATTGATGTAGTACATAACAAACAAAAATCCAGTCACCTCTGTTACTGATGAGCATGCATTCTGAATTTGTGAGGCCCAAATGTTAACATTTGACTCTATTTCTGACAACTTAAAAGGTGATTTTTTTTTTTTAAGGCTAAAATGTTCACCTTTCTATAAACTTATTTTTGGAAATCTGTTTTAAAAATTTTCACACATACGTAACATTGACACACACACACACACACACACACACACATATACATCAGGACACATTATGAAACTATATTCCCCTTCTGCCACAGGTTTCTGACACTCCCTGGCTCCCAGGGAAATATGATTGTTTAAACTCACATGTTACATTTTAAATAATCCTCAGTGTAATGACAAGCTCTCATCCTATGTCATACTTAATTTAATTCATGACTAAAGCAAATTATGAGCAGTAAAAGAGGATAAATGTAGTGACACTATATATATATATATATATATATATATATATATATATATATAACATTTTTAATGACAAAAAGAAACAAAATATTAATAGTGATTTGGAAAAATGTCATATGAACTTATCCTATTTGGGTACCTCTGTATCCAGTGATCTATAATTATTTTTTTCCTGCCTAACATTTACTTTTTAATTGTTCTAATTTTAAATAGATCTCTAATGAGAACTATTTTCATCTTCTTTTGGAAAATTAACTGAGAATGAAAACTATAAAAGGGCAGGAGTTTTTTTGTTTTTTTCATTCCTTAATCACTAGTTCTTGATCACTGTCCAAATTCTAAAAGTATTCTATACATTGAGTGGATGAGTGAATTTGGAAAGCAACTTTAAATAATTGTTCCATTATTGTTTTGAATGTTAATCAAAATTAGAATCAGATAGGATTCAACTTCATATTGGCTATACTGCTATAATGTATGCATACAAATTACTATTGATTTATATTTTCATATAATTGTGCAAAACAATCAGACATGATGCTCATAGTACATGAGGTTCCATGAGACTTTGAAGATAACTAATAATTTTAAATGGTTTTATATTCAGTATGTGCATATGTGTTTGTGTATACACACAGCCTACAGGACCCTCAGATGTAGTTTTTCTCTTCTTGGAGTATAAATCATAAGTATAAATTAATGAACCTACTAAATTAGGTTCATTGTCCTCCTCGTCACCCAGTCCCAAGCCTCAAGAGTTTGCTTTCAGATATCTCATTTGTGAGTTTTCTTGAACACCTGAGTCGCCAGCTTTGTTGATTGTCTTGCCACTGATAAAATTATTTGCACATTTATTTGGAAGCTGTGAACTCTCCACAGAATAAAGCTTCTCCTTTCTCCCACCATGTTTATAGCTTTATTATACACAGAATACTGCTCTGTGTATTAGTTGGGTTTGTTCATATCTGTGTTTCTGCAAAAGATGCTGGTGGTACAGTGTTGGTGGTGGTGGTGTTATGTGTGTGTGTGTTTGCTAGTCATTCATTAGACATCTTCTGTAAAACAGGCTTGTCAAGTTTATATTCCATATCTGGGCCTGAGATATGAATTAATTGAAATTATCTGAGATAACTTTCATTAAGTGTTTTATCATATGATATTATGAACAATATAAATTGCACCTGGAAGTTTTTCAAGGAAATATTTTAATAATCTATTTGTTACTAAAGGTGGAAGACTATGGAAATTATTTTTAAAATACCCTGCAAAATATTTCATATTCTATTTAAAATGTTCACATTGTGCTCCCATTTTATTTTCTTAGCAAGTTCAGTCCAAGATGGTAATGATCTATGTGACTAAATTGGGAATTGAGTTACATGAATGATTAAAGAACTAGTGACTTACTGAGAGAGTGGTATGAAAGCAAAGGTTTCCAATTCCAACTTGATTCATCTTCCCTATTGTTATTCCAAAGGAAATTATTGCCTAAATTTTCCACTTTTTACATAATATGCATTCTAGCATCAGAATAGATTTCCTATTAAAAAAGAAATGAGTCCATCTTTTTATCTTTCTTTTACATACACAATCACAATTAAAGAAAAAGTCAATTATGCTTTTCTTTGTAAATTGAGGCACATATTTTCTTCACTTGAGCTGACTTCCCACTCATGGTGGTTGATCAAGCAGTTCTAATGGCTGTTATGAAGACCAGTGTGTGCTATTGTTCTTGCAGCAAGAGCTGGCATGGGACCTAAGTGGCCTAATTAAGAAAGATGTCCTCTGTTGCTTAAGCTCTAGAATTTGTGTGGTTAATTAAACAAAGAGTAATGTTTTCCTTTTGCATAAATTAAAAATTTTACACTCAAAATTCTGCAGTTTCTCGTAGTTCATAAATAATTCTCCTTATTAATAATGCTGCCTAAAATGCCAGAAGTATTCCTCTTGAAAGTCTGCTTATTATGATATGAAAATTATGGGTGAGTTTTACTGAATTAACACTTGCTATTCCCTCCACAAAATTTTTTTAAAATACTATTCATTTTACCTGATAATGCTATGTGAAATTTATTTTTAGGGGGATAATTCCTATGTGAAAGATCGCTGGTGTGTTTTTGATGGATTTATGGTCTTTTGCCTTTGGATTTCGCTGGTGTTACAGGTAATTAAATATTTTTAAATCACAAGGGAGGTATTTTCTAAAATGGGCATTATTTTGCATTGAAAATTTAAAAAGAAATATTAAAGAACATACATCAAATGTGATTGTGTAATTTCCTATGACATTTCTTTAAATGTCTATTGAGATGAAAGTCTAATTGTTACATTTTAATTAGTGTTGGTTACATTTGTGAATTATTTCTCACTCAGAAATGGAAATTATTTCTTACTAAACAAATATAAAAATATAGTCAGTGAAATAAAGAAAAAGATGGGGGGGTATGATTTCTGTATTTGAAACATAAAAAAATTGAAGAACACAGCAAGAGAGATCTTCTACCTTTTCAGCAAAATTTTAAGTGCAATACATTTTTACTGACTATAGGTAGAATGTTGTTCAGCAGATTTCTGGAGTTTATTCCCCTACTCTTCATTTAAAATTTGAGACTAAAAGAAATTCATAGGCCATCTTGCCCAGTCATCTGTGGTTTTTGATGACGTGTCCTTAATATAAAATGCACATCTCCAATAATTTAATTTCATCTCACACATTAATTTAGTAGCTTGTGTGTTAGACAAATATTTTCTAATTAACATTTATATCTATTAGTGATAAAATTCTTTTTCCATACTTTTAATAATATTTTGATTTTTTTCATTCATTTATTTTCTATGTATTCAAAAATTCCCACCAAAGAACATTGTTCAGTAAGAAAGCCTTAACAACTTATTCTGTTCTGAGTGGCACATACTTTTAAAATAAAAACTATACCTCATATAATTAGGAAATAAACAGGATTTATTGCTCTTTCATTAGCTTATATATTTGTTTCTCCTTATATAGCTATAGCTTTATAGGGGAAGAAAGAAAGGAAGGGGAGGAATCTCATGAGAATCTGAGTAGAGTAGAGGAAAGGGAGGCACAGGGAGAAGGGAAGAGAAAGGAGAGATCCTGGGAAGTGATATTGGCCAGATTATATTGTTATATCGTGTGCATACAGGAATGTATAACAACGAATCCCACCATTATGCACGATGATAATGCACCAATAAAAATATGGAAAAAATACCTATTGTTTCAAAATGTTGCCAAAAGAAAACTGATTTTGGTAATAAATAATGTGGGGCTAAATTCAAGGTCCAGGGTGTGCTTTCTGCTGTTGTGTGTATATTCCATGACTATAAGCAATGCTAAAGGAAGATCTAAACTTTTTAAACTATCACTTAACTTGCAGGTGTTTGAAATTGCTGATATAGTTGATCAGATGTCACCTTGGGGCATGTTGAGGATCCCACGGCCACTAATTATGATCCGGGCATTCCGGATTTATTTCCGATTTGAACTGCCAAGGACCCGGATTACAAATATTTTAAAGTAAGCACTGCTGTTACCTAAGTTAAGGAGGCAAGTTTATGAAATTTTTTGTTTTTACCTACTTACCCTGTTTTTTTTCCCCCAGACGATCAGGAGAACAAATATGGAGCGTTTCAATTTTCCTACTTTTCTTTCTACTTCTTTATGGAATTTTGGGAGTTCAGATGTTTGGAACATTTACCTATCATTGTGTAGTGAATGACACAAAGCCAGGGTAAGTTTATCTCGTGGCTGCATTTTAATCTGAGTGATTGAGAGGACATTGATGCAACTTTTGAGAGAAAATATCTTAAGGCAGTATTTATGGAGTTTGTGCTGTGTAGTCTCTGATTCCTCAGTATTTTTTGGTCACTTTTTAAAGCCAAGTGTTCAACACAAGCCAGACTGAAAACTGTAAGTTAGTGTGCAGGTAGGTGCAGGAAACACAAAGGTACGATCAGATCCCTTCCCCCTATGGCCAAATGAGGAAGGTGTGAATGAGGAAGGTGTGGCCAATACTGAGGAAGCCATCCATGGGGTCAGAGTGGGTCACGTGTTAGAAAAAAATTAATTTCTATCATTAATACCTCTGGTCATCCTTCCCTAAACAGTAACCTATGTGATTACTTTATACTGTCCTTTCTAGATGAGACCGTGTAGTGTGTTAGAGGGTTGGGGGGTAAGAGGCAACCTTCATACTTTATCTGCTAGATACTGTGCAGGTAAGGCCCCTGCTCTCTTCCTTGGCTACTCAGTGCTAATAAACAGCCCAGGCGTAGAGTGACAGGGAGAGCACATCAGACTGTTGTCCCTGCACATACATGACAGAGAAGTGTCCCCTAGGTGCTGACTTGGTGTCAGTCGGGGATTCCGAGCACCACCCAGAGGTGCAGCAGGTATGGCGCTGCCACGTTTCAGGCCAGCAGGATATGGGGGAGGAAAATTTACCACTTATATTCAGCTCTTGGGAGGGTTCATCTCTTCACAAGTGAAGAACCCGTCTATAAGTCGTGGAAAAATAAAATCGATTCAGATTAGAGATAGTAATTTCACAGCACTTTATTAAATTTAAAAGGAGATTATAAGCAGCCATTCACCTATTTTAAGTAAGGTGTCAGTATCAATTTAAAGATTGATTGCATACATAAGAGTAATTGAATTTAAAAAGTATTAGTTTGTATTTTCTTCAAAAAGACTTTTTTTTCCATAAAGCATATAGCTACTTGTATATATGAAAAGTAGCTAAGCCATAGATAAGTGAATATCCCTGTGAATGAATACATACACATATACATATATACATGTGTACATTGTATGCATGTGTGGGTATATATATACGTATATATCTTATGATAAATTTAATTCAGTTCTAACTCTTTGTCCTGTGAGCTTGTGATAGTTATTTAGTTGATGACTGTGTTCAGGGCTTACTTCCTAAAGTTGGCTCCAAGAGCAAACAAGGAGATGAAGGAGAAGACTTGAGAAAGATGAGCTTATAGTGAAGTCCTCATTATATATGGTTGTCATAAACAGAGGTCTAAACTTACCTGTTACAAAGCCTCCTCCCACTGTCCATTTTAATTCCTGAAAGATAGCCTTGAAAAATAACTTTTTGATAATGAAAGTGTGATTTTCTGTGCATAGTATCATTTCCCCTATCATTGTAATTGTATGCCTCTTTCCACCACTTCATTGAGGTTTCTTTGGCATGTAAAATCCTGTTCAGATGAAGGTTCTTTGTTTTTTCTGTAAGAATTACATCCTCAGAGTAGTTTATCTCATTTCCTCTATTACATCCTAAACACTGGGAACCTTCTTGAATCCATTGTTGTGTTTCTTGTGAAGGAGGGGATGAGGTGTGCTCTTCATCTGGTGGTGAGAGCAGATATGGACAACTTAGTTCTCAGTGTTTCCATTAAGTACCAAATCAACTGTAGAGTTTCCAAGGGAGATAGTTACTTTAATTCCTACACTGTGTGGAAGTGTGTCAAATTTTGTCCAGTGCTTTTACCGCAAATACTGAATTAATAAATGTTTTTCTCCTTTATTCTGTTAACGTGATTTATTAAGCCAGTCTCCCGTTTCTGATGTGTAGCCAAGTAGGTTATGGTGCATTTCTCTTTCAGTGTTGAAAGTTTTGGCTTCCTGATGTTTCAGATTGATGCATCTTTGTTCATGAGAAGCATTATTCTTAGTGTTCTTGAAATGTCATCACCAAATTTTGAAATCAGGGCAATACTGTCTTTATGGAGTAAACATGTTTCTTATTTCTGTATTTTTTTTTTTTTTTGAAGGAGGGTACTAGGGATTGAACCCAGGGGTGCTTTACCACTGAGCTATATCCACATCCCTTTTTTTTTTTTTTTTTTTTTTTTAGACAGATTCTTGCTAAGTTGCTTACATCCTTGTTAAATTGCTGAGGCTGTCTTTGAACTTGCAATACTCCTGTTTCAGCCTCCTGAGCCACTGGGATTACATCTTCCTCTGTATGTTTTAAGAACAGAGCTAATAAAAGATTGATATACTTTTTTACTTGATAGAAACTCTCTAGATCTGAATTGTTTATTTTGTTTTTTTTTTTTTTTGAGGTTTTTCATTACAAATTAAATGTATTTACCATAATGGGATATTAAGTTTTTATCTTTCTTGTTTTGTCAGGTTTAGTAAATTTTGTTTTTCAAAAACTTATATATTGTTAAAGATTGTCAATATCAGCATAATGTTTTAAAAAATACTCTATTGTTTATCCTTTGGATATCTGTAGGTTCAGTGGGAATAAGCTATTTTTTATTCCTGATGTTAATTTTTCTCATTCCTTTTCTATGTTTTGTTATCAACTCTATTAATCTTTTCATACACAAAAACTTTCTGGCCCATTTAAATTTCTGTATTGTTATTCTTTTTTTCCATATGGATTCCTTCTTTTATCATCACTGTTTCCTTCTTTCTGTCACTAACAATTTGCTTTAATATGAGAATTTAGAGTTTTCCTTTGAACACTGCAGTGTTCAGCTGCATCTCTACAATTTTCATATTTTGTTTTTTAATTATTATTTAATTTGAATATTCTCTGTTTGGCCTATACTGTGTTCTTTGACCTATTCTGTGTTCTTTGATATGTGGGTCATTTGGAGGAATGTTTCTAGAAGAATGTGACTTTCTAAAAAAGTGTTATTTTGGGTGTGTGATTTTATTCTATTGTGGTTAGACACAAGTCTGTGTAGAATTGAACCTCTGGAAGAATCATAGCATCTAAATTGGTGAAAATTCCTGAAAATTTGTAAAGAATATCAAGTCTGCCATTTTGGAATGATACTATAGAAAATTACAGTGTTTTAATCCTTCCTTTTTTTCTTTTTTTTTAAATTCTTCTTTATCAATTACTGAAATAGCATTATTACATTTTCCAAATATGACAGAAACATTCAGTCTCTCTTCTAGTTCTGTTGGGTTTTGCTTCAGGTAATTTACAGCTCTAATTAGGTGCATGAACCACAAATGTCACTGTGTCCTTCTTTCTGAAAAGCTGACCTTTCGGTCATTATACATGTGAAACTTATTTTGAGTTAACTCTGTGAAATCTGGATGTGTTATGGATCAAGAATATGACCTTTAAAATTTTCCTTTAATAATAACAATTAGATTTTGTAGCTCTAAACTATTTTTAAATTTAATCAGCTCTTATTTTTTGAGCAATTGTTTCCCCACAAGAACTACAAATTAAGTGTAGCTTGGTCCATTTCCTGGACTGACAATAAAAGGAAGCACATGACAAATTTTTAGTTAGTTTTAAAGTGTGAGCCACATAATTCTGAGCTCCCCCTGGAGGTGATGAAGCCCAGTGATTGAGGCTTAAATTGAGGAAGAAACTCAGCAGTCAGAGGGTCCAGCACATAGTTGTTGGTTCGACTCTCTACTTTGTAATGCTCATTCCACTGTTAAAACCTTGGTACTTTGGAGTTTTTTTGTAAAAGGGAAAGACTGCAGGTGTAGCTCAGTGGCATAACCTTGCTTAGTATGTATGAGGCTCTGAACTGGATCCCCAGTACCTAAATAAATAAATATAAGAAAAATTAACCAACCAACAGCTACTAACTTTATTTCATCCTCCCCAGCAGTGTCTGGCATATAGCATGAAGGAGGGGAAGCAACTAGAATGCCTGAGTGCTATTAGTGGGAATAGGAAATGATACAACTACTTCAAGTAAAAGCTTGATAATATTTCAAAAAGTCTAACAATCACCTACCTTATCTCCCATCATTCCATTGGTACTTAACCAAGAGAAATGAAAACATATGTCACTTACACATAATGTTCATAGCAACTTTATTCGAAATAGTCCAAACTGGTGACAACCCAAATTTCCACCAATTGGCAAATGGAGATCTGTATTATAAATACATTTTAGCAATAAAAAGGTCTATTGACATATACCATATTGGATGAGTCTCAAATTAATTTTGGTGAGTGAATAAATTGAGATGAAAAAACAATTACATATTCTATAATTCCATTTACATATTAGTCAAGAAAATTCAACTCTTATCTATAAAGATAGAAAAACACCAGTGCTTGCCTGGGACAAGGGCTGGAGTGAGAATAAAAGATTAAAAAGGGGGGCGGCTAGGAAACCTGTGGGGGTTGGTTAATATATTCATGATCTTGATCATGGTTCTGTACATATGTCAACATTCATCCAACTGTGTGTTTTCCTATGTGTGGCTTATTGCGCACCAATCACACCTATTAACTGTTTAAAATGGGTAGTGTGAGGCAGAAACCTAATTCTTCTCAGGGTTAGGCAATTGTCTCAGCACTATTTACCTTGCACTGCTGTGTTACCACTGAGTGTGCTGCCATGGTTCTCCTTGACTAGATCCCTGTCTGTAAGTGGGTCTGTTCCTCTCTCTTCCTTGTGCTTGATGGATCTGTTTGACAATCTCCTTCCAACATCCCACCAGAACTCCTTTATTATCATCTGGCTTTATGCGGTGGGTCATATTTTCAGATTTCTGTATTACCCAGGCTCAGGAGTCCACCTTCTGCCTATGTGGGCATTGAAACCCAAGCTCTTAGACCTAGATACATGATCTGATTCCTGTTCCCATTTTTCCAACTTGAATTCCTTGTGTTGCTACCCATGGACTTCCTTCTTTCTCTGGTTTTGACATTTAGGAATTATTTTTTTTTCTTGTGAACCTAGATATGCAGTCTTAAATGTAATCTTTTATTGGACAGAGTTAGTTATTTGTAGTCCAGTTAATGTAGTCCATCTTGCAAAACCAGCCTTCTGACTCTCATAGCTAGTATTTCCTCCTTATTTTCATTATTATCTCATGAGATCCCTGACGATGCATAGGAAAGGTTGGAGAGGATACTGTTAATTTAATCTCCTTAACCTTAGTACCTGGCATCCCAGCACAGAATAAGTACTTGGTAACTATTTATTAAAGTGTGGTAGATAACACATTAAATTTTGACAGATAATAACAGCATTATGGAAAATCGACAAAGAAAAGGAAATAAAAAGGGAAAAGAAAGAAAAATAAGTCTCTAAGTGCAGGAAAGGAAAATGATTAAAAATAGAAAAGTTGCATTCAAAGCAGAGGAAAGCAGTGATTTAGTACAAGTAGAGGCAGGAAACTTGAAAGAAGCTGTGAGTATCGGAGCCGGCTGTGTGGGAGAGGGAAGAGACCAGCGTGGGAAGCAAATCTGTAGGTAGTTTTCAGTTTTTGTGTTTTTTTTTTTTTTTTCAGTGTAAGTAGACTGTCAGCTATGTCTAGATTTTTCTAAGAGTGAACATGAAAATGGAAAAAGATTTTGTATGGGTGAGAGACAATAGATATGGAGGCAAACAACAGAGGGAGCCTCTGGGTGAGGAAACCCTGTGAGAGAACTGCAAAGCATGCAGAGGCTGTTTCCAAATTGAGCCTTAGAAAAATGTGTTGTTGCAGCTAGAAGACCAGGCGTCACGCTGGCAAACCGAATTCCAACACAGATAAAGTAATGACAAAGACAAGCACATCTAGATTATACTTAACATTGACACAGACTCTTTAGCCCAACTGGAGGAGACCCACAGAGTGCCTTCCCAGCCCGGGCCCTCCAAACGCTTCCCATGGACGGCTTCATGCTACATTGGCACATAGAACTGAGGTCGAAGACCTCCTGAATTCCGAATATGTGCTCCAGCTCATTTCATTATCCTAAAAATAGAATTCATCATGAGGAATTTCCTCAATGTTGGCAGAAGGTTTGGCTGGGTGTCTCATTTTCTCTCTCACATTTGCAAAATCTCTCCACTAGCATGACCTTCACATACATCCTGTCTTCTTTTATATGACTCTTAATTTACTACTTGAAAAGAAGATAACCTAACTATCGAATGTTAGTAATGCTGCTCATAATCACAGTTTTCAGAGGGTTGATGATTCATTTCGAGAACCAGTCCCTGTTTTCCTTTTAATTTTCAGCTCGGTATTACTGAGTATTAAAGTCCCACGCATAAGCAGAAAAGCTGCGAACACCACCATTAGCTCTAGCCCAGACATCGATTTCATTTTATTTTTGGAGACTTAAAAAAAAATGTCCACATTCAAAATAAAGCACAGAAAATATCAATTTTTTAACAGTTTTCAACTTTTCTGTTTCCAATTGTGACTTCTCAACTCTGTGACTTAACAAAGAACAACATCCTGTCATTTGCAACAGCATGAATGAACCTGGAGGACATTATGTTAAAAGAAATCACCCAGGCACACAAACTCTGCATGAAGACATATGCAGAATCTAAAAAATTCAATCACAGAGAGAGGAAGCTGTTTGTGGCTGGGGTGTGACAGGGGCCCGTAAGTGACAGAATGGGCAGTTATTGATCAAAGAAAGACAGGAAAAATAAGTTTTGAAATTTATTGCAGAGCAGGATGACTATAGTCAACGATAATGTATATTTCCAAATAATAATAAGAGTCAATTTCAAATGTATCATGGCAAAAACAGAAAGTAATGGAGGTGATGGCCTTGTTGATTAGCTTAACTTAATCATTCTACAATATATTCATATATCACACATTCTTCACAAAGGCAATAAAATGATGATCTGTCAATTAAAAACAATATTAATTTAGAAATAATTTCTCTCCCATCTGAGTTAGATATTAAGGTGTGATTAATATCTGATAGTTGTGATTCCAGCTGCCATGTATCGGGACCCATTTCTCCTCATCATAGGCCTTTAACATTTGTCCCGATGTCTGTCTAAATGATTTTCAGGCCCTGCAGCCTAATAGTGTGAGAGTTTCCAGATCAGAACCTTGTATATCTGGGTAGCTCACCTCCAGAGTGGATTCTGTTTAACTTATGAGGCAAACAGGATAAAAGGAGAAGCAACTCAATCCATGCAGTTTTGTTTTTAAATGGAAAGTATTTCTTTTAAAACATATAGAAAGGAATCTTAGCTCTGCCTTCAACAGCATCACCAATTAAGTTTCAGATTCCTCTGTGTTAACAAATGGCAACCTAAGGCAATTAGAGAAAAAGTCATGAGATTTGACTGAGCAAAGCAGTTCATTTCCAAAGAAAGCTGAGAAGAACAATGGCCTGTAGCAGAAACAGGTACGATAAAATACCAAAAGTGATGGCAGAAATCTCCCTGGAGCTGAGATAGGAAAGTGGAGAATGGAGCTGGCAGGTGAATGGAAAAGAGGAAGACTTACCTGACGCCTTATTATCATCCTGAGAATGTAGGGAAAGGTATTCATAGCTTCATATCCAATAATGAAATCTTATTCACAAAAGAGATAATTAGAATAACTTTAAGCTAAGTGAATGTAAATGTTAAATATATAAGAGTTTATTATAGAAAGAACAGGATCTGACCAAGGATTCAGGCAGTCATTTGTGGTGGCTGGAACAGTAGGTTTAAGAGGTAAATTGACCACACCTACCCAGGACCTTCTGGCTCATCCCTGTTGTTCCAGAATAATTACTAATAGTTTTGATTTCTGCCATAAGAAGAAGTACATTCTATGAATATCCTTCCCAGGAGCAGCTTATAGGATTTGGTGGGATTGTATAACATATCACTATGAATTATACTAGAGACAATATAAAATTGGAATTGGGACAGTTTGCTATTGCTGGTCTAAATAAAATTTAATTACTCTAAGGAGTAAAATTAAATTTTACTTTATAAACTCTGTTCACAAATAGTGCATGGAGATTCCTTGGAAAACTGGGAATGGAACCACCATTTGACCCAGCTATCCATCTCTTCTCTATCTAGACCCCAAAGACTTAAAAACAGCATTCTACAGTGACACAGCCACATCTAAGTTTATAGCAGCACAATTCACAATAGCTATTCACAATTCACAATTCACCTAGATGGTCTTCAGTAGATGAATGGATAAAAAACATGTGGCATTTATATACAATGGAATGTTAATCAGCAATAAAATAAGAATAAATTCATGGCATTTGCAGGTAAATGGAGTTGGAGAAGATAATGCTAAGTGAAGTTAGCCAATCCCCCCAAAATTAAAGTCCCTGTTACATATGGTCTACATCTTCATGCACACATTACATTCCAGGCAATTAGTTTCATCTGAATGTATAAAATCCTGACATACAACTTATAATATAAATTTATTAATCCACATATCTCTTTTAAAATTGTCTGCACATCAGTTCCCAACAGATGAGTCATCTGAGCCACCAATAAAATCAACCTTTCATATGACAATAATCTTTTAAAGTAAATGTAAGAAAACACTTCAGAATAAACAGAATGTCCCTATGAAAAAAATTTAAAAAAAAATTTTTTTTTTGAGAGAGAGAGAGATAATTTTAATATTTATTTTTTAGTTTTTGGTGGACACAACATCTTTGTTTGTATATGGTGCTGAGGATCGAACCAGGGCTGCACAGCATGCTAAGCGAGCGCGCTACCGCTTGAGCCACATCCACAGCCCACCTATGAAAATTAATATGTGTGTTTTGTGTTTCACAAAAGTTATGTGTGAGAGTCTTCAGTTTAAGAAAAGAAACCTGTGCAGTTTGAAAAGAAGTCTAAAAGAAATTGTGTGATGGCTTATGATGAATTCCAAGATTTCTTTTGATCATATGTTTACTTCTCAAAAATAGATAATAGAATTATATAGGTCACAAGACTTTTGTTGATAATTAGTGGTAAATAACATTTTTTGAACCACTGATCTATGTTATTGTCTCATTTGATACTTCTACCAACCTTATAGGCTGTGCTCTGTTTTTACTTCTGTATCACAGGCAGGGAAATTGAAGCCATAAGGTTAAATACATACGATTATCAAGGTGAAATGGCTTTGAAGCAGCAGAAGGTGCTTGAACCCTGTTCTCCCTCACTCTCATCTCTATGCTTTCAGCTTTGACCTCTCTTCAACATTCTGATTGCATTCTGATATCTCCAGGACCACCTGAGGAGCCTGCTTTTCCCTGTGATAGAAAGAAACTATAATAACATGCAACAATGTGAGCCTTTCCCCCAGTGCATTTTGGAAATGAATTTCTAAAACAAGAACACTTTGGTAGAGAAAACCATTGAGCAGTGCCGCAGTTCGGCTGCAGCAAAATAACTGGGGGGTGGGTGGGTGGGGTGAGGAAAAACTTGTGTACTTTGATACAGCAGGAGTAGGAGCCGTTTATTGTAGGACGGGAGCAATATTTATACATTCCACACAGCCTATCTTAATTAGCATAAACTAGGTACAGCAGTCAACCAATAAGGAATCTCCACACTTAATGGCTCGCTTTTGTTACTTCACAAACCACTCCCTCTGGCATTTTGCCGGGCGCCATCCAGACTTGTTTACAGACACTAACATTTCTCTGGCAAAATGCCAGGTGTTATTTTGACTTGTTACAGACTCTAACAGGGCAGTCTTCATGAAAGTATTAATTCTGAGTCACATCCTTGGGTTCATGTTGTTAGGGGGAGCTGAGATTCTCAGATTTGACTGGGTTAAAAATCAATGGTTCAAAACCTTAGTTTTGCATTAAAACTCTCAAAGCTGTACAGTGGAATACCAAAATGGTGTGGTTTTGTTTTTATAGGCAGATCCTGAGTCTTCACAGAAATGCTTTGCTTCTGGCTAGCCTGGGGGCAACCCGAGTTTCCTCTTCCTTTCTGGCTGTTCCCCTAGAAATGTTAGCCTCTTATTAGTCTCACAAAGAAGCAGATTTATCCATGAGTTCTGAGAGCTGTAGAGCAACTGTCGCAATTTTATTCATTTAGCAACTTTTACATATTTTTATTCCTAGAGATTGAATTGGGCAGGTGCAGGTGGTGACTGAGGGCGGCTGGGGCCAGGGCTTTAAATCCTTCCCTGACCTTCACTTTTCATTTGCTAACCATTATGGAACCCTCTACACCTCACCATCCCCCAAGGAGGGAAGCCATTGAAGTGGGAGAGTGCTTCTCTCCAGCCTGAGAACTTAGGCCAATTACATCAAAAAAACACAACCGAACTCTGAGCTTCTAATATATAGGAGATGCTTTATGTTCACTGATGCTAGTTAGCAGTGCACTCTTACAGCTGAGGTTGTGATCCTCATGAGGAAGCACACAGCTTGGCTCCTTGCTGCATGTGACTTTGTTGGCTGAATCTCCAATTCAGTCTCTAGGAAAAAAATAAGTAAAAATTGCCGAACAAATAAAATGGAAACATTTGGCCCAGTTCTGGTGGCCTGTTTCCATTGAGACAATGGACCCTCTGTGCACATAACTTCTCACCCTGCATCTTCGAGCTCTTAAACCAAAGGCAGAGGACCTGCTGTTTGAGAAACTCTTGACCCACACTTGAAATATAAGGAGCTGACTTCACATTGTCTGTGTCCTCATTTGTTTCTAATACGATTTTGCATTTGCCTATGTGCCTCTCATTGCCTGCCCCTGACTCAGCTGCAACCTTGGTTCCTGTCAAGGGCACCATCTCTTATCCATATTGGCAAAACAGTGATTGATGTAGAGAGCAAACTTGGGGAAAATATATGTAACTCTTAAGAAACTATTCAGCTATAACAGGGTAAGATGACTATTGTATTTCTTTAAAATAAAACCAACCATGTATTGTCATTTAAAATTTTATAGCCAAAATATTTGAAAAATTTTTCATTTTTACAATTTTTATGCACAGTGTCTACAGATCTCTACAGCTTTGCCTGCTGAGCTAATTAGGAATGACTGAAGATTGAAAAATCATATTAAAATACTCAGTTTAACAATAAAGAGGAATTATTTCATGGAAGTGGTGCAGATTAATTTGTTTATTAGAATAGGCGTGACATCAATATTATTTCTTGCCTCAGACTATTTATCTTGTTTTGCAGCTCTACTAAAAGTTTAGGTCGTCTTTTGAAAATCTTTAAAAATCTTCAAAAATCAATAAATAATTTATCTCTACAAATAATATCCTTGCTTTCCAAGGTGGGATTAGTTTTCCAAAGCTGGCAGGATTGAATGAGCTAGACCCATTCAGAGGAGTTTTTAATTAAAGCTGACAAGAGGAGGCTAAATAGAAGTAAGAATGAAGCCAGATGACTCTCTGGAAAGACAGGTGACAGCCAGAGCAGGTTCTCTGTAGGCAAATGCGGTGACAGGGACAGCCTCTAAATTTAAGGGTTAGCTTTTAGCAAGACAATGAGCCTTGTTTTCTTGCCTGCCACCAAGAGTAAGACAAGCTCTACCTAAGGTATCCCAGGCCACATTCACTACTTTCCTGGGTGCAAGTGTGTGTGTGTGTGTGTGTGTGTGTGTGTGTGTGTGTCTATACATCTTTCTTCTGGGCTTAATTATAATTATGTTTTTCAGTTTTTTTCTATCATACAATGTAAATTGAAAAGACATCTTACAAATATAATAAGGAACAAATGCTCTCAGATTGTGTAATGTTGTCTGTTGCATATGGATTAGACATGCTAGACATGTTTGTTTGGGTTGCCAACTTCAGAAATATATTGTCTGGGTTGCCAACTTCAGAAATATATTGTTGCTCTGCCCCTGTGAATATCTTCTTTTACAACGAATGGGTCAAATTTTGCTCATCAAGAAGTTAGCATTATCCTGCTGATCTTCAGTTCTTCAAGGAGCAAAAGTAATAACCATGCAAACTAATTTGCTCTCTGTGAATTCACATCACAGGTATTATTATGTGAAAACCTTGGAGGTAAACTTAGTAATAACATCTTTTGTAAAATAGTGTTTTTTTTTTACCTTTTTGGCCTTTCTCACAAACTAGGAACAGGTTGAACAGTCACTTCATGGTACGTCAGTAATAGTGTGCCAATTTGGGGAAAGTCTTATTCTCTTTTCTGTAAACGTATAAGCATGTAGTTTAAAAATTATTTGGGGGGCTGGGGATGTGGCTCAAGCGGTAGCATGTTCACCTGGTATGTGCTGGGTGCTGGATTCAATCCTCAGCACCACATAAAATAGAAATAAAGATGTTGTGTCCACCGAAAACTGAAAAATAAATATTAAGAAATTCTCTCTCTCTCTCTCTCTCTCTCTCTCTCTCTCTCTCTCAAAAAAAAAAAAAAAAAAGAAAAAAAAATATTTGGCATGGTAATACCTGTTGGTTTATAACCTGAAGCAAAACAAAACAAAACAAAACCACTGACTAGCCGTAGCTCTCAGTGAGTGGGTAATAGGCTTCTCTGTCTGCCCTCATCTTCCTCCCGTGTACCCATATATGCTGTGTTACCCAGCTTTTCATTGCTGTAACCAAAACTTGACAGGAACAACTTAGAGGAGGAAAAGTTCATTTTGGCTCATGGTTTCAGAGGCCTCAGTCCATGGTCAGTTGAGGTCACTGCTGTGGCCTGAGGTGAGGCAGGACATCATGGTGGAAGAGTGTGGCAGAATAAAGCAGCTCAGGACATGGCCAGCCAAGAAGCAGGGGGCAGGGACTAAATCTACCCCTTTGGGGTGCAACCCAGTGGCCTATTTCCTCCACATAGGTGCCACCTCCCAGTTGTCCATTTGGTTTTCAATGGATTATTCCATCAAATGGATCAATCCACTGATGAGGTCAGAGCCCCACTTCTGAGCCCTGCTGTATTGAGTACCATGCTGCCGACACATGAGCTCCTGGGAACACTCCAGATACAACTGTAACATACGTATTCACAGGTGTCCACACTTCCACTTTCAGAGTGGCATGTGTAGTCCATCCCTGGAACTTGTGCCTACTGTCCTTTCATAGCAGTCACTCCAAGTGGCAGCCTTCCTTGAAGGTGCTCCGTACCCACCACCACCTTCCGTGGCCACGTTTCGTGGTGTGTCACAGCACTTCAGAAACACCTGGAACACACCTATCATAGCTCCTAAAGCAGCATTGTGCCATCTTGTGACCTTTCCTCTCTCACATGGAGAAATGAAGTCCTAAAAGGAAAATATATTCCTACACATCTCCATTCCTAGCATGCGGTGTGGCACAGGAATGTCACAGTAATGATTCTGAATGAATAAACAGGTATTCGAATGAAATCAAATGGCCCCACAAAGAATATAGGAAAAACAGTCTCTAAAAAAAGACTAAATAAGCACAGTTCAGGGACTGGTCACTGGTGAGAAGAATTACAAAAGGTCAGCACTAGAAGTATTGAAAGGAGCAATGACACTTGTTTGATAGATGGCGTTGTAGCAAAGAGAACTTGCTCATAAAGTCTAGAGCCACATTCAGCACTGGGTCTTATGGGTACTAGAACTGTGCATCGTCCTGCACCACACCAGGCATGTGTGGGCTTACTGGGCACATGGTTTTCTCTAATTATTTCCATTTTCTTTCATATGGAAGTGTGATGAGGTCATTCTGGGAGTTGTTTATTAAGTTGCTGAAACATTTCTCACTCTACAGATGAAGAGACTGAGGCTCTAATGGTTACAGTGAGTTGCCCAAGGTAATTAAGTTGGTTAAACACTGAAATGAGATGATAATTCTTGGTTTCCAGTATATAACTCAATGCTCTGTGCCACTAAGATTAATGGTTATTTCAAAACTATAGAACTATAGTCCTGAGTTATTATTTGGAGCTGTTATTATAAACAATTTTAGCAACAGGCTCAGAGCACATTTTCTTAGCTCTCAAATTCCTAGTCATTGTTATTTGTAAATAGGATATTTTGTGAAGAATTTTTTAAAAAGCCATATGCCAGGAGGATAATTAAAGCCTTTTGAAAATCAATTAACTACTCAGAGGGAATCCACTACTTGTTTTTAAATGTGGAAACTACTAAAGCCAGAAATTTAAAATGTTGAAAATCCATGCCAAAATGTAAGTATCATACTAAAAGCAAAAAACAAGCAAACAAACAAAAACCACATACAAATAGGATGCAGTTACTGAAGAGTTTCTTTCTGTAATTGCTTTACAAATACATAAATTTACCATATAATTAAATAATGGTAGAAAGACAATTTCATTCATTATTCAGAAAATAATTATGAAGCACCTACTGTGTTAGGCAGAGTTTTTCAGAGAAATATAACTATTTATTGGCTCCTCTCTCTCTCTCTCTCTCTCTCTCTCTCTCTCACACACACACACACACACACACACACACACAGAAATTTAAGGAATTAGCTCATGCAGTTATGGGACCTGGCAAGACCAGCATATTCAAGGTGAGCTGGCAGGCTGGAGATTCTGGCAGGTATTTCTCTTTCAGGGTTAAGTCCAAAAGCAGTCTGAACGCAGAATGCCTTTCTCTCTGGTAGACCTGTGTTTTCCCTTAAGGTGTTCAGCGATAAAATGAGGCCCACTTACCTTATTGAGGATAATATGCTGTTGTGGTTTCAGTGTAAGGTGTCCCCCAGAGCTCATGTGAGACAATGCTAGATGTACAGAGGTGAAGGACTGGATGATGAGTGCTGTAACCTAATCAGTGGATAAATGCACTTGAATGATTAACTGTATGGAAGCTCTAGATGGATAGGGTATGGCTGGGGGAAGTAGGTTCCTGATGGCATATGTTTGGGGTTTCTCTCTTTCTGCTTCCTGCTGCCATGTCCTAGCTTCTTTCCATGATGTTCTGCTTCACCTGAGGCCCAGAGCAATGGAGTCAGATTACCATGAATGTGACCTCTGACACCACGAGCCAAAATAAACTGTTCTCCTCTAAGTTGTTCTTGTCAGTTATTTTGATCACTGTGACAAAAACATATGTTTTATTCATAGTCTGTTCATTTACATGTTAATCACATTTCCAAACCATTTTAACCACAACATCTAGAATGGAGTTTGACCAAAAAACAAGGTTCTGTGGTCTAACCAAGTTGATCCATAAATTTAAATACCACTACGTGTCCAGGACTATGTGGAACAGCTGAGTTGGGAGGCATCCACAAAACAGATGACCACAAGAATGTGAATTGCACTTGTTTTAAGTGTCAGCAACCAAAAGCAAAGGTTCTTTGAGAAGTTACAGCAGGGAAACCTAACCCAGATAGAGGTTGGAGGGTGGATTTCCAGAGAGACTGACACGAAGCCTGGGCTTTGAAGGCTACAAGGTGCAGTTTAGTGAGCAGAGACGGAAGGAGAGATTTCCATGTAGAGGAGAGATCCTGAAGGAGGCAGGAACAACCCCAACAGCTGTGAGAACACGGAGAAAAGCAGAACACTTAGGGGAAAGTTATGCAAAAGCTGTTGGAAGTGTGGCAAGAGCCACGTCCTTCAACATCCGTTGACCATTTGAAGTTCACCACTATCAAGGTAGTACGATCATTATGAAAGGTCTCCTATGTGGTGTGCTTGAAATGGTTGGGAAGAGCCGAGAGCAAGGCACACAGTGACCGTTAGACATCTGGGTACTGGGTCATGTAGAGGAAGGGATGGGGAGTGCTGACAGCTTCACAGATACCTTGGGGTGTATCGCAGAGAACCAATGGCTAGTTATGCCTCTTGAGGAAGAAGTGGTTGTCACAGTGAGCTCAGGATCTCAAGTTAACTGATTTGTTTGGGTGTTGGTGCTAATGTTGTGATGGAGAAGGCTGGGGAAGGGGGCTGGGTTCCCTAGGGGTATTGATCTGGAGGTACTTTGTGACCAATGGGCAGGTCTAATGTAGGCAGTTGGGCATGTGGCTCAGGGTCTCTAAAAAGACATCTACAATGAGAGAATACTGAGATGGTAGTTGAAATTGCATAGGGAGAAGTATTATGAGAAAATGAAAGGAAGGCTAGGGAGAAAACTCACAGCGACACACTAATAAAAGCCAAATATAGAAGGAGGTTGGCCTAAGAAAAATGTATAAAACAAGCATCTGCACAGTCCAATCTGCAGAGTCCAATCACCTCTTACCTTTCTTCTACAGTCAGGAGAAGTTTTCCACTTTTCAACCTAAATAATCAAGGTTAATCTTCACAACTCAGGATTTTTGACCTGAATCATATCTATAGATTTATTTACTTTCTTCTAAGTAAAATAAGATAGCATTCCCTTGGTCTCTGTGGGGTTTTGGTACCAGAAATTCCTGAGGATTCTAAAATCTGTGGATACTTGAGTCCGTTGGATAAAATGGTACACTCTTTGCAAGAACCTATGTACATCTTCCTATACACCTCACATCATCTCTGGATTACTTGTCATACCTAATGCAATACATATGTTATATAAATAGTTATACTGTATTGGCATAGGGATAAGAAAGATGTTGGTATGTATTAGTTCAGATGTGACCTTTCAAAATAGTATTTTCCATCTAAGGTGTTTGAATCCCACATGGAAGCTGGGAATATGGAGGGCCAACTGTGCTTCCGAGTTCCAGAGATTAGAATGTAGGCATCTTGCCAGGCATGGTGGTACATGCCTGTAATCCCAGAAGCTTGGAAGCCTGAGGCAAGAGGATTGTGAGTCCAAAACCAGCCTCAGCAAAAGCGAGGTGCTAAGCAACTCAGTGAGGCCCTGTCTCTAAATAAAATACAAAATAGGGCTGAGGATGGGACTCAGTGGTCGAGTGCCCCTGAGTTCAATCACTGGTACAAAAAAAAAAAAAAAAAAAAAAGAATGTAGGCATCTTTAGGGAACTAGTATTCTGCCCTCCACAAAAACAGTTTGGCAGAACATAGCCAAGAGGTCACAGAAGACACAAATGAAAAATTTTCTAATTGGATGTAGCACATAGAAATGAATAAGAGCAACTGCAGTGTTATGAAGATCTTGGAAATTGGTTAAAAAATAAAATTAGGGAGATTATAATTCAATACTTTTTTCAAGGAATCTGTGAGTAAGAAATGCAGGTGGAGAACCTCACTTAGGCCTAAGCAGATATTGATGATGACTGGAAGCCTCATAACCTAGAATTTTCCAGGTGGACAGTTCAACATAACTGATCCCAGAAAATCTCTTTTCTATCCAGAATATGTGAGGAAAAATGAATGAGAAAATAATCAGTTTTAAAAAATAAAAATAAAACCTGTAAGATTCTTGTCAACCAATAAAATGAAGATAAACACCAAATATATATTCTGAATTCCTGATGTTTATTCAATTTTTTTAAAATAAGAATTACCATATGGTTTTAGATACATGTGTTCCAGAGGAATCAATCATCTAATAAATATGTCTCTCATAAGAATCTGCTAATGGCTCAATGCTGGCAAAAGTAATGTGTTTCAAATCTGCTGTCTCTGAAGCCAAAAGCCTTCAGAATAATATCTGTGCTAATAATAGAGTTGTGCCTGAAATGAGAATCAGTGCTAATATGAAAGAAAAAGAAATCAAAATCAGAAAGAGAAAAAAAGTCCAATATTTATAAATCAATGAAAACTTAACAGTAAAAGTTATGGGATTGCACATTAACCATTATTGAGTGAATAACTCAATTTCCAGTGCTATTCTAGATGTGGTACATTAGCCCATTTAATCACTAAATGCTCCTACAGAGTAGGAGCTGTCATCATCCCTGTTTTAGCAATGAGGCCACTAACATGGCAGGCACCTGAGCTGGAATTTCAATCTAGGTAGTCCACAAATTTCACACTATCCGTAACCAACCAAGTACCCACTGTGTGTCTGTATAAGCAAAAATCATTACACTTCAACCCAAGTCCTATGAGGTAGGTATCTTCCGACCATCTTACAGGTAGATGAAGAAGCTGAGGGACAGACAGATTAAGTCACACATGTAGTAAGGGGCTGGGCCAGAATTCATGCCCAGGCAGACTGGCACTAGAGTCCAACAATCTATGTAGATAGAATGCTATCTAGAATATTGGTCCTGTTCATTTAAAAATACTGAAAATTTTAACAAATTAATTTTGATAGTGTAGTCCATTTTCCCTCTCTGAACCTCACCTTGCCTTCCTCAATATCATATGCCAACAAAGTATCTTCTCTGTTTCTTGGATCATCCATGACTGTTGTGCTTTTGCATGCCTGATTAATGCTACAATATATTATAAAAATTAAGCATTCATAATAACATTTATTTGGTTACTTGAAAAATGATAGTTTTTATACATGCACATTACTTGGCTTATTTTATTTAACCCTCTCGTAACTTTGCCTATATTTTTTATTAGAGCATTATATGTATATATAATATCTGGATTCCTTTTGACATAATTATACAAACAAGGAATTTACTTCAATCCCCATTCCTGCTTCTTTCCTCCACTCCTTCCTCCCCCTTTTCTCTCTTCTCTACTCTGCTGGTCTTCCTTTCACACCTTATTCACTTATTTTTGATTAGTACTATCTACATATACACAAAGGAGATATTTCCTTTGGTACCTTTATATATGTATACAACACGGGTTCTTTTAGAGTCACTTCATATTTCTTTCCCCTTCCTTCCCTCTCATTCCCTTGCTTCTGCTCTACTGATCTTCCCTGTATCTTAAATTTGCTTTCAGTTATGGTACTTTCCTGCTTTACAGAGGAGGAAACTGAGTTTAGGAATTAGGAACTATTCAAGTCACACAGTCAATAAATACAGAGCTGGAGTTGAACCCAGCAAGCCTCACCCAGTGCTCGGGAGTGTGGTTGCCATTTTGCTCTAGTGTTATTGGTGCCAAAGCTGAAAGAGCCTCAGATTAGAAGAAGGCAAAGAGGGGTCATTTGACCTACATGAAGAATGGGAACTGAGGAGCATAAATGAGGTGCCTGCCTAAAATCTTATCTTTCTGACCCGCCCAAGTGATAATGTCTATAGTTGGAGTCTTACCTTTGGTTTTGCATGTGGGGTCCAAAGGGTCAGCTTAAAGAGTAATTAGAAGTAGCAATGGTTAAATCACTTATTCCCTGGAAGTGTGGACAAATTAGTGGGTTTGCAGCTAAAAGAAGGCAAAACTCTGAAGGAACATGAATGTGGTCTCTGAACTGAGGGTAAGGCTTGTAGAGCTTTGTGTATGTCTGAGTCCTGGGTAAGGTATCAGCAGGCATGGTGAGTGTGTGTGTGTGTGTGTGTGTGTGTGTGTGTGTGTGTGTGTAAAGCCATGTGTATTTGTGTATCAAATATATATGGGATTGCACAGCTTGTTATGAGACTCTAGAGGGTGTGTTCAATATGGAGAAGGGAGTAGCTACTTGAATGTGGAAAGGTATTAAAGAAAAGAACATGTCACCCAGCAAGTCAGCCTCAATTTGTTCATAAGCTGAAGGAACTTAGGAAATTCCTAGAAACATTGATGTCATGGGGTTAGAAGCTTGTGAAACTGTCTAGTCCAGCTTTACACTCTGCATAGTCCATGTGGATGGTCTCAGCAGCAATGGGCCTGTTTATAAGTTCAATAGGAAACGAGATTCCACAGTCTACACTTGTGGGGTGAGCTTGCTTGCTAGCAAGAAAGTCATTGCCTATTTAATCCTTCTACATCAGCTTAATCCTCAGTCTGTCCATAAAGACAGAGAAGGGTTTTTGTCACCTCCACCTAAATGACCATCATTCCCAAAGCCATCACCAAATCACCTCCTCATCTCTGTCTTTCCAAGGCAAGACCTTCAGTTCTTTCAATTTTTCTTTTTGTAGACTGATTTTCTTTCTAAACTGAACATCTGTGAACACAGCAGATGGCTAAGTGTCATTTATAAAATCCAGGATTTGTGCCATACAGTAAATGACCGTGATCACCTAATGCTGATCAGAAGCGGAGAAGTAACATTTGTGCCAACAGCAGGACAAGGATTTTGTGAATAACAAGAAATCTCCAGACAAGTTAGCAGCCCATACATATCTCTTCTATGCAAATCTATGGGAAAAAAATTGTTTCTTTGCTTATCTGGATTTTATTCTATAATGGCAAAAGCAGTTACAGCAATATTCCTCTAAGGAACTATTATCAGAATTAATCAAGTATCATTTGAGAATGTTTGATATGGCATTAAGTTCCAAATATCATTCATGAATCATAAATCTTAAATCTGTGCCCCTATACAGCAGTTATTCATGAAGATGATTATGTCATTCCTTTTTAATCAACAGAAATTGTCAAAATTTCTAACACTTTGGTGTGTCATTCACAGGAATGTAACCTGGAATAGCTTAGCTATCCCAGATACACACTGCTCACCAGAGCTAGAAGAAGGCTACCAGTGCCCACCTGGATTTAAATGCATGGACCTCGAAGATCTGGGACTTAGCAGGCAAGAGCTGGGCTACAGTGGCTTTAACGAGATAGGTCTGTTTTACTGATAAAACACATTTTCAGTTTCTATTTTGTGATGCTTATGAAATGGAAAGTAATTTTATCACTGATATTTCATGTTGTAGCTGGCTATAGTATAAAATAAATGCAAACGCAAATTTTAATCTATGCCCATATCATAAGATAGTCTACAACTGACAAAGTGTTTGTATATTCAACAGTGTCTGTATAGAGTTAAAAATCTTTCACTTTAGGCTGTTTTGATTATTAATCATAGCACTTAAAAATATGTGTTCATTGAATAAGGTTCAGAGTTGTTAACTCAAAGATAACAAGACTTGATTTCTGTTCTCCTGTAACTCCACCCTAGTTAGCACGGTAAGTCTTAAAAACCTGTAATATTAGGCATTTATGAGTGTGGAGAGCTAAAAAATTCTCTGGAAAGGAAAACAGCTAATGAAATACCTAATGAAGATGCATCAGCTTTATATGGGGAAGGCTTCTACATGATTGTGATGTGCCAGATGTATACATTTCTTATTGCCTTGTTTGATTAAGTCCTGAAATGTGCCCTTACATGCATAGTGAAAGAAATCAGCTCCTTCCACGTTACTGTATTTATTTCACTTCCATCTAACTTGCATGGATTGCATTATTAAAGCAAAAACCATGAAATTCTAAACAAGTTATGTTATACTTTGAGAATTGTTGCTGAAATTACTTTTCACAAACTTATTATTCTTTAAAATGTCAAGGCCCTGGGTGCATTTAAGAGAGTTCTAGATACTTTAACTCATGTCCTAAGAGACAAATCTTTATATAGCAGGATAGTGGTTATGCTCTTTTGGAAGCCAGACTGATTTCTTGACTTTTGATGTGGTTCACACCTCAGTGGGCAACTGAACTATGGGAGGTTCTGTAGCCAGGAGTGAGCATCAGCCCCTGTCAACCCTGGGAGGCCTCCTGCAAACCTAGCCATAAGACCTTCTGACATCAGAACCAATGGCTGCTGAACAGACTCCTGCCCTGGCCTCCAGTCCATCAGAGTGCCAGGATGTTGCAAGAGAGTCTGAGCAAGGAAGCAGAATTTTATTGATTGGGGTTACTTTCCTGATTTATGTACTGAACTACAAAGTTGCAGCTTTCATAACAGAATACAGTATTGAACATGGGCTGAAAAATTCAAATAGGTTGTGTGGAATGGGAGATGAGACACATAAATGGGGTAGCTGCTTGGAACCAGCCCAGCAACCCCACCCTGGGCAGGACTAGAATGCAGGTCTGCAGCTCATTCTTTCAGAGGTTCATTGGGTGCACCTCCATCTTCTATGAAGACTGGCCAACATTCAAGAGCTCAACTGTTCTTGTTAAAAAATCCCTCTTTGCAAAAAGTCCCCCTTTCATCCTTTAAATTCATATTGCTAAAGCAAATCATACCCTGACCATTTTAAATGCAGTCATAGTGCCTAAACTTGAAATGCTAAGTTACATTCAAGTTGATTCATCTTCCTTCACTGTGGCTTACATTCCATTAATAAAGAATACATTTAGTCTCCCTTTGAGAGAGGAAGTTTTCTCATAAAGAGAATCGGCTTGAGAGGACCATTTCCAGCAGGGAATTGCCCTGGGGGCCACCAGCTCCCACTCAAGCAGTTATCTTACTGTAATGGGGCTGTGGATTTGCACATTTATCTCTCAAAGATTTAAGCTCTTTGAAAACAGGAAGTTGCATCTTTTTATCTTCATGTCTCCAAGGCCTCATGCAATCCCTGGCTCATAGGGAGCCCTCTGTAAATATTTACTCATGGTCTGAACAAAGTGTGTCTTTTGAATTCATCATAACCAGTCCTGTCTTAGAAAGTGGAGCCACAATAGAAAATGAAGTTGTTTTCTGGTTGTTATTTTTCCCAAATTCTGTCTGTTTTTTCTTGGTAATGCTCACTAGTCCTCATGACCTTCTTTTCTATGTAAGCTTCATGGAGTCTGTTTGCTTGTTTTTCTCAGAAGATGATTAAATTCATCATCATTGCATGACATTGTATGAGAATGAAATGTGACTTTGTACCATAATGAAAAAATGTCTAAGTGGTCACTACAGTTTAGATTGAAATGGATACCTTCTTCCTGAGATTATATATCTCAGCAGATACTTAAACTGCTGCAGTAAAAGAATTTTACTTATTTAAAAATAAGAAATTATTTTTAAAATTCTTTTAGAAAGAAAAGACAATGTATCCCACAAAATGAGGACAAGAAATTATTTTATTGACATATGTGACCCATGCTTTATGGGTGCAGTTGAATTTAAAATAGTTATTCTCTAACGTCTGGGTGGATGTATGCTACTCACTGCAGCGTACTCAATGTTGATATAAGCAGGAGACTCCTTTGACGCCTTTGTGGTAGAGTTTGCCTGACGTAACTCAAAGGAATGGCTCTGGAGATTGGTCAAGGATCTGCCATATGCTAAATCAGTGACGCTGAAAGGAATTGCCTTAATTTCCCCATCTGTCAAATGGGGTGTGTGACAGACTTGCTTGTAGGGTTGCTCTGAGAAGTTGCTGGAAAGCCACACTCAGAAAGGTGCAGACACATGGTGTGCCAATGACTGAAGGAGCTGGCGAAACAGGGGCGGATGAATGTGTTACCTGAGGAGAACACGTCAGAAGACACGCAGAAGCCTCAGATGAGCACACCAGTGTCCGATGGTGAAGTTCCCTGTGGTTTGCAGTCCTGGCTTCTCAGGTTCAGGATCTTCCAGAGGGGGCAAAGCAGAGGTGTTTGAAGCTTGCTCCTATCTCTGTTGACTGTCTCCACATCTCACTCAATTCTAGTTGACGACCAGCGTTCTGGAAGGTAGATTCTTGGCGCTGTGTTCTGCAGGTGGGGACACTGAGCACTGAGGTGAGCACAGGCAGGCGCTCTGGGCAGAGGCAGGGCCATAGCACCTCTCTTGATGTGCAGACTCCCGCATTGGTGGCCATCTCCACCACACCTTATTCCAGTTCACATCAGTGTTAATGAAGAAGTTCAAAGATGATTTGCGAGGCAGTTTCACTCTTGCTTTGGTAGCATCACTTACCTTTGGGGAGTTTCTGGTGGACATGACCACTGTCCAGGTGATGTGCATTAGATCTGTCATACATGGGAACAAGCTCACAGCAAACACTGTGATTTGCTTGTCATGAGCTTTCTGAAGAAAGTAAGACATTTGGTACAACAGTTGAATGCAAGTGGTGTGAATTTTCTACAAATTGTATCGTAAGATAAAAAACAAAACACATTCAGTTTGGATTAAACAACCTGCTGAAGGTTATTTGATGATAAAACTCATCCTGAAGAGCCACTCAGAAAGTAAATAAACATCAGACATTTTTTTGACTAGTGTTTTGAATCATAAGAATGAAAGAGTCCAGTTTTAAAACACCCAGAATAAATTAAACCCAACCAAAACAAATTATATCAGAGGAAGCTCATAAACAAGCAAACTATAAGTCAGGACACTGGGAAATAGCTAATAGAAATGACATTTAAATAATACATGCTTTTTATAGCATGTGTGCTCTATAGAGTTGACCAATTCCCTATTATTTAAATATAATAATCAAAGATAAAGCCAGGAAATGATAAGCTCTGTGTTGTGACAGTGACTAATTGTCTAATGGACAGTCTTCATTTTTGCAATTACTATCATTACTTATGACAACCACCGCTATCATGTATGGATTGCTTGTTACGTAACCGGCAGCTGGCAAAAGGCTTTCCCTTCATTGTGTTTTGAATCCTCAAACCCTTAAGTATGGTTATCCCAACTGATAGGCAAGGAGAATGAGAGAAAAAGGATTAATTTGCCCAGTCTCTTGCCAGACACATCAGGAGCCAAGGTTGCCGCCCTCATGTTGTGGAGCGTCAGGCTCCTGGGCTGCAAACTTCACAAGATCTCTGAAGTCAGCCATGAAGAGCCTGCTCCATTCCAGTGACTTGTCGCAAAGGCTGGTCCATAACCTCGTTATGATGAGGAACCAGATACCTGGGTCCTCTGCACAATGATCCATCAGACATCTTTGCCTTCGACTCTTGTCCTGAAGTTTAGGGCCAGAGAACGTTGTGAGCAAGAGTGAAGTTGAAGAACAACCAGTCCTGCCAGAGGCTCACTGCAGTCCAAGGCGCTCTGGAGCTGATGTCTGGCTCCTGATCTGGTCCTCTGCATTCTGTGTGACCCAGAGTTGTTACATGGAGTGGCCTCTTGCAAAACAGCATCATGTTTATGGATGACCTGTGTACATCCTCCCAGATACATAATCGTGTTTACACTACTTATAACCCCTAATGTCAGCACTCTGCACAGAGTGGTCACTGTGTTGTTTAGGGAATGATAAATAAAAAGTCTGTGTATGCTTAGTACAGGTGAAATTTAAAAAAAAAAAATTGATGTGCAGTTGGTCGAATCCACGGCTGTGGAAGCACGGATGTGGAGGGCCCACTGTGGTGTACATGTCAGTTGGATGTAAGGATCTAGACATGAAGGGTGCCTAAGAGGCAAGGCAGTTTTACAAAGCAAGGGATAGAAACATTGGAGGCAAAAATGAGTAGGCACTGCTGTGACGCAGAAGCAGGTGGTCAAAGATATAGGGTGGAGACATGGAAGAGTCTTTAGGAAGTGAGGAAACATAGCTAATTTGTTCAGGTTTACACTTATCTGAATTAAATTCAAAATTCCATTAGGAGACATATGGATGGACTATATGTAATTTGTAGCCACATGTGTGAATTTCTCCTGAGTGTTTGAATTTACTTTCTCCTTCCCTTCAAGGTGTTAATATTTAATTTTGCTTTCTAAATTACCACAAATTAAACAATAGTTTTTACTCAAAATAAATTTGGAAGTTTGCCTTCATTAATTTCTGTTTTAGATATGTGACATATAGACTATTTACCTTATTAGTGCTCCTTAATTTTAAAAAATTACAAAGTTTTCCTTATATGTGTTCTTATTAAAATATTAAGTGGGAAAACTACACCTTGTCATCTTCACAGGAGTTAAAATGTGAGTTTTTGGTGCTTATACAAATTTAAGGTGATGACTTGGAATCTTTGTAAAATTTTTCTGGCACCGAAAAAAATTAATTGGGTCTTTCACGAAAATGCAGAAAATCAAAGAGTCACTGATTCTTTCAGATTCTAGATAGTCCCAAGCCACTTGTGAAGAAGGCTGCTATGGATATTGAAGTTTGGGACTAGTATTTTTTTTCCAAGGGGGAAATGCTGTATATTTTAGCTGTTATTTACTTTATGGGATTTTCCTCCTTTGACTTTGGGTAGTATTGACCATAAGATATGGAATCAGCTCCCTGTGTGGACTGTAAATCAGTCTTATTCAATATCGATGAGAAATGCCAGAGATTACTTTCATCAATGGTGACTTCTACGCTGGCCAGCTCTGCCCCTGTCTTGAATAAAATAATACTGACAATGAATCCCCCCACAGATCTAATGTTTCAGTTTTTGACATAAGGAATGCTAGATTTAAAAATCCCTCCCTATACATTTTTATTGACATTGTACTATTTTTATAATTATCTCTTTTTACGCTTGATATTAAATATGGACATAAAATACCATGAAAGAATATCACTTGTATTCCAATCATAATTGGATGTAAATTGAACTTTGATATTGCCACTAAAAATTGATTCATCAGATTTAAAGGTTGTTAAACTACATTTCATACTGTTGTATGTGATAACAACAGAAAACTTTACAAAGTAATACAAAATAGATAGTTATTATGTATCTATAACTATGATTTATTACAGAATGTACATTTTTATTGCCATTGCATAAAAAGTCACAGTCAAGAATCATTTGTAAAATATGTAATTGAGATTTACGATGCTTTCTGAAAAAGCACCCAAGGGTTGTTTTCCCGGTATTAATCTTTATGTTTAGTGTTGCCCCTCGGCTTCATCTCAATGTTTATTAAAAACACAGGGAAGAGAGAACAGGGCAACAGAATTCAACCCAGAGTTTTCACGCTTTTGTCTGAGAATTCTATACTTGCTCTCTGAAGGAATTCCTTCAAGACAAATCTGACATAGCAGGAAATTTCACCAGAGAAACAGTTGTGAAAACAGTCAAATACAGGGGTTTTACGCCTGTGTCTGGGATAAGTCACAGGCAGACTGTGCACAGACGCTGACTTTGGTTTTTTTGATATTCTCAAACAGTTGCACAAACTGACTTAAACTGACGTTAGATGTGCAGATGTTATTCAGCATGTTAGAAAGCAAGAGGAATTATAGGTAGAAATGGCAAATGTGACTAAGGAAAGAGCCAGTGTCTGGTGTGGAGGCGCTGGTCAGAAGTTTCTGTTGAATGCATTAGAAAAGACAGGTGCTGGTGTTTCATTGGACAAGGAAAGAGGATGTCAACAGGGATTTCTGAGGGGAAAAGGTGATGGTTGTTGTTTGTTTCTGTTTTTGCTTTTTTATACTCTACATGAGAGTAAATATTTGTTCGCAGAAATCACTAGATAGTGGTTGCTAAGAATCTAGCATTTTGTAATTATTTTTAAATATTTGTAGATTATAAAAGAAATACTGAAAATAATGAGATATAATGAAGGAGAGTAAAATTCTGCCATATGTAATCCCTCCCCTCTCTCCTCCCTTCCCTTCCTTCTCATTTCCTCTTCTTAAGTGTCTTGGTTAAAATAAATACTTTTAATTCTTCCTACTGAGAGACAGTCAAAAGACTTTCAGTTTTTATATAATAAATAATGCTGTGCTGAACACACACATATACACCCTGAGCACATGTATGAATATTCTTTAGAACAGATTCCTGGAAACAATTTCTGGGTCACAAGATACACACTTTTTTAGTAGAATAGATAAGTACCAGTTTACCTTTCAAAAAGATTAGAAGGATTCATAATCTTGCCCTTGTTGTATGAGAGTTTTAAAACAAAAGGTATTCATTTTTGCTGTGCATAAATATTAAAGGAAAAGACAGCTTTGTCCATGTGTATCCTGCCCTCTACTGCAGTCCAGCAGTGCATGCTCTTCTTGAATGTCCACCCCCTTGGTCCTGGGATGTCTCTCTCCTGCTTCTCCCAGCCACATGTGACCCACTCTCCAGGCCCACTCCCCCAGCTTTCCAAATACACCAAATACTCCCGAAATACTTGTGTCCCTTCTATGAACTATGACAGGCTTGTGGCTGAAAGTTCACATTCAACCCACTTGTGTCCTACAGTGGGTCCACATGACTACATGTGTGTATGCGTGTGTGTGTAGGTGTGTGTGGGGGGGGGAGTGGACAGGTGCACATTCATGTTTTACTCTGTCTTCTTGATTAGCTCATAGTTCCAGGTGCCCTCAGTGGGAGCACTTCAGGTACATCTTTTGAGATCGTTTTTCTCATTGAGCTCAACACATACTTGAGGACTAGTCACTCATGATCTAGAGATATGTTATCTTTTAAAAACACCATTCTGTAGAATTTTCATGATTGGAAATTTAAAGAAAGTTCAAATCCAAGTCTAACCTTTAAGTTCACTCTTAATGAAATGGTTTCTGTGATAAATTGAATAATCATATGATAAATTGAATAATCATGTGAATCAAATGTGAATCATCTTGTAAGGACTCCAGTCAAAGGAAAGTTCTCGGCTGGTGACGGCAGAGAGTGGGACATAATTTCCCAGACAGTTGATGAATGTAAGTCAGTTTCACCATCTAACGACTTGGCATTAGGAGGAATATTTCATTTAGGAAGTCCCTCACCAGCTCTTATGGGCAGCTTAAGAAAGGTCAGAGAAGGGCAGGTCCTGGCTCTCCTCCTGGAAGTCCTACTTAGAGTTAACTGCTGAGCAGGGTCAGAACCTATTCTCTGGAGGGAAGGTTCTCCGGCCTTTGAAAAAATACTTCCAGCCGGAGCCACAAGGGGCTGTGACAAAGGAGGTGGCATCTACCTGAGCAGACACTGGCCTTTATTCTTCTCTGCCCTTCATCTCCCACACTTGAGAGAAAAGTATACGAAACATTCCAAATCATACCAAGGCTACCAAAATAAGCCTGCTACACAAAATTAAATCTAAAATAAACAGCCCCAAATAAATCATAAATGGCTAATATATATTAGGTGCTGCCATTAAAACAAAAGCAACCACCACCACATTTGCTACTATAGAGATTATTATTGATCACAGTTACTTTTAGATAATGAGTACAAAAATGAGATCTATTCACATTTTTGTGAGAAGGTAAGGATTTTTAGAAACTATGAGAGGTATTTGCATAGTAAGTTTAAAATTGAGGTGTTTTCATATTTATTATATATTTTTTCTGTCTAGGTACTAAAAGATGATGGAAATAAATACAAGTAAATGGGGATGTTAAGGTAAAGAAGGTGAGATAATTGCAGAAGAAATAGATCTTTAACTCATGGTCAGTCTGCAGATGCAAGGATACATGTATTAGTGTGAATATGTGTCCACGTGTCCCTTTAAACAGTGTTTGAAGAGTAGTGTGTTAATGTGGACCTGGAATGCTTCAGTGTGTTACAAGTTCTGTTTTTCTGACATGTTTTATTTCTCACATTTATGAAACATGCCTAACCTCTGAGACAAATGCTTTCATTAGTTCCGGCAGTGGAAAACACTCTTTTGAGAATGACATTTTTACTTTAGCTTTCGGTGAGTAGCGTCTATAAAGATGGATCAAGCATACTGTCCTCCTTTTGTTCCTGGTCAAGTCCCCATGCTTCCTAAGCCCTTTTCTACAAAGGTTTTTAATTCATCTTATCATTTTATCAATAGCTCAAATGAGTATAACACTCTCAGTTATATTTATTTTTCTAAAATTTTAAAAAATTATTCCATTGTATTCTGGAATCTGTTGTTGCCAGTATCATTCTGTCCATGAGTCAAAGTGGAGTGCTTTCTTTTTTTCCCCCTTTTTATAGACACATCTGTCCCATCCTTTCCCGTGCAATGGTAGTATTAATGATTTACCCTTGTCTTTGCTGTGTTATGATTTACTATAGTAAGTGTAAGTATGGATCTTCTATGTTTTTATTCACTAGGGACTCATTCTTTGTATAAGAGATCCACGCCTTTCTTCAATTCCAGATGACTTGTATATGTTATTTTCTCAAGTCTCATCTCTTAATTATTCTTTGTTTTCTAGAACACTGGTTTGATATCTGTTAAACCTTGTTCTGTTCTGATGCCTTTCATTCTTGCTTTCTCACTTCCTTCTATCTTCAGTTTGTCCTCTGGACATCTTATTAGATGTCTGGAAATCTTGGACTATTTTTCAGGCCTCTCAAAGTTGTTTGCATATTTCTTTGCTTAACTTCTCCTATACTCTTATTTTTCTGCCTTGGTGTTACCTAGTCAGTGATTCAACTTACTCATTAGATCTTTAATGCCAACATGCTTAATTTTCCTATCTAGAATTTTTACTTAGTTTTATTTTGAATCTGTGTTTTCTTTCGTCTTTAAAATCCTTCTGTTTTTGCAATTTTCTTTTTGATCTTCTTTTATCACATTAAGCGCTCTACACATGTTCATTTTAGGATTTCTTCCAGATCCTTCCATGTCTTCTAATTCTCCTTTATTCTTGCTTTAACTTCCTTTTGTGGGTTATAGTATTTGGTTGTGAGCTTGTTTTCAATAAAGGTTTCTTTCAGGGGGCCCCTGGCCTGAATTATCTCCCGTTTTGTTTTGCTACAATTTCCTGATATCAATCATTCTGGAACAGTCCTCCTGTTCATTTTGTGGCTTGAGAGGGTAGAGTCCTTAAATTAATTTAATTGTAAAGGGCAGGGTACATTTGGATGACATACTTCAGTTGGCCCAAGATTGGGGTTCTGGTTTCTGTCAGGAGACTCTTGCCACTTACGGCAAACATGGAAGTCAAGCAACTATCTACTCCCTTGACTTGGAAGGTAGATTCTTCCAGTCTTGGTGTAAAATGCAGAGCCCCTTTTGTAGCTCCCAGTTTTGCAGACACACAGGTACCTACCTCCTGACTTATATTGGGAGGTTGCATCTCCTCTCTGCTGGACAATGAAAACCCTCGAGGTTTACATGGACCCCAGGTCATTTGTGAATCATCTTGGCTTCAGTGGCTGCTCAGAGTTCTGTTTTCTCAAACTCTGACTGCTGGATATATTTTGCTCACATAGTTTTGATCTATTTTATCCATGCAATAATTATCCCTTTTTGTATGTCTGTTTCTTTGCATCAGTTGGGCAGAGGGTGGGAGAATGAAGAAAGGAGGTATCTAAATATGCATAATCCAGCAAATCGATCCATAGCTCTTGATTTTTCTGACTTTAGAGTTCTTATGTAATGGTACAGTTTTCCTTATTTGGTATATCTATTAATTATATTTATATATTATGTATTATATAATGGGTATATAGTGAATTTTTGCCCTTTACAATTCTTTGCCATAATTTCTTATAACTTGATAAGTAAGTAAATATTTACAGGAATTTTATAATTTTTAAAATTTTAACTTTACAAGTTTTTTATTGTAATATGATTATTTATATCATTTTTTGATGCTGAGTTGTTAAGGTCTGTAAACAAATCTGGATGGCACCTGGCATTTTGCCAGGGGGAGTGGTTTGTGAGGTGGAGCCAGGGAGCCATTAAGTGTGGAGATTCCTTATTGGTTGACTGCTGTATCTAGTTTATGCTAATTAAGATAAGCTGTGTGGAATGTATAAATACCTCTGTTGTCTTACAATAAACGGCTCCTATTCCTGCTGTATCAATGTACACAAGTTGTTCGTCACCCCCCGGTTATTTTGCTACAGCTGGACTGCGGCACTGAGTCATTACATCAGCCTCAGTTCAATCTGGTGAAACAATATATCAGCACTTACTTTGTGTAAAAACAAAAAAATTTCGACAGACAGAGAGAGAGAAAGCAAGAGAGAATAAGAGAAGGAGACTAGGCTACCCATAAGCCATGACAATTATGAACACTGAAAAAAATGTTGATGAGTTAAAATTGGCGTGCTTAAACTTCTTAACATTAATTCTGGAAGATATTCAATTACTTTCATCCTCCACATAATTGCTTTAGGAAATAAGCAAAACATAAAATGAAATAAAAGCCCTAATCCAGAATTACCTGAACATACAGCAAATAAGTTTCCCTAGGCAATTCTTACTCTCCTGAGTCTAATAATGTAGAGATACATTATTTCATTTAAAAGCTAATGGTGATGGCGAATCTTCACAGCAAATCAGAGCTGAACTGAAGTAGGCTTTCAGGTGGGGAGTTCTTGGGAGCGGATGCTGCATTAAGAAACAGCACCTAGGCCTCACATCAACCCAGGGCCATGCTTCTTCCTGTATTCCAGTGGTCTGGTGGCTGAGATGTGGAGAATGGATGCAGCTCCTAGGGGAAGGGACAGGTCTTTTTGATATTGTGATGATGACTGATCGTGGTGTCTCCAAGATGGGAGTTACAGTAGTAAGTTCCTGTAAATGCTCAAGTCCAGATAAAAGAAAGATTCAGTTTCAGCACCTAGATTGCCTCTTACTAGGAGAGTGATGTTGGACATGTACTTAATATCTCCAGCTTGTAAAATAAAGATAAAGATAGTGCATATCTCAGAGGATAATGGGAAGATTTAGACCATTCTCATCCTCACATCTAAGAAGTTCTCAAAATTTTAACTGATTAAAATTATCATTTTTATGGGCTATATAAACATTAAGTATATGAATGAAGGAATCACAGCAAACAGTTATAGGGTCACATAGAGAAAGTGGGAGAAATAGGGGTCAAACCTATTTGTTCTACTTTCTTTCCAGGGCATCCTTTGAGTCTTGGCAAGGCACTCATGTAATTTTAAGGCACATGCACATTTCACTCTGCTAGTATATGCTGTATTTACTGGTGTGTTCTCTTTTCTGTGCACATTTTTTAAAAAATTGTACTTTTTAGTTATACATGAAAGTAGAATGTACTATGACATATTCTACATACATGGAATATAACTTTATATTATTGTGGTTGTACATGATGTGGCGTTCTCTGGTCGTGTATTCATATGTGAATATAGGAATGTTATGTCTGATTCATTTTAGGCTGTCTTTCCTCTTCCCCTCTCTTCTACCTTCCCTTCATTCCCCTTTGTCTAATCCAGTAATTACTATTTCCCCCAGCCCCTTTTTGTATGCTAGCATCCACATATCAGAGAGAACATTTGACCCTTGTTTTTTGGGATTGGCTTATTTCACTTAGCATGATAGTCTCCAGTTCCATCAATTTACAAGCAAATGCCATCATTCCATTTCTTCTTATGGCTGAGTAATATTCCATTGTGCATATATACCATATTTTCTTTATCCATCATCTGCTGAAGGGCACCTAGGTTGGTTGCATAGCTTAGCTATTGTGAATTGAGCTGCTAAAAATATTGATGTGGCTGAGTCACTATGATACGAAAATTTTTTAAGTCCTTTGTGTATATATCAAGGCGTGGGATAACTAGATCAAATGGTGGTTCTATTCCAGGTTTCCTGAGGAATTTTCTTACTGCATTCCAGAGTGGTTGCATCAATTTGCAGCCCCACCAGCAATGATGAGTGTACCTTTTTCCCCACATCACTGCCAACATTTATTGTTACTTGTATTCTTAATAATTGCCATTCTGAGTGGAGTAAGTGGTATATTCTCAGTGTGGTTTTAATTTGCATTTCTCTAATTGCTAGAGATATTGAATATTTTTTCATATATTTATTGACCAAGCATATTTCTTCTTCTGTGAAGTGTCTGTTCAGTTCCTTTGCCCATTTATTAAGTGGGTTATTTAGGAGGGTTTTTTTGTGTTAAATTTTCTGAGTTCTTTATATATATCTGGGAGATTAAAACTCTATCTGAGGTGCAGGTGGCAAATATTTTCTCCCATTCTGTAGGTTCTCTGTTCACGTTCCTAATTTTTTCCTTTGTTGTGAAGAAGTTTTTGAGTTTAATACCATCCCATTTATTGATTCTTGATATTACTTCTTGTGCTTTAAGGGTCTTGTTAAGGAATTCAGTTACTAAGCTGACATGATGGAGAGTTGGGTCTACTTTTTCTTCTAGTAGGTGCAGGGTCTCTGGCCTAATGCCAAGGTCATTTATCCATTTTGAGTTGAGTTTTGCCATGCACCCTGTCATTGGGAATAAAATTTTGAAGAATATTTAACTATTTCCAGCACCATTTTGAGATGCAGCCAGTAAGGCCATTTTTGAGCAGGGATATGTCCTCGCAGGGCATCTGAAGAGGTCATGTTGCAGGCAGCAAACACGGCAGTCGCTGAGATCCTGCTTATGATCATTTATAAATGAAGTTTGTTCCAACCTCCTGCCCTGGTGTTTACACAAGGTGTGTGACTGCCTTCCTCCAACAATGGCAGAGTACCATAGCTCCCCCAGAAACCCCAAGGTTCACAAAGTCTAAAATATTCGCCATGTGGCCCTTTAAGAAAAGGTAGCAAACCCCTAAACTACAGTAAAAGAAGGAAGTACTTCTAGGTCCATACTTTCTTTTATTTATTTTCTGCAGTGCTGGGGATCAATCCCAGAGCCTCCTGCATGCAATGTTTTAAGGCAAGACTGTAAGTTGCAAATAAGTTCATTCATTAACTACTCATTCATTTGTAAATATTTACAGAGAACCTGTTTTATATAAGGCACTAGCTCTATGAGGAACAAGTGAAATGCTAATACAGAGCCAGAAATGGACAACATTGTATTTTCATCCAATTAAAAATTCAGTCTTACTCAGAAGTCAGTTTCCTTTTAAGGAATAACATGTTTCAAGCTTTGGAACTCTGTGTATTTATTTATTTATTTGACAAGCTTAAAATGTGCCAGATTTCAAGAAATAAAATATTCATATTTACAAAAGCTTGTAGATGAAAACAAAAAGTAAAATAAAATCTAAACTATGATTTTAAAAGCAGATAATTTAGGTATCATAAGAGCATGATTATACTCTTGAGCAAGTTTCTGATCCTACACCGATTTCTCCTCTGTATTGTATTGAAAGGAGTGTCTTGTGCTAATTGTTGCTCATGGTGAGCTAACTCAGGAAGCTCTGGAAAATGAGGTCAGCAGAAACAGAAATTGAGTCAAAATAATGGATGACACTCCTTACATATTCTTCCCATTTTGTGTCCCTGCCATGCCACATTTTAACCTAAGGGAGACACCTGGAGAGGCTAATTAGCTTGCAGCTGTCTGTGGTTTGTCTGCAAAGGCTAAGAAGAAAATCAGCCCTAAGAAAGCAGGACCACTGGCTGGAGGAGACAAAGAACAGGAGCAGCTGGTGGGAATGAGCCCCAGAGCCCCACAGGGGGTGGAGAGGGCCCTGGGCTGCTGAAATGGAACCTAGAGGGGAAGTCCTGGTGGCAGACAGTACAGGATCAAGGGGCAGCGGCTGGCTATTGTGTGTAGGGGTCAAAATTCAAGAAGACTTATGAATTAATTGTGAGTACAGTGACTATTCACTATTGTATGATAGGAAGAAAAATCCACATTTATTCAGTGATTGCAATGTGCAAAGCCCAAGAGAGGAACTTTCACCTAGGGGGACGAACTTAATAGACAAGGCAGCCTGCAGTGTGTAGCTCCTCCAGTCCAGAGTGGCAGAGCAAATGAAAGTGCCCTTGGCCAACCTTATCTATTTCATTAAATCAACCAATTTGCTAATTTAACCGGTGTTCTGTACTCTTATATGTGGAAGATGCATGCTTTTTGGTAGGATGGTATTCCAGATTGATGAATGCAGCTACTTAAAAGATGTGGACAGACAGGTGAGGTTTTAGTGTGGCCAAAGAAAGAACTGGCCTGTTCAGAAAGTTAGTCCTTGATGAAAACGGATAGCAAACATAATGACAGTTGTCAAAAAATAACAATAGAAAAGTTTTCAGGGAGCAAAATATATTTTAAATGTATGTATTAATAATCTGATAAAAAATTTAAATTCTGGCATTACCAATATTAGGATTTTTTTGAAAAAGAGAAGTCCACTAAAGTATTACTCATTGATATTATTATTTTTACTCTTATCAGAGTTGAAATCTTATTGCACAACCGTATGAGTTCTGTATTTTATCATTTATTCGTCTGCCAACCAGTTGAGATGTGTTGTGAATATTCAAATTATATAAACTGATGACAACCTCAAGTTACAGAAGCATGCAGCCTGTGAGCCACTTTATTCTTAATAGTAACTTTTAATTTAATAGGTAGTGGGAATTAAGCCCAGAGGTACTTTACCCAAATTCCACCCTTTTAATTTTGGATTTTGAGCAGGGTCTCTGTATGGTTTGTAGGTGAGGGGTCCCCCAAAAGTTCATATGTGAAACAATGCAAGAAGGTTCACAGGAGAAAAGATCAGGTTGCCAAGAGTCTTAATCCAATCAGCGAATCGGACATCTGATTGGATTAATTGAGCGGTGGATGAAGTGGTAGGGAGTGGCTGGAGGTGGGAATTGGGGCCTAGCTTTGGGGTATATATTTGTTCTGGCAGGTGGAGCTCCCTTTCTGTTTCCTGATCATCATGTGGGCTGCTTCCCTTCACCACACTCTTCTACCATGATGTTCAGCCTCACCCTGAGCCCGGAGGAATACAGCCAGCTCTCTAAGACCTCGAATCTATGAGCCCTTAAATAAACTTTTCTTCCTAAAATTGTACTGGTCAGATCTTTTAGTCACAGTGGTGAAAAAGCTGACTAAAACAGTTTCACTTAATTGCTTAGGGCCTTGCTAAATTGATGAGGCTGGCTTCAAACTTGGTTTCCTCCTGCCTCAGCCTCTCAAGCCACTAGAATTACAGGCATGCACCACCACACCTGGTGATAGTAACATTTTGACCTCTGGTTGCACAATATAATAGAGTTATTTTGATAATGTACATTTCCCAAAACTTAATATTGTATGAAATTATTTCACTTCCCTTGGTTTAAGGGGATGGAATGTTTAATCTTTTCAGTGCAGATATGTGCCTATGTACCACAGAGGAGATTTGGCAACTCCTTTACCAATCTACAATGAAAAGGAAGAGCAAGCTGATAGAAATGAGGGAAATGCAGTAGCTTACCAACTCTAGCCTTTAGCTGGCCCCCAACATCAGCATCCCAGGACAGAGACTGCAGGAGACTCCATTGCGCGATACGCCCATGTCTGTCCCTACCGAACTCATGGAAAGTTAGGAGACATTTTTCTTTCCCTGCCAGATTCCATTATAAAACCTCAGTTTTTATGGTTTAGGAATTCTAGCCAACAATGAGTTCACAGTGTTGATCCTCAGGTAGAAGATAAGAGTTACAGTCAAGGCTTTATGTTCGGCACTTTGAATTATTTCTTTAAAAATATAATTAACTGATTTTAAAACAATTTTAATTCACTGAGGAAATGCAATCTTAAAAATGAACTTTGAAAAAGATGGAATTATAAGGGATGGCCTATGGAAATAGAATCCAAGAACATATTGTACTTTTGCTGAATTAGCAAAGTTGTATTATGCTGTTCTCATGGAGGATTGAGTACAGATTGGCTAGTAAAGGCAACAGATTATGCAATTAAATTTGTAATTTGTTTGGCAAATTTTGATACAGAGAGAAATTTATTCTAGTTAAGACAAATGACTAAGGCCTGTAATTACGAGTTATTTGAGCCTTGTCATCTGTCAAAATTGTGGCAAGTTCATTATTTATAAGTTACTTCCTACTACTCCAAATTAATTGTATGTTGCCTTTTTGATATAGTGATATAATTAATAGTAAACTCTTTTATTCATGAAATAAAATCAAGGAATCATTGCACAATAAAAACTGTTAATAAAAATAGCTAGTCATGATTATTATTTGGAATATGTTTTTAGAATTTTTAAAGGCTTTTTCAACAAAATAATCTAAATTATCTTTAGCAGTTTTGTAGCAGTTTAAATAAATGGTCTTTGCATAAATCATGAATGATAGAAGTTAGGAATGAAATTAAATATATGAGATCATTAATGCTAACCTTCAGCTAAGACATATTAGTCTTCAAATAAAAGTACATCAAACATTAAGATGATTTGTTTGACATTCTATTTAAGATTCCATATTAAAGAACTTAAGATATTTTTTGAATTACTGTTCTTTGAGAATTGACTTTAAGAACCTTTATTCTGAAGCTGGAGTTTGTACTACCTACCCTAGCATTTATATATTACATATTAAAATGTTCATTGTGCTCTACCAAATGATTTTCACAGCATCATTCACACGTTGGTATCATTTACCTTGCTTTTGTTTCTCAAATGTGTGCATGTGCATTGTTAATTGATTTGCACACTGAGAACTAAAGTCATGGACTTGTATTCCCATTTATGAGAATTCCCCATGTTCACATGAATTATGCACTGGCATAGGCATATACAACATACTCTGTGAAGCTAGATCAAGTTGATGAATACAAAGGTAATGGCATTTAGATGTTGAATTAAATGGAAAAATTTGATCAACATGTAGTTTTCCCTGATAATTTTCACCTAAAATGAATATTGTATTTTTTATGCCTTTGACTTATAAAAATAAAAAGGGCTATGGATGTGGCTCAGTGATTAAGCACCCTTGTGTTCAATCCCTGGTTCCCCATTCCACCCCCCAAAAACCTCAGTTACTTAAGAAATAAATTTCATTTTCTTCTTTAACACTCAAAACAGCAGTCTTTTTTCATAACTACCTCTAGTTTTGGTCCTCTCTCCAGTGTCTCCAAGATAGCATTTTTATGTTCAATCCTTTTTTTTTTTTTTGTATTCAATCCTTTCAGACTTTCAAACTCATATGGGTATATGTGTGTATTTACACAGAATATGTGGGGTGTTGTTCACATCATTCATATGAATAAATATGCATCTACTGCATGTAGTTTGACTATGACCATCACACATTTTGTTTAGTTATTCTACAGCCAATGGACATCTTTTTCTTGTGAGTGATTGCTGACACTGGAGTATTCAATAGTCTTGCCTGAGTCTCCTGGGCAATGCGTGGACAGGGCTCTATAGCAGACACCTGGAAGTGCTATGTGCACATATTTTAAATTTTTATCAGATACTTGGAAATTTCTGACACAGACTCCTAGTATTGCCTCTGATTTTACCTTTCAGCATGTCAGTATTTGATGTGATCAAATTTTTAAGTTTTAGCCAGTCAAATGGGCACAAAAGGTATTTCTATATCTTTTTAGTGACTAATGAGGTTACAATCAAGTTAAGTACTTTTCCTGTTTAATAGCCAATCTTTTGTTGTTATTGTTGTTTTAACCTGTGAGTTGCTGGTTCACCTGCTCAGCCAGTTCTCTTCCCACGTGGTGTGTCTTATCAAGTATGTTCCACATATTTGACTTGTGTGTGCCATTGGTGGAAGTTGTGGTATTTTGACTTACCTAACCAAAGATAAAATGCTAGAAGCCTAGAACTTAAGAATTAAATGTAGGATTCTAAGTAGAGCTGTGTTCTAATTAAGGATTTGGCTCATGGGGAAAAAAGGAAAGGAGAGAGTATGTGTTTCATAGATGAAGGATGGTGCAGAATCAAGACTGACTCTGTCACATCATCGTCACTATCAGATGGTGCTCCACTCACATCATGATGGAGCAATCAACAGTGTTGCTGTGTGGAGAGGCAAATCTCTTGGTCCTCTCTCCTAACTCTGGGAAAGTATCAAGTATCAACCCTGGGAGAAAAGATGTGTGTCAAGGGATTGGGTTAAGAAGGTATTAGAATCAAAAGAAGAAGTGGCTGTCCTAAGAAGCAGACTTGATAGCTGCCTCCATTCCAAGAACAGGAAACAAAACTCATAATGGGAAAGTTCATCATGGGCATCTGTCAGAAGCAAGGATGGTGCTCTAAAAGCTGACTGCAGGCACTAACAAAGAGCCTTTTTGGGACAGATTCCAAGAACCGGAAGGAGTGGTAATGGGCCATTCCTTCTAACTGGTGTCTTGAAAGGCAGTAAGCCATCTAATGGGATACAAAAATAGGGCCTTTTTTCTTCCCCGCCCTAATATTCTTTTATAAAAAAAAATGAACTTTATATGGCACTGGGAATAATAGCACACAGCAAGAACTCCACTTTGTCACATTATTGAGCATCTCAAGTGTCTAAAGATATAAAGCTAAAAACTAAATGGTTTCAGCATAGAAAATGTCCCAGAATTTTTGATTTTCCTTCTAAAATAGAAAAGCAGGGGGGAGAAATACCAACCTTAACCTAAAATCAAACCTCACTGACAGAGGTTTTCGCTTATATTTTTATTTTAGCATGCTAAGAACTTGTAATTTCCTCACTTTTTATTAATTTTCGAAAGTTGCAATTTGAGGAAACTGGGAAGGTTTTCTAAACCCCTTGCTGTCTGGGAATCTATCACATACATTCAAGACTTGCTTTGTTACTGTGGTAAGTGGAATGCTTGAAGGTAGATTTGAGTACACTAAAGAGGCACAGTACACGCACTGTTCTCACAGGGAGGAAAAGATGGAAAATCAAATGCATTGGGGTGCCAAAAAGTATTTTTCTCACACAGCAGTGAGAAGTGAGATGGGTGTAAAGAACAGGAGCCAGTCACTATTGTGGGAAACATAAAAAGAAGTTGGATGTAAGGATTGTGTGTTTGAAATTGATTTCAAAAGAAAACTGCTCACTGCAAAATGATGCTGAGGGAAAATACCAACTACTTTTAAGAAATAAGAAATTTTATGTTGGTAAATTTTCACAGCAATGAGCTCTTAATTTCATATATAAATAAAACTAATTTCATGTATTTCCTGATATTAGAGTCTGTGTTTTAAGAGTCATCCAAATCCAGCCTTGTTTGCTCATTATATATACAAAAAAATCCTTTTTCTACCTGTACCCTGGAAAATTAAAAAGTATGTTTGTTGTGTGTATATATATATGACATATATAAATAACTATGTATAATACATATGACTTCTTGATCTAAAATACTTATCTCATTAGAAAAGTAAAACACCTGCATTCCAGGATTGTTTGAAAATATTAAAATGCATAACCAAAAGAATCATTTTGAAATCATGGTTTACAAGTTTTCCAAAAAATGAAATTAAACATAATGTAGAATATTTCATATTTTGAACATGATAAAATCTCTTGGATTCAGAAGGTAATGTATTTTCTGAGTATTTCATGATTTTGAGCAAAAGGTTTCATCTTCTGTAAGTATAACTCTGGTCTGGAGGACCTGAACATTGAATCAAACCAGCCCTCCAAGCATTATTGAGTCAGGCACAGAGACAAGCAAGCTAAGGGGACCAAGAATGACAGGCAGGAGGGGTTGCTGGAGGAATGGAGAGAGCCCAGTAATGAGGTTCATGGGATACAGCAGGTTAGGACCACAACATTTGGGTTCAGACCAGTGACACTACAGTGGGAATTCAGCTCTCTGGACAGGGGCCCTGGTACTCATTTGTCATCTGTACTTTGGAAAGTCAGTTTGTCCAACAGGATATCTAGCTCATGATCAGAAGTACTTGCCTGCATCTCATAAAATTGTCCCTAGTATGTCCTTGCTTATAAAGATCATTCATAACAAGCATCATTATTTATGCCAACAGTTGTGCTTCCATAAAAAACATTTTGATTTTAAAATAAAACAAGTAGAAATAAAGTTTAAAGATCTAGGATAACTTTTTTAAATGTTTGACTAAACAATTTCAGGACGTAATAGAAAGTCATTTGAACTCCTCAAGACAAAATTTGACTTTGGTGAGTTTATAGAAAGCCTTAAAGTGAGACCCAAACAAGGAAATACATTGAATACTGTGCTTCAAAAAGTGTTTGCAAAATAGCTAGAAAAATTATGTTTAAGTGTACAAAGTAGTTATAACTTTATTTGAAAAATTAAAAGGCATTAAAAATCTAAAAGCTACATAAATACATTGTATTGAGAATAATAAAGCTACTTAATTATGTGCATCTATCAATAAAGCAATTTTCTCATAAATCAATGGTAATTTACATAATGACATTAATTTTAAATTAGTAAAGATGATAGTGGTCATATGGCCCCAACCCTTAAAATATCTGGAAATCAGGGAACATATAATTGAACACTTTTGCCCTCTTATAATGAATGCAAGGCATTAAAAGAATTTTCCAGGCTATAGGTATAAAAAGAGTATATTCCTTACAGGAAATCATACTGTTGACAGATGGTTAAGATATCCATCCAAGAAAAATTTGGGTTTTGAACTTAAGAAAACAGAAAATTTCTTTGCTAGGCTTCCAATAATATTTTCAGTGCTGATTGAAAAGAAAGATTAATGTGGAAATAAGATATTCTGAAAAACATGGCATAAGCCCAGTGTAGCACATGCCTATAATCCCAGCAGCTTAGGAGGCTGAAGCAAGAGGATCTCGAGTTCAAAGCCAGCCTCAGCAAAAGTGAGATGCTAAGCAACTCACTGAGACCCTGTCTCTAGATAAAATACAAAATAGTGCTGCGGATGTGGCTCAGGGGTCGAGTGCCCATGAGCTCAATCCCCAGTACTCCCCCAAAATAGGTAATTTTGAGAAATCACAAAAATGTATCTGTCCAGATAGATATGGTAGATACTCAGTGGGAGTATCCTCTGCAGGTAGAGAATAAATCTAGAATGCGGAGAGGTCCCTCTAGCCAAAGTGTCTCTCTTCTTGGTTAACATGAGATCTCTGGGTATTTCTTTAGGGCTCCTCCAGGCAATAGTTGTAGTTCAATTAGATTAAGGGTCATTTGAATTTAGAGGGATAGGATATCATTTGATCTGTTTGCTAATTAGTGTGATGAATTAGTCCATTATCTTCTATTGCTGCAGGGAGTGAAAGAGAATGGAACACAGGAAGTCAGGTTGCATTTGAGTGGCTTCAGTATATGACCCAAGAATCCTCACTCTATGAAATAACCCAGCTTCCTTCATTCTTTCAATAAGTGGCAGAGCTACCACTGTAACTCAAGTGTTGGGAGTTGTGGTTCTGCCAACCTGCACACATGGGGTGGATGGAAAGAAGGAAGGAGGAATGCACAGACTCCATCCCATCCATTTCATGGAAGATGTTGGGACTCAGGACAGACGGGAGCATGTGAGATGAAATGAAAGCCAGGGTGGCAGCTTAAAAGGAGTGGTCAAGTCCTGTCAACTCTGATCACCCTCCCCAGCAGTGATTGTTAATTTTTCCCCACTTGGAAGGAATCTGACATTTCTAAGTATATGTTTTCTGATGTCTGTTTTCATCATATTTAAAAAATGTTATCATTAGATCACTTGATATTAATGATTACTTGATATTAATAATTATTATTAATTAATCATTATCACTGGAAATCAATTTAAAATGGTAATTGTGATAAGGTTTTTGAGAGATTATATGTTTCTAGGGGGGTATGCACGTTCTTATTAGAACAACTTTCCTCTGTTTATTTCAAACTAATATAAAATTTTTCCCTTAATTTCTTCATAGAAATTTAATCAAGATAAAATTGTTCAACCAACTGTGAATTCCTTTAGGTCTGCTATCATTTAAGACAC